>NC_040097.1:56796555-57101101 GCF_003369695.1 Bos indicus x Bos taurus | reverse complement strand
TCCTCACTTAGTACAGATAAAAACAGGAAGTAAGCTCGCTGTCATCTCATATTGTGAAGATACTCATATCATCATGGGGAACACACCCTCCTGATCTCATCTGAATCTGATTACCTCTCAAAGGCCCCATCTCTAAATACAATGGTTAGTGGGGACTGGGGCTTCAACATATGGATTTGGGATGGAAATAATTCAATCCAGAGCAGTCCCGTAGTTGAAAATTGACTTTTCCCTAAAAATGACCCCAGGTTCTCAGCCTTCTGATTCTTTGTTATTTCTATCATGTTCATTTATTTATTGACTTAGTTTCTCAAGAATATGATCTTATAAAATAATCTCAAATATTTTGCTTTTGCACCAGGGTCACAAATACATTACTCTAAATTCCCAACTTTATGTTTAGACCTATTCATCTTTGTTTCAGTAGGATAGATGTGTGGAGCAAAATGGGCTTCCCTGGTGACTCAGAGGTAAAGAATCCACCAGCAATGCAAGAGACTTGGGTTCGATCACTGGGTCAGGAAATCCCCTAGAGAAGGAAATGGCAACCCACTGCAGTATTCTTGTCTGGAGAGTCCCATGGATAGAAGATCCTGGTATGCTACAGTCCACGGGGAGATAAAAGAGTCAGACATGACTGAGTGACTCAGGCACCACCAAATCATGAAGCAAAATTTGATATATTAATTTTTTCCACCAAAACACTGTTTTCTTTTTCTCTGTCAAACTCATTAATACCACTGTTTTTACAGATACATCATCTTGGTGATTGTTTCCTCCCTGTGAATTTCAAAATGATTTGCTTTGTATAAGTACTCAAAGAAATATGTTATACAGGACGGACAGACAACAAACTCCTACGATATAGCACAAGGAACTGTACTCAATATCATGTGATAAACCATGAAGGGCAAGGATGTGAGAGAGAATACATATGTATTCCTGAATCACTTTGCTGTATAGCAGAGATTAGCACAACATTGAAAATGAACTATACTTCGGTGAAATTTGTTTAATATCTTAATTGCTTCAAAGCCGTTTCTTTCAGGGCCGTCTGTTTCACACTATGCTAGCTGTTAGGGAAAGTACAGAAATAATGAAAACAATTGACTGTCTAAGTTTCAGCAAATTATAGCAAGCCACAGCCTGCCCACTGCCTGACTTTGCAAATACAGTTTTAGTGGCACATACCTCTGTCCATTCTTTTCCAGATTGCCTATGGCTGCTTTTATCCTACAATGGCAGAGTAGAATGATGATTGCTACCAAGACTGTATGGCCCAAAAGACTATAATATTTACTATCTGGCCCGTAACAGAAAACAAAACAAAATACAACTTTCCCTGCTCCTGACCTAAAAGATGATGGAATGTGTGTTTTTCTGTGTGTGTTGTCTGTCTGTCTGTCTGTCTGTAATAGGGTAAGATATAAATGTTTAAATGAACATATATTCTAATACTTTTGAACTTTGACATGCTGCTGCTAAGTCGCCTCAGTCGTGTCCGACTCTGTGCGACCCCATAGACAGAAGCCCACCAGGCTCCCCCGTCCCTGGGATTCTCCAGGCAAGAACACTGGAGTGGGTTGCCATTTCCTTCTCCAATGCATGAAAGCGAAAAGTGAAAGGGAAGTTGCTCAGTCATGTCCGACTCTTAGCGACCCCATGGACTACAGCCTACCAGGCTCCTCCATTCATGGGATTTTCCAGGCAAGAGTACTGGAGTAGGGTGCCATTGCCTTCTCCGATGCCACCAACCCCACCCCCCCCCCGCAAAAAAAAACAGCTATTAGTTCCAAAATAATGTGATGATAAAGACGTAAGAGCAATTACTATTTGCCGCTAGGCTACACATTGAGTAACACTTCATAGAACAGCTCACATTTCCGTGGAAGATTTGAAAATTAGTGTAAGTTTAATGACAAGAGATTAGCAGAGGCAGTTTGCTTTCCAATAAATGTTTACTGAATATCTACTGATACGGCTTGCCAGGTGGCATAGTGGTAAAGAACCCACCTGCCAATGCAGGAGGCATAAGAGATACAGGTTCGATCTCTGGGTTGGGAATATCCTCTGGCAGATGGCAACCTACTCCAGTATTCTTGCCTGGAAAGTTTCTATGGACAGAGGAGCCTGGCAGGCTACAGTCCATGGGGTCACAAAGAGTTAAACAGGACTGAGTGACTGAGCACACACACATCTACTGATATATTCAAATAGATAAGACCATAACTAGCATGAGAATCAGTCACTTCCTCGTGACTTTACAGGACCCAGCACAGTCCTTGCTCATGGTACATAAACAATAAATACCTGTTATTTCAATAGCTGATGGAAGAGTGTGTAAGAAACGCATGATAACATTCTACAGCACACCCGGTAAAAGTGCTGAGGTGGCATAAAGTCTGGAGGGATTTCTTGGAAAGTATGCATTGAAGGGTCATTGAAGTGATGTGGTAGGAGTACAGTTCCTGGGTGATGATTACAGCCTTTTACCAAGATTCATTTGTTACTTCAGCCTTCATTCTCTGACACTCCAGCCCAGCTTTTCCATCTGTGATGACTTTCATGGCTGGTAAGAGAGTCCACTGTTTTCCTTAGAATGAAAACTACCCGTCATCTGTGTCCTTTGAAGTGAGAACTCAATGAGTTGTATTAATATTAGAACGAGCTTAATGCCAGCGATAAATGACTCTTGGTACTTTGCCATGCTTTGCAGCATGGAAGCAGTAATTTTATAGAATTTTCTACTAATAAACTACTTCTTATGTCTTTGGCTGATGAGAATTCTGTTTTTTTTTTTTTTGATACTGAGTCTAATTGAATTAGCTCATCACCTTAAGCTTATCCTAATAACTTTGATGATAGCTTTAAGATTTATGCCTTTGCAAAGCAGTCCATTTGCATGCTGTTAGTTACTCATGGCTTCTGAGTCTCCAGTCCAGAATTTTCTACTGAATGCCAAACCCACAGTTCTCCATATGGTAGACACATAGACATCTCAGCTTCAATTTGCTCAAAACTAGTTTTCTCTCATTTTTTCATTGAAATATAGTTGATTTAAAATTTTATATTGATTCAGGTATGCAGCATATCAACTCAGTATTTTTATAGCTTGTACTCTATTATAAAGTTATTATAAGATAATGGCAATATTTCCCTGTGCTCTCTGGTGTAATAGCCTTGTTATCTATTTTATACATGACTGTTTATGTCTCTTAATCCCATTCCCCAAAGTTGCTTCTTCTCCCTTTTCTCTCTACTTTGGTAACCAGCAGTTTTTTGGGTTTTTTGTTTTTTTTTAATTGGAGGATGATTACTTTACATTATTGTGATGGATTTTGCCATACATCAGTATGAATCATCCATAGGTATACATGTGTCCCCTTCATCCTGAACCACCCCCCCACCTCCCTCCCCACCCTGTCCCTTAGGTTGTCACGGAACACCTTTTGCCTATATCTGTGAGTCTGTTTCTCTCCTGCATTGACATTTATTTGTATCATTTTTTTTCAGATTCCACAAATAAGTGATATAATACAATGCTTGTATTTCTATGACTTATGTCACTAAACATTGTACTGTCTGGGTTCATCTATGATGCTGTAATGGCAGTATTTTATACTTTTTTATGGCTGAGTCACCTTTCGTTGTATACACATGCCACATATTCTTTATCTGTTCATTTGTTGATGAACACTTAGCTTGCTTCCATATCTTGGCAATTGTAAATGATGCTGCAATGAACGTGGGGTTGCTTCTATCTTTTTGAATTAGTGAGAGTTTTTTTTTTTTTTTTTTTGGATGTATACATAAGAGTGAAATTGCTGAGTCATATTGAAATTCTGCTTTTAGTTTGTTGAGAAACCTTCAGACTTTTTTGACATTAGTTCAGTCGCTCAGACATGTCTGACTTTTTGCGACCTCATATACTGCAGAACACTAGGCCTCCCTGTCCATCACCAACTCCTGGAGCTTACTCAAACTCATGTCCGTTGAGTCAGTGATGCCATCCAACCATATCATCCTCTGTCATCCCCTTCTTCTCCTGCCTTCAATCTTTCCCAGCATCAGGGTCTTTTCAAATGAGTCAGCTCGTTGCATCAGGGGGCCAAAGTATTGGAGTTTCAGCTTCAACATCAGTCCTTCCAATGAACACTCAGGACTGATCACCTTTAGGATGGACTGGTTGGATCTCCTTGCAGGCCAAAGGACTCTAAAGAGTCTTCTCCACCACCACAGTTCAAAAGCATCAATTCTTCAGTGCTCAGCTTTGCATATAATCCAACTCTCACATCTGTACATGACCACTGGAAAAACCGCAGCCTTCACTAGACGAACCTTTGTTGGTAAAAGAATGTCTCCACTTTTTACTATGCTGTCTATGATGGTCATAACTTTCCTGCCAAGGAGTAAGCATCTTTTAATTTCATGGCTACAGTCACCATCTGAAGTGATTTTGGAGCCCCCCAAAATAAAGTCTGCCACTGTTTCCAGTGTTCCCTTGGTATCTCTAATTTTCTTGAAGAGATCTCTAGTCTTTCCCATTTTATTGTTTTCCTCTATTTGTTTGCACTGATTGCTGAGGAAGGCTTTCTTATCTCCCCTTGCTATTCCTTGGAACTCTGCATTCAAATGGGTATATCTTTCCTTTTCTCCTTTGCTTTTCACTTCTCTTCTTTTCATAGCTATTTGTAAGGCCTCCTCAGACAGCCATTTTGCTTTTTTGCATTTCTTTTTCTTGGGGATGGTTTTGATCCCTGTGTCCTGTACAGTGTCACGAACCTCCGTCCATAGTTCATCAGGCACTCTGTCTACCAGACTGTGTATGTCTTAGTCACTCAGTCATGTCAAACTCTTTGCAACCCCATGGAGTGTAGCTTGCCAGATTTCTCTGTCCATGGAATTCTCCAGGCAAGAATACTGGAGTGGATTGCCATTCCCCTCTCCAGAGGAACTTCCCATCCCAGGGATAAAACCCTGGTCTCCTGCCTCATAGGCAGATTCTTTACCATTTTAGCTACAGGGAAGTCTATCAGATCTAGTCTATGAGATCTATCAGATCTAGTCTAGTCTATCAGATCTATCAGATCTAGTCCCTTAAATCTATTTCTCACTTCCACTGTATAATTGTAACGGATTTGATTTAGGTCATACCTGAATGGTCAAGTGGTTTTCCCTACTTTCGTCAATTTAAGTCTGAATTTGGCAATAGGGAGTTCATGGTCTGAGCCAAAGTCAAGCTCCTGGTCTTGTTTTTGCTGACTGTACTGAGTTTCTCCATCTCTGGCTGCAAAGAATATAATCAATCTTATTTCACTATTGACCATCTGGTGATGTCCAGGTGTAGAGTCTTCTCCTGTGTTGTTGGAAGAGGGTGTTTGCTATGACCAGTGTGTTCTCTTGGCAGAACTCTATTAGTCTTTGCCCTGCTACATTCCATATTCCAAGGCCAAATTTGCCTGTTACTCCAGGTGTTTCTTGACTTCCTACTTTTGCATTCCAGTCCCTTATAATGAAAAGAACATCTTTTTTGGGTGTTAGTTCTCAAAGGTCTTGCAGGTCTTCATAGAACCATTCAACTTCAGCTTCTTCAGCATTACTGGTTGGGATATAGACTTGGATTACTGTGATATTGAATGGTTTGCCTTGGAAATGAACAGAGATCATTCTGTCGTTTTTGAGATTGCATCCAAGTACTGCATTTCAGGCTTTCTTGTCGACTATGATGCCTACTCCATTTCTGCAAAGGGATTCTTGCCCACAGTAGTAGATATAATGGTCATCTGAGTTAAATTCACCCATTCCAGTCCATTTTAATTCACTGATTCCTAAAATGTCAATGTTCATTCTTGCCATCTCCTATTTGACCACTTCCAATTTGTCTGAGCTGACTGTGGCTCAGATCATGAACTCCTTATTGCTAAATTCAGACTTAAATTGAAGAAAGTAGGGGAATCCACTAGACCATTCAGGTATGACTTAAATCAAATCCCTTATGATTATACAGTGGACATGAGAAATAGATTTAAGGGCCTAGATCTGATAGATAGAGTGCCTGATGAACTGTGGACGGAGGTTCGTGCCATTGTACAAGGGACAGGCATCAAGACCATCCCCATGGAAAAGAAATGCAAAACAGCAAAATGGCTGTCTGAGGAGGCCTTACAAATAGTTGTGAAAAGAAGAGACGTGAAAAGCAAAGGAGAAAAGGAAAGATATAAGCATCTGAATGCAGAGTTCCAAAGCATAGCAAGAATAGATAAGAAAGCCTTCCTCAGTGATCAATGCAAAGAAATAGAGGAAACAACAGAATGGGAAAGACTAGAGATCTCTTCAAGAAAATTAGAAATACCAAGGGAACATTTCATGCAAAGATGGGTTCGATAAAGAACAGAAGTGGTATGACCTAACAGAAGCAGAAGATATTAAAAAGAGGTGGCAGGAATACACAGAAGAACTGTACAAAAAGATCTTCATGACCAAGATAATCACGATGGTGTGATCATTCATCTAGAGCCAGACATCCTGGAATGTGAAGTCAAGTGGGCCTTAGAAAGCATCACTATGAACAAAGCTAGTGGAGGTGATGGAATTCCAGTTGAGCTATTTCAAATCCTGAAAGATGATGCTGTGAAAGTGCTGCACTCAATAGCCAGCAAATTTGGAAAACTCAGTAGTGGCCACAGGACTGGAAAAGGTCAGTTTTCATTCCAATCCCAAAGAAAGGCAATGCCAGAGAATGCTCAAACTACCACACAATTGCACTCATCTCACACGCTAGTAAAGTAATGCTCAAAATTCTCCAAGCCAGGCTACAGCAATACTTGAACCATGAACTTCCAGATGTTCAAGCTGGTTTTAGAAAAGGCAGATGAACCAGAGATCAAATTGCCAACATCTGCTGGATCATCGAAAAGCAAGAGAGTTCCAGAAAAACATCTATTTCTGCGTTATTGACTATGCCAAAGCCTTTGACTGTGTGGATCACAATAAACTGTGGAAAATTCTGAAAGAGATGGGAATACCAGACCACCTGACCTGCCTCTTGAGAAACCCATATGCAGGTCAGGAAGCAACAATTAGAACTGGACATGGAACAACAGACTGGTTCCAAATAGGAAAAGGAGTACATCAAGGCTGTATATTGTCACCCTGCTTACAGACTGGTTCCAAATAGGAAAAGGAGTACATCAAGGCTGTATATTGTCACCCTGCTTATTTAACTTATATACAGAGTACATCATGCGAAATGCTGGGCTGGAAGAAGCAGAAGCTGGAATCAAGATTGCCGGGAGAAATATCAGTAACCTCAGATATGCAGATGACACCACCCTTATGGCAGAAAGTGAAGAGGAACTAAAAAGCCTCTTGATGAAAGTGAAAGAGGGGAGTGAAAAAGTTGGCTTAAAGCTCAACATTCAGAAAACTAAGCTCATGGCATCTGGTCCCATCACTTCATGGGAAATAGATGGGGAAACAGTGGAAACAGTGTCAGACTTTATTTTTGGGGGCTCCAAAATCACTGCAGATGGTGACAGAAGCCATGAAATTAAAAGACACTTACTCATTGGAAGGAAAGTTATGACCAACCTAGATAGCATATTCAAAAGCAGAGACATTACTTTGCTAACCAAAGTCCATCTAGTCAAGGCTATGGTTTTTCCTGTGGTCATGTATGGATGTGAGCGTTGGACTGTGAAGAAAACTGAGTGCCGAAGAATTGATGCTTTTGAACTGTGGTGTTGGAGAAGACTCTTGAGAGTGCCTTGGACTGCAAGGAGATCCAGCCAGTCCATTCTGAAGATCAGCCCTGGGACTTCTTTGGAAGGAATGATGCTGAAGCTGAAACTCCAGTACTTTGGCTACCTCATGTGAAGAGTTGACTCATTGGAAAAGACTCTGATTCTGGGAGGGATTGGGGGCAGGAGGAGAAGGGGACGACAGAGGATGAGATGGCTGGATGGCATCACTGACTCAATTGACTTGAGTCTGAGTGAACTCCGGGAGTTGGTGATGGACAGCGAGGCCTGGTGTGCTGCGATTCATGGGGTTGCAAAGAGTCGGACACAACTGAGCGACTGAACTGAACTAAATTCGTCTTAATTCAGGGACCTAACATTCCAGGTTCCTATGCAATATTACTCTTTGCAGCATCAGACCTTGCTCCATCACCACATCTCCAACTGGGTGTTGTTTTTGCTTTGGCTCCGTCTTTTCATTCTTTCTTGAGTTATTTCTCTACTGATCTCCTGTAGCATATTGGGCACCTACCGACCTGGGGAGTTCATCTTTCTCTGTCTTATCTTTTTGTCTTTTCATACTGTTCATGTGGTTGTCAAGGAAAGGATACTGAAGTGGTTTGCCATTCCCTTCTCCAGTGGACCACATTTTGTTAGAACTCGCCACTGTGATTGGTCCATCTTGGGCCATTTTTCACATTGGCTGCATCAATTTGCATTGCTACTAACAGTGTAGAAGGCTTCCCTTTTCTCTGCGTCTTCACCAACATTTGTTGTTTGTGTTCTTTTTAATGATAACCATTCTGACAGATGTGAGGTGATATCATTGTGGTTTTAATTTGAATTTCTCTGACAGTTAACAATTGAGCATATTTTCATGTGCCCATTGGCCATCTGTGTTTCCTCTTAGGGAAAATACATGTTTAGATCTGCCCAATTTTTACTTGCGTTCCTTTTTTGATATTGAGTTATACGAACTGTTTATATATTTGGGGTATTAACCCCTTATAAGTTGTATCCTTTTAAAATATTTTCTTCAATTCAGTAGGTTGTCTTTTCATTTTTTTGATGGTTTCCTTTACTGTGCAAAAGCTTTTAGGTTTAATTAGGTCCCATCTGTTTATTTTTGCTTTTATTTTCTTTGTTTTAGGAGACAGATCAAAAAAGAATATTGCTAGGATTTTTGTCAAGGAGCATTCTACCTGTGTTTTCCTCTAGGAGTTTTATGGTTTCTGGTCTTACATTTAGATCTTTAGTTCATTTTAGTTTATTTTCTTGTGTGTGTGTGTGTGTGTGTGTGTGTACATAGCTTTATTTTTTTTTAATTTAAATTTATTTATTTTAATTAGAGGCTCATTACTTTACAATATTGTATTGGTTTTGCCATACATCAACATGAATCTGCCACGGGTGTACATGTGTTCCCACTCCTGAATCCCCCTCCCACCTCCCTCCCCATACCATCCCTCTGGGTCATCCCAGGGCACCAGCCCCAAGCATCCTGTATCCTGCATTAAACCTGGACTAGCGACTTGTTTCTTACATGATATTATACATGTTTCAATGCCATTCTCCCAAATCATCCCCTACCTCCCTCTCCCACAGAGTCCAAAAGACTGTTCTATACATCTGTGTCTCTTTTGCTGTCTCCCATACAGGGTTATCATTCCCATCTTTCTAAATTCCATATATATGCCTTAGTATACTATATTGGTGTTTTTCTTTCTGGCTTACTTCACTCTGTATAATCGGCTCGAGTTTCGTCCACCTCATTAGAACTGATTCAAATGTTTTCTTTTTAATGGCTGAGTAATACTCCATTGTGTATATGTACCACAGCTTTCTTATCCATTCATCTGCTGATGGGCATCTAGGTTGCTTCCATGTCCTGGCTATTATGAACAGTGCTGCGATGAACATTGGGGTCACACTAAACTTCCCATGTGAGATGCCCTCTTGCACATGCTCAGGGCCATTCTTCCAGTGTCTCCATCTTCTCTTCATCTCAGGCATTACTTTCTGTCTTTCAGATTTTATCTTAAAGTCAGTTCATCCAGTTTAAAGCCAACAGCTTCCTCTGCTTCCTCCAAGTCATGATAAAGCCCCTGCTGTATATTCTCATTTTATTATGTCTTCCCCCTTTTAAAACAGTAATTTATGTGTTTATTCAAATGCTTATCTCCCTTGCTAATTATTAATCTCTATTAATTATTTTCTCATTATTATGGCCCCAGCCTCTACAGAGTACCTGGCCCTCAAATAAGGGTGTAATAAATGCATGGATGGATGAATGATTCATGATGGGCAGTTACTGTGAGCTTGATGTGGTTCCAGTTGCAGAGATAAGGAGACGATTAACTCCTGCCCTGGCATCACTCACTGTCTGGCATGGAAATTCCTCTTCAAACAGACAAACTAGCTTCCCCCTTGATGTTCATCTATTAGAAGAGTTGGAAGAATCTTTTCCATTTGTCTTATTGTCACTTTTATAGGCTAATTTCATTTTGGGGAATCAGCCCATTGCAGGCTCAGTCACTCTGGGGCTGTAGACAGTCCTCCAGGGATGTTCTATGTGATTGCAGCCTCCAGCCCACTCATGCAGGAGCAATAGTGGGGGTGGGCTCATTGGGTGTGCGCTGAGCCAAGAATGAGCTGTAAAGTGACTTTTAGTGGAGAAGAAAGATAAGTGTGAGACACAGTTACTCAGATATAAAGAAAATTAGGTTTTGCTAGATGGACTTTTTTTCATTTAGGAGAAAAGAGAGAAAAAGATGAAAGGAAGGGGGAGAAGAAAGAAGGGAAGGGAGGAGGGCAAAAAGGGAAGGAAAGAGGAAAAGAAAGAAGGCTTTCATAAATTCCATTCCCTGAATCTATATGCTTCCATTATTTTAAAAATAAAGTAAATAGCAGGATTTCTTTTTTTTGGGGGGGGGGGGGCGGGTCATGTGGCTTGCGGATCTAAGTTCCTTGACAAGAATTGAACCTGGGCCGTGGCAGTAAAAGCATGGAAGCCTAACCACTGGGCAACTTAGGGAACTCCCAACAGTAGGATTTTAACTCAATAATAATTACTAGTAACATCTAATAAGCATGACACTCTATTGGATGTTCTATTAACTTATTTATTTTTTGCATTTTTTTAATGTGGACCATTTTTAAAGTCTTTTTTGAATTTGTTACAATATTGCTTCTGTTTAACATTTCAGTTTTCTGGCTGCAAGTAATCTGACACTCTTAGCTTCCAGACTCTTAGTCCCAGGGACTGAACCCACAATCCCTCCATTGGAAGATGAAGTTTCAATCACTGGACCACCAGGAAAGTCCCTATTAACTTATTTAATACCAATAACAATTTTATAAGGTGGTTTCTGTTACGAGTTCAACTTGACCTTGGAGGATGCTGAGGCACAGGGATGGCAAACACATTCCCCTACCTGTCCCTTCCTGATCACTCACACAGGGCACTTTACCTGGGATACTTCAGGTCACCAAATGTGTGACAATTTTTCCCAGTCCAAGCAATTTGGTGACACCCACTGGATGTCCTATATTTAACTCAGTTCTGATACTGTGTCCCTGTAAATAATGTCAGATTCCACAGGTTAAAAGCTCAGTCTGGCAAGCCCATCCCCGACCCCGTCACACACTTTGGATGCCAGTCACAAGTCCGTATTGTCACCTGTTCTTCTCACCCACTGCTGAAGGTCAGAGGAGCCTGTGGCCCCTCGAGTTCCGTTCATTTGATAGAGATGCTCATAGAAATCAGGAAAAGAGTTTACATACTAGGTGAGTGATTCATTATAAAAGGATTTAGCTTAGAAATACAAATGAACATCTGGATGGAAGAGATGTACAGGGCACAGTCTGTGGTGAGAGGCATAAAGTCTCCACGCCCTCTTCTGGCACCTCCACATGTTCACCCACCCAGAAGCTTCCTGGTCTGGATTTGTGGGATTTGTCACGGAGGTTTCATCACACACACATGGTCCACTATTAACTCCATTTCCAGCCCCTCTCTGGAGAATTGGGGGTGGAGCTGAAAGTTCCAAGGCTCTCATCACACGTTGGTCTTTCTGGTGACCCACCCGCATCTAGGAGCCCACCCAGAGTCACCTCATTAGAACAAGAGACACTGCTGTCACCCAGGAAATTCCAAGGGGTTTAGGAGCCCTGGTCAGGAAGTGGGAGCAGAAACTAACATATATTTTCTATTATTCAACAACCCCTCCCCTATCCCCACCCGCCCTGGTCTCTGGCCATGGACCCCTCACAGCAAAATGATCCACAACTCACAAGATCCTGCCATGTTGTAGAACCTCATTCGGTCATCAATAATTAGTGCAACCCATCATCATATTGCGTGAAAACTGTCTCCCTGGAGGAGGCCACTATTTGAGCTTGTCAGGTTCCAGAGAACACAAATAGTCTCAGCTAACTTCGTAATTTGAGACATTTTGTGTCCTTGATCGAAGAGATAGTATCTTCCCTTGCTTTGAGCCTCTTCTGCCGAATTAATGTAGTATTAGATTCATTCTTCTACCCTTAGCTGCTACACTTTCTACTCTATTTATGCCGAAGTTTTTTTACTTTTGGCAGGGACACTGTGTTCAGCCACCTTGCTGGACTAGTTTGAAGACAGCAGTGTGAGTCTGTCAGCTTATTCTTAGCAGTCCACTCCTGTTCAGCAGGGTGAGCTCCCAGAGATGCAGAGCGGGTGGGCCACTTTCACCATCAGACAGCACTACTGCTATTGCCCCAAACGTGCCCAGTGAGGGGGAGGCACATCCCACCCCGGCAGGCCCTTAGAAATTCCTACATAAAGGTTAAAAGACATAGTCACAGTTTCTAAGGGCTTCCTAGGTGGCGCCAGTGGTAAAGAATCCACTTAATAATGTAGGAGACATAAGAGACATGGATCAGATCCCTGGATCAGAAAGATCCCCTGGAGGAGAAAATGGCAACCCACACCAGTACGTTTGCCTGGGAAATCCCGTGGACAGAGGATCCTGGCAGGCTATATAGTCCATGGAGCCGCAGAGAGTGAGACACAGCTAAGCATGCACACATGCCACCAGCTTCTTGCTTAGAAGTCACCCCTGTTTCTAGAACTTTTAGCTGCAGCCCTGGTCCTATGGCCACCCCATCAAGTAGGGAGATATCTAAAAGCTGTGTGATGTGAGCAAGAAAGAAAAGAAAGTGCAGTCTTTGTAGCAGCAGTCTCTCCTCTTGGCAAGAATTGCACCTACATAGCAGTATCCTAAGAGTATGAGACCCTCCCAAAGTTAGAAAGCTGGGAGAGAGTTGAGCCCAGCTCTGGCTTACCTGGTCCTTTCCCAAATAAGTGTGTGAAAACGAGTGAGAGAATGTGGAAGTTTCTCTGTTCACACTTATGCTAACCTCGGATGGCCTTGCCTGCAGCAACTCGAAGTGGAGCTTTGGTTTCCAGTCAGAGATTGAGGTTGGGTTGCGGCAGTGAGAGCACCAAATCCTAACCTTTATCACTGATCACAGTGATCAGTGATAAGGCCCTGGCTGTTCGGTTTTGCAGAAGAATTCCCACAAAGACAGAAAGTAGTGGAAAAAAGTGAAGTGTTTATCAGGAGGGAAAAAAGAGTACATGTGAGTAGACACACTGGCAGACTCAGAGAGAAAGTTGTGTCCTCGTGATAGTTTAAGTCACTTCTATGGGACATTTCTTCCATATTTCCTTTGGCCAATCATGTTGCTTTTCCGGGTTCTGAGTCTGTATTTGGTTTATCTCAGGATCCTCACATGTGTGCACATGCATCTCTCAGCCAAGATGGATTCTGTCACAAAGACCTATGGGTAGTAAGCATCGTTTAGCATCACTCCCTTTTTGACCTCCAAGGAACCTTTCTGCGCACCTGTAGTTGGGAGGTCTCCTGACCTCAAAAATGAGAAATATGTGGTCTGGGCAGGGCCCAGCCTCCTCTCTCAATCATCCTGCTATTCTTTTCTTGGAGTATCTACCCTGGATGGGGTTTGGGGGGGCATCTACCTCCTGGCTCAATGACAAAAACCCTCTTTCCAGTCATCAAGGTGCTGAGTCACTGTAAGTAGTTCTTTGTTATGGACGGGCTTCATCTTATACTCTCCTAAGAGGCCTCCTCCTTTTCATGAAGCGGCGATTCTCAGTGTCTGTGAGAGCGCCTCTGATCAGGGTGGGTCCCAGAACACAAGTGAGCCAGGAGTCACTGCTACATCGTTGCTGGTGTTGTTACCAAATGCATCTTTGTGTGCTTGTGTTGCACAGCGAGGCCAAACAAATCAAAACACGGCAGTGTGGAGCAGAGAAAGGTTTACTGCAGGGCCAAGCAAGGGGAATGGGTGGCTTGTGTTCAAAAACCTGGAACTCTCCCCTGGGTTTCAGCAAAGCATTTGTAAAGGCCAGGTAAGGTAGGGGGGACTGCAGGATATGTGATTAGCCCTTGCACAGTTCTCTGATTGGTTGATGGTGAGGTCACAGGGGTTAATATATCAATCCGTAGGCTTCTGCAGGTCTAGGGCTACATGTTCATGGTCATCAAGGAGTTAATTTCTTCCAATTGGTGTTTTTTAGCGTCCAAAAATCTCAGGAAATATGCATGAGATACTACCATCTGGGTACTTCACAGAGGAGCTAAAGCAGAGTATATAGGGGAGGGGTCTGCCCCAGGAAGGCCCCCTCGGGTCCTTCTGACTTACAGTCTAGGGACAGCCCTCAGTTGGGAGTGGCTGGCAAGGGCCCTAACGCGAGCCTGTAGAGCACACAGGACGTTCTGTCAGATCCCAGCCTTTGAAGGCTTGCAGCTTGACATTAACAGTGGAATGAAGCACTAGAAAGCACTGTGTTTTACCATTATTTTATAAAGGGGCCTCTGATAGGCAAAGCTCCCTCAGATACTTGATATTGACAAGTCTGAACACAGAAGTGTGGGAAAAATAAAGACAGTCCCCATGTCAGGGGAGCAACAGTAACAAAACAACCAAAAAAGCCCAATTTCTTCAGAGTAGCAAGTCTGCAGAGTCTGAACAAGAGGTGCCAGAGGCATCTTTGAGGAATGTTACAAAAGCCAAATACATACATTTGTATCATCTTTTTAGATTCCACATATGAAGCAGAAACAGACTCAGAATTCAAAAGCAAATTTATGGTCACCAAAGGGGATAGGTATGGGGGAAGGATACATTAGGAGATATACACAATACTATATATAAAATAGATAAACAATAGGGACTTAACGTACGGCACAGGGAACTCTACTCAGCATTCTGTAATAACCTATATGAGAGAAGAATCTGAAAAAGTATAGACACGTGTACACAGACAACTGAATCACTTTGCTGCACACCTGAAACTAACACAACTTTTTAAATCAACTGTACTATAATATATAAAATTAAATTAAAAAATAAATATTATTTGTATATCTCCATGTTAAAAAAGAGCTTCCCTGATAGCTCATTGGTAAAAGAATCCACCTGCAATGCAAGAGAGCCTGGTTTGATTCCTGGGTGGGGAAGATCTGCTGGAGAAAGGGATAAGCTACCCACTCCAGTATTCTTGGTCTTCCCTTGAGGTTTTGCTGGTAAAGAATCTATCTGCAATGTGGGAGACCTGGGTTCGATCCCTGGGTTGGGAAGATTCCCTGGAGAAGGGAACGGCTGCCCACTCCAGTATCCTGGCCTGGAGAATTCCATGCCCATGGGGTTACAAAGAGTTGGACACGACTGAGCGACTTTCACTTCACTTCGTGTTAAAAAACAAACAAACAGACAAAAGCCAAGACATCAGAGAAGAGGACATTTTCTGTTCCTTTGGGGTAGTGGGGTGTGGGAAGGACTTAAAAGTTTCTCCCCGCATCCTTGCGCAGCCTCCTTTCTTTGAGTGTCATAATTGAGATCCACTTAAAAGGACTGATGTCAAAGCAGCTTTTTAGACCACAGGGCAGTTTGTCTCTCTGTCTCAGCCTTTGTAAGCGAACAAAGTCACCACTTGTCCCACACGGGGAGCAGAGAGGGCCTTGGGCTGGGTTTGCTATCCATTCAGGCTCTGTTTTCTGCAACTTGTAAGTGGAATCTTTAGAACCACACAGCAGGAATCCTTTGTTTGGAGCATGGGGTGGGGAAAGGACTTTGAAAAACCTATTGAAACCCTGAGAGCTGTTGGGGAGAAACTGTTCTTTTTAGACTTCCTCATGGCTTGTAAGGGAAATAAACATGCACAGGAAGTCATTTAGCCTTTCTGTGAACTCCATACTGACATTTGCTCACCAAAAAGTTCATTGTGGTACTTAGGGAATGTATGTGTGTGGGTGTATATACATCTGTGTGTGTGTGTTTATGCACAGTTCGGTCTACGTGTGCAAACATTTCCTAATCCTCCTGGACCCCAGTGTTTATGATGTGATGCTAAAAATATTGACAATGGGGGGGGAAATAGCATGAGAAATATAGGTGTGGATACCTTTGGGAGTAGACACTAGACAGGTAATTTGACGGCCTCTAAACCCTTCAGTTCAGATGGTAAAGCGTCTGCCTGCAATGCGGGAGACCTGGGTTCCATCCCTGGGTCGGGAAGATCCCCTGGAGAAGGAAATGGCAACCCACTCCAGTATTCTTGCCTGGAGAATCCCATGGACGGAGGAGCCTGGGGGGCTACGGTCCACGGGGTTGCAGAGAGTTGGACACAACTGAGTGACTTCACTCACTCACTCAATGGATCTCTTTTAAATATTTATTTTGATTATTATTTATTTGGCAGAGCCTGGTGTTACTTGCAGCACTCAGGATCTTCAGTCTTAATTGTAGCATGTGGGATCTTTAGTTGCATCAACTTAATTGTGGCATGTGGCATCTGGTTCCTTGACCAGGGGTCCTGGCCACTGCTTTGGGAACACAGAGTCCCAGCCATTGGACTACTAGGGAAGTCCCTTAATGAAACGAGTCTTGAACAGTGTGCTGAATGGTCTTTCTCATATGTGGTTTGTAGCATTTTACATTAATTGCTTGACCTGCAATGTCATTATTATGTGTAATTTTCAGTTCACGCTTTTTATTTGTATTTGTATGATTCTTGCTTTATGGTTTGAAGCAACTTTAAAATCTTCAGTGAAGGGTCACTGAATCTCTAAAGTCAACTGGAAATACTGACTTAAAAAGCCAGAGGAGACAAGCAATAAATGCATTTTATAGGAGAAAAATGAAGGTGCACCGATGAAAGGAAAGCATGTCCATGCACTAAAAGCAACCATGTGGTTGTTAGAGAAATTGCCCAGATGGGTGAAGGCAGAGGTGATATCAGTGGATTCCTGTGAAACACGTTATTGGCATTTTGGCCCAGACAGCCCTTGGTTTCTCGCTCCATCTGGGTCAGGTGGTCACTCAACTCTCCTTCTTTCCGCACATCTGCTTCTTTCACTCTGTGTGGTCAGTGAACATTTAATTGCAGTTTCTTCTCAAAATCACCAAAACAGGAAAGAAGGACTTAATATCTGGACCCAGGAATACAGCATCAGGAGTGCAGCCAGGTTCTGAGAGAATGGCACCAAAAGCTATGAAGGTCACTGAGACCTGAAACAATCCTTCCACCTCCCTGAAGCAAGAGTGTCTCTTGTCTCTTTCCTCCATCACTCTGTAAACTTTCATCGCCCCTAGCCCTGCACTCGCTTTCACAGTTGCTTCTCTCGCTCTTCCCAGATGGGCTTTGACTGTTTTTGTATCCATACAACCAAGCTCCTGTTCTTCCTTCACGTCGCTTAGTTCAACTGCCCGATGGAGATTCACAACTCACTGGATGGGAATTTCTCATTTCCAGAAGTCATCTGATTGACCCAGATTGGGTCAAGTGACTGCTGGTTCAATCAGACTCCGGCTGGGGAGGTCACCTGTGATAACCATGTCTACACAGGCATATGCTGTGTTCAGCAGGAGCCATGGGAAGACCAGCTGGGCTGCCATGCTGCTGAAACACATCTGCTGCAGGCATTATTATAGGTCTCTCTGATCCGTTAGTTCATGCAGTATATTCCAGATATTTTAGTAGTATTCGTTATAAAGGACACATTCTCCTTCAGACTAACATGAGCTATATTTTAGGTTACCATGGGAATATAACAAAAGTAATTTCAGGGTAAATTTATTGATGGTATTCCTAGAATTACCTTGCAGTTTCTTCCAGTCGAGAAGCACATTCATTGATGGAGACTGTGCAGCTTTTAAATGTGGGCAGTTTGAGTTGGCCATTGTGTCACCACGGTAATTGAGCCTTGAGTTAACATGATGATGATGTCACCAACAGGGAAAGATGATGTTATTCCAAAGAGTGGGTAGTGCTCATAACTGTATCTTATACAATTTCATGCTCTTTGGGATTGTTGACTGTCTATATAGATTGAAATTAACTTATACCTATGATGGTTCATCTTAATCTCGCTTTCAGATGGAGTATGTGGTTCATCCTTAAGCCTTATTCTTTGGAGATGACAAGTGGTTAATCACATAACCAACCCCAATTCTGCAGTCTTAGAACTTTTCACCCATAGCTCTGTATCCTTACTAGCAGTGTGTCCTTAGGGAAGTTGTCTAACCACTGTATATCCCAGTTTCTTCATTAGTAAAGTGGGAATAACAACACCTTTGTCACTGGATTGTGCTGAGGATTTAGAGAGTGCATCAAAGATACACAACAGCAGGTGTCAATAAACATTGCTATTGTGATCATTTCCCTTATACTTACAATTCTTAGAGATGTGGTTGTAGCAGCTTCCTCTGATGACCAATCAGATCCCCACAAACCCATCCCTGGCTCATCTCTGATTTCAGCTGCAATTGTGATGGACAGTTTTACTCACCAAGCACTGACAGCATCTTATCTGTCTTATTTACCTTATTTATTTTATTTATCTTATTTGCCTGTGTGCCTCTCCACCTTCTGCCCCAGACCCTTCTCTGCTGCCAAGAGAGCTGAGCCTCCTATGCCCACACACAGCTTGAAGATGCTGGGGGTGATGATTTCCAGTGCAGCACAGAGGCCAATCCACAAACACTCCAGCATCTTTCTGTGGATAATTCTCAGGAGCATTTTGAACCCTTCCCAGTGGTTTCAGCAGAATCCAGTGCCTTTTACTTTATACTATGCATCTCAGCAACACACATTCATGCAGATTTTCTATTCTCATTTTCTGCCTCAATCTCACTTCTTCTTTCGTCCCAATTCTGCAAACAATCCTGGCCTTAGAATCTGTTTCAGAGAAAATCCAAACTAAGACAGTGTAAGGGTCAAATAGTTGAAATCGTGGGTTATGGAGTTGGTTCTCTGGATTTGAATCTCAACCCAACTTCTTAGTAGTTATGTTACCTTGTGCTTTTAACTTACCTTATTTCTTTCTGCCTCAGTTTCCTCACTTGTGAAATGCAGATAATAGTAGGAACTATCTCCTAACATTATCAGTAATACATGAACCATAGCGGTATAAATGCTAAACACTGAAAACGTGTCTCATGGGAGAGACATCACATGTAAACATTGAGTCTTCCTATTTCCACACAGCACTCATTCAATTATGCCTATAAATCTTAGTATTGCTTATTCCATACTTTCTCTTTGCATGTTTTCTTAGTGCAACCTCCTTCTGCTCCTTTCTTTCTCCTCCTTTTGTTTGCTAGTGCTGAATACATAGAAGAGCAAGTGTTCCCCAGAGTTCTGCCCTTTCTGGAAGCATGTCAGAGAGCCCGTCTTTTGTGCCGAGCCCCCTGATATGCTGCAGACACCAGATGATTCTGCCAGCTCCCGGTTAGTCAGTCTCTTCATCCAGACTCTTTGCTCCTCTTTCTGGCTGCCTGCCTTTTGGCTGTCAGATGTTCCCTGGCATTACTCTCAGAGGGCACGCCAAGGAGGGAAAAGATAGCAGAACTCAGATTAGCCAATTATGGGATCTAGAGAATTAGGATTTGGGGATCACTGGGCTTTAGTTTTCTGGGCCATCTCTGCCTTCCATTACCATAGAAAATTCAGAAACAGCCTTCTGCAATGGTAGTGTATTTTTCATTGATTAAGACCTAATTGGGACATAATAAAATGCACAGATATCAAGTGTTCAATTTGATGAGTTTTGGCAAATGTACACATTCATGTCATGACCCTCCAAAATAAGACAGCAAGCCTTTCTATCACCCTAGAAAATTACCTTATTCCCCTTTTTAATCAATTCCCCTCCACTCCCCAAGTAGTCACTTTCTTATTTATTTTTTTTAAATCACAGTATCATTGCTTTGCAATGTTGTATTAATGTCTGCTGTACAGCAAAATGACTCAGTCATACACTTACATACATTATTTTTTAATATCCTTTTCCATTATGGATTATCACAGGGTACTGACTATAGCTCCAGGTACTATAGTAGGGCCTTATTGTTTATCCATCCTGTACATACTAGTTTGCCACTGCTAATTCCAGACTCCCAATCTGTTTCTACCCTATGCCCCTCCTGCACCCATGGCAGCCACACGCCTGTCCTGTATGTCTGTGAGCCTGTTTTTGTTTCATAGATAAGTTCATTTGCGCCGTATTTTAGATTCCATGTGTCAGTGATATCATATGGTATTTGCCTTTCTCCTTCTAGCTTACTTCACTTAGTATGGTAATCTCTAGTTGCATCCATGTTGCTGCAAACGGCAATATTTTATTCTTTTTAAGGCTGAGTGGTATTCCATTGTATATACGTACCATCCATCTATCAGTGGACATTTAGGTTCTTTCCATGTCTTGGCTACTGTGAAGAGTGATACTATGAACATAAACGTGCAGGGACTTTTTTGAATTACAGTTTTGTCTGGATATATGCCCAGGAGTGGGATTGTTGGATCGTAAGGTAATTCTGAGTTCTCCATAGTGGCTGTGCCAACTTACATCCCCACCAGTCCAGGACGGTTCCCTTTTCTCCACACCCTCTCCAGCATTTGTTACTTGGCTACTCTGACCTGTGTGAGGAGGTACCCCACTGTTCTTTTAAACCAATTTCTTTTTTCTATTACTATATATATTTTCCTTATCTTGAACTGCACATACACAAAATCACAAGTAACTTTTCTTTTATTTAGCATGATCTTGAAAATCATTCATGTAGTTGTGTGAATTGGAGGATTATTCCTTTTTACCACTGGGTAGTGTTCTACTATATGACTATATCATTAAAAAATCCATTTACCTGTTGATAGACACTTGAGTAAATTCCATCTCAGGGCTATTTTGAATATAGTTGCCATGGTCACTCTTCTTTTTTTTTTTTGCCATGGTGTGCAGCATGGCATGCAGAATCTTAGTTTCCTGACCAGGGGTCTAACCTGCACCATCTGTTGTAGTGAAAGCCTGGACTCTTAACTACTGGACCTCCAGGGAAGTCCCTAGGGTCACCCTTATAAAAGCATTTTTTGTGTAAAAATATTTTCTTGGGAGTAAATAACGAGGTGTTGAATTTCTGGGCCCTAAACTATTAGAAGTGCATTTAATTCTATTAAAGAAAAATTAACAGTCGATAGCTTTACCATTTTACCCTGCCACTGACAAAGTATGAAAGTTCTAGATCATCAATAACCTCTGCAACATTTAGAATGGTCAGTCTGGTTAGTTTCGGCTACTCTACTAGGTATGCCATCCAGCCATCTCATCCTCTGTCGTCCCTTTCTTCTCCTGCCCCCAATCCCTCCCAGAATCAGAGTCTTTTCCAATGAGTAAACTCTTCACATGAGGTGGCCAAAGTACTGGAGTTTCAGCTTTAGCATCATTCCTTCCAAAGAAATCCCAGGGCTGATCTCCTTCAGAATGGACTGGCTGGATCTCCTTGCAGTCCAAGGGACTCTCAAGAGTCTTCTCCAACACCACAGTTCAAAAGCATCAATTCTTCAGCACTCAACTTTCTTCACAGTCCAACTCTTGCATCCATACATGACCACTGGAAAAACCATAGCATTGACTAGATGGACCTTTGTTGGCAAAGTAATGTCTCTGCTTTTGAATATGCTATCTCAGTTGGTCATAACTTTCCCTCCAAGGAGTAAGGGTCTTTTAATTTCATGGCTGCAATCACCATCTGCAGTGATTTTGGAGCCCCCAAAAATAAAGTCTGACACTGTTTCTACTGTTTTCCCATCTATTTCCCATGAAGTGATGGGACCAGATGCCATGATCTTTGTTTTCTGAATGTTGAGCTTAAAGCCAACTTTTTCACTCTCTTCTTTCACTTTCATCAAGAAGCTTTTGAGTTCCTCTTCACTTTCTGCCATAAGGGTGGTGTCATCTGCATATCTGAGGTTATTGGTATTTCTCCCGGCAATCTTGATTCCAGCTTGTGCTTCTTCCAGCCCAGCATTTCTCATGATGTACTCTGCATATAAGTTAAATAAACAGGGTGACAGTATACAGCCTTCACATACTCCTTTCCCAATTTGGAACTAGTCTGTTGTTCCATGTTCCAGTTCTAACTGTTGCTTCCTGACCTGCATATAGGTTTTTCAAGAGGCAGGTCAGGTGGTCTGGTATGCCCAACTGTTTCAGAATTTTCCAGTTTATTGTGATCCACACAGTCAAGGCATTGGCATAGTCAATAAAGCAGAAATAGATGTTTTTCTGGAACTCTCTTGCTTTTTCGATGATCCAGCGGATGTTGGCAATTTGATCTCTGGTTCCTCTGCCTTTTCTAAAACCAGCTCGAACATCTGGAAGTTCACTGTTCACCTACTGCTGAAGCCTTGCTGGAGAATTTTGAGCATTACTTGACTAGCGTGTTGAGATGAGTGCAATTGTGCGATAGTTTGAGCATTCTTTGGCATTGCCTTTCTTTGGGATTGGAATGAAAACTGACCTTTTCCAGTCCTGTGGCCACTGCTGAGTTTTCCAAATTTTCTGGCATATTGAGTGCAGCACTTTCACAGCATCATCTTTCAGGATTTGAAATAGCTCAAATGGAATTCCATCACCTCCAGTCGCTTTGTTTGTAGTGATGCTTTCTAAGGCCCACTTGACTTCACATTCCAGGATGTCTGGCTCTAGGTGAATGATCACACCATCGTGATTATCTGAGTTGTGAAGCTCTCTTTTGTACAGTTCTTCTGTGTATTCTTTCCACCTCTTCTTAATATCTTCTGCTTCTGTTAGGTCCATACCATTTCTGTCCTTTATCGAGCCCATCTTTGCATGAAATATTCCATTGGTATCCTAATTTTCTTGAAGAGATCTCTAGTCTTTCCCATTCTGTTGTTTTCCTCTATTTCTTTGCAGTGATCGCTGAGGAAGGATTTCTTATCTCTCCTTGCTATTCTTTGGAACTCTGCATTCAGATGCTTATATCTTTCCTTTTCTCCTTTGCTTTTCACTTCTCTTGTTTTCACAACTATTTGTAAGGCCTCCTTAGACAGCCATTTTGCTTTTTTGCATTTCTTTTCCATGGGGATGGTCTTGATCCCTGTCTCCTGTACAATGTCACGAACCTCAGTCTATAGCTCATCAGGCACTCTATCCCTTAAATCTATTTTTCACTTCCACTGTATAATCATAAGGGAGTTGATTTAGGTCATATCTGAATGATCTAGTGGTTTTCCCCACTTTCTTCAATTTAAGTCTGAATTTGGCAGTAAGGAGTTCATGATCTGAGCCACAGTCAGCTCCCGGTCTTGTTTTTGCTAACTGAATAGAGCTTCTCCGTCTTTGGCTGCAAAGAGTATAATCAATCTGATTTTGGTGTTGACCATCTGGTGATGTCCATGTGTAGGGTGTTCTTAGTCCAACCAATTTGACCAGTATTTTTGGTGTCCTGCTCCCAGTTGTTTGAAAGGAAAATGAGTGTCTGGGTTTCTCAGGCAGATACAGAGGAATTCATGGAGTGCTGTACTCAGCAGCAAATGTGCTTTCTTGTCACTTACTTTCCAAGAGCATGTCAACAACATCCTGGAACTCTATACCTGAGAACTTTCTTTTGGCCTATGTGTGGGGCAGGCCCAAAATGCCAGGGGATTAATGTTTCCGAGAACAATCCTCACTCAATGACAGATTGGAATTGTAGGTTAAATATATCATCTTCCTTGCACTTTGGTGAAATAACTCTGAAGTGTGCTCTGCACTGGTTCCTAGGGCCTCTCAACGAAATCGAGCCTTAGTTCTCTACAGCAATCACTTAGGCAATGATGATGACTTGTCAGCTCCTCCTTTCTCTGTCACATTTCCTATTCTCTGACTTAGTTTCTCTAGGATCACTTCCAAAATGAGCTACTTGTACTCAAGTTCTTGCATTGTGATCTCTTCTAGGGAAACACATCTGAGACAAATTTCCCCAAAGATTCATATTAGGACATAAGAATTATATGTCGGACTAAAAGGGTTGATGATGTGCTTAAGAAGTTATAACACTGACTTAATGGGTAGCCACTCAAACAAAAGGACCAGATAAATATGACAGAAAGTCAGTCATGTCAGTGTCTAGTAGAAGCAAAAGTCCCTATAGGCTGGTGACTGAGGGTTGGAATAGGTTTTCTAGAAAAGGTAGAATCTGGTAGGGTCATGGAAATGTGAGCTGAAAGGAGAGGAAGACATTCTAAGGAGGAGGTATGTGACAACAGTGGCATGGTGTACAAATCATATTTGGATTTATAATCTATGCGGAGCCTAAGTGTATATGAAAAGGGACAAAAATAAGATTTGCAGTGTTGATTATGATCAAATTAGAAAGAGTCTCAAAGGAAACACTAGCAATTTTTGACTTTGTCTCATAGATAATAGAGAGTCATTGAACACTTTTTTCAGCAGGAAGTAACACAATAAAAGTAGGTTTCTAGGAGAAAAAACAAACAAAAACAGTGTTGTGGTGAACAGTTAATCAAGGCTAAAAGTAGAAGGTTCTTGATGTAGTTTTAGTGATTCAGATATAAAGTGATAAAACCACCAAAATGTGTAATGCTTATGGGAATGAAAAGGGCAATATCAATTCAAGAACTACTGTAGAGATTCAACAGGATTTGGTGACACTGATGATGGAACTTGTGAAACACATAAATGAGTCAATGTTGTTTTAAATCTTCAAGGCAGTTGGTTTCAAAATATTGCCAGAATATTAACAAAATTTAATAAATTATAAAAGATCTTAGAGTAAAACAATAAGTTCATTTAAACACTGTAATTTCAACTTTTAAGTCCATTTGCGGTGATTTTTAAATAGTTATACCTTTATATCTAACAAATATTTTAAGATCTGGAGCTAGAATGTAGTAGAGAGTTGGTACTGTTAAATGATATCTGAGAATCATCTTTTTAAACTGTTGACCATATACGAGATCACAAAGGAAGGAAGCTAAGAGACTGAAGAATTAAGCCCCAGCAAAAGACCTCATTTAGGGCAAAGAGACAGAGAAGGCAATGGCACCCCACTCCAGTATTCTTGCCTGGAGAATCGCAGGGATGGGGGAGCCTGCTGGGCTGCCGTCTGTGGCGTCGCACAGAGTTGGACATGACTGAAGCGACTTAGCAGCAGCAGCAGCAGGGCAAAGAGAAAGAGAAGCAAGGTTGAGACAAGGTACAGCTAGAAGGGTTGTGGAGAATTGTGAAGTCAAAGGGAAAGATGATTGCAATGATGAGGGGATAAACATGATTAGAGGCTTCAAAGATCAAATGGGTTAGAGGCTCCAAGGAGGATGAAAAGTCCTTGGAGCTATAGAAAAGGTAACACATGATCTTGACCTCATTAGGCTGTCAGCCAGGTTGGAGAGCTGAAATTTACAGAGAAAGGAAACAAGACAAAACAACATAACCACCTTACAGTGTTTGAGCCACTGTGAGAGCAGGAAAACAAGGAGTGAGCAAAAGACACAGGCATTAGCAATTTGACCAAGTCCAGGTGTAACTTGAGTGTGAACTTTGCAAAAGAGAGAAATGAATATGTAGGAGGAAGACCCCATGCATAAAAATCACTGGATAGAGACTTACGCTATTTGGTAGTTTAATTAAACTGAGAGATGAGGGTATTTACACACTTGCATATGCATATATTGCCTGCTTCTCTTAATTTAAAAATCCCAGAACTAATCTAAATGTGAAAACAGATAAAGTAACTAAGCATGTCTAGTCTTGAAGGAGCTACCTGTAGAATCAAACGAGCCAGTGCAAGTGATTAATTCTAGTGTCCACAGATATGGAGCAGAAACCAAGACATTTTCAGATCAAAGGTAGTTTTGTTGGTGGGCTCATTTAGTCATTGAAGTGACTGTATATGTGGTAAAAATAATAGGGGATTTTTATGTAAATACGGAGCATCTGTACCTAGAACCAAGCACAACTATCTTAATTTTATAAACGTCCAGTACTGCAGCTCCTGTAAGGGTTTGTTCTAAGGAGGTGTGCATTAGACTATGCCCATAGATTCATAAATAGAATTTATTGTGAAAGTTACTGTGCTACTTGGGTAAGTAGCTGTTTCAATTTGATGATAGAAAGTGTTCTGTGAAAAGGAACTATTATATGCTTTATATGCCTTGGCCATCTGAAGATGCAGAAGGACAGAAGACACAAGTGAGTCCATTCTATCTCATATACAATTATGAACAGTTGGATATGTTTAACATTTAGCAATTTGATTGATATTTTCCTGTTCCTTTACTTTTAATTACATCAGACCAGTTGGGGGTAAATGATGATTTCAAATCCTTAATCATTTTGCTGTCATTAGGTAGTGTTAATAGCGGTGTGCTGGAATGTGTCCTGATTTCTGCTGACGTCTCCCACAGGAGAGCAATAGACTCATGGAATTTAAAGACCATTTGGGGTCAGGAACCAACCTGCGCCTTGTTCCTACCTTTGTAAACTAAGATATTTGCTTACCACGTTCAGATAAAACTAATGGTGAATTTCTAAGGTGAACCTTGAGAAGAAAGGACGTTTATGTAACTGAAAATACCACCATTGCTGTCACCAGTAGAGTGTATCTTATTTTTGAAGGATGGAGTTACATGTTACGACTAGGAAAAAATTGTTTTCAATAAGATTAATTTCGATGAGCCTTTGTGCTTTGCAACCCAGTCAGAATTCTAATAGTGAGAAAATACTTCTATCCCAGTCAGAATACTATTTTATGCCTCCCCTTAAGAAATCAGGCATTTCCTTTAAGCAGCCAAATCCTATGCCATGATTATGCATGGGAGTGCACAGTGCGATACACTGCTGGCTTAGGTTCTATACAGAGCTGTCTTTACATTGCATTTCTTTCTTTTTGATAGTCTAGCTCCACAGTGAGAGCCTATCAAACCAGTAAATCTCGAGTGACCATGAGCCCTGGCTTCAGCTCCCAATGGAACAGCAGCCAACCCGCCTGGAATACGTACTCCTTTCCAAGAGCAAGCTTGCACTATCAATCCCACGCCAGCTATACCTACTGCACTGGGCACCCTGCTGTAAGTACTCCATTCTTCTGTGTTTAGTAGATTGACTGCTTAAGCAGGTACATTTTGAATCCAGAGTTGGTATCTCTCTATTAAGTGAGCACTATTTCCAATGTTATAACTCTTCTATAACAAGAATATGCTATTATTGAGTAAAAGCGATGAGAAATGGAGAATGTCTTAAGCATTTAAATAGCACACTTGGATGATCTTTGCTGAACATTGGTGTCTTATTTAAAGTTGTTTCTAGGTGAAATTGGTTGGCAGAATTTTCAGAATGGTGTTGGTGTGAAGGCTGAATGTACATAGGTCTCTGGCTTTATTTTCTGACTTCCTCCTGGCTTTTCTTATGAATTTAGTTTGTTGTTTTTGCACTAGAGAGAGTGTCTTTCAAAGTGACAGTCCCATCACTTGCCTGGTTAGTATAAACAAATACTAACAGTTATAAATTCATTAGTAGGATTTTTTCCAGTTACTCGTACACAGAACTCTGAGGTTCTTGGCACAAATGACTCAAAGGGCAAGAGAAAGAAACATTTAGTGAAGAGAAATAAGCTCATGGAATCTGAGGACCTTCTAGAACAGAGTGCCTGTCTGCCATTGTTTTCTGTGTCTCAGTCCAGTTTTCGTACACTAAGGTTTTTGTTGTTGTAAATTATACCTATATGCTGGGAAAAATTATGATGAATGCTGATTAGGAAGACACCTGTTTTCTGCTAAAAATATAAGTACTCTTGGTGAATGAGAGGCCTTTAAAAATAAGTCATATCTGTTTAAAACAAGTATACTTATAGGCCAGTATATATGAACTTTATGGTAACTACAAGTCAAAAATCTACAATAGATGCATATAAAACTAAATAAAGAGAAAAGAACCCAAACTAAAACTGAAGAAAATCATCAAATCAGAAGGGGAGAAACTAAAAGAAGAAAAGAACAGAAAAGAACTGCAAAAACACCAGAAAATAAGTAATAATATTGCAATAAACACATACCTGTCAATAATCACTTTAAATGTCAATGTACTAAATAATTCAAAAAAAGACATGAGTGGCTTATTGGATACAAACAAACAAACACAGAAAAGACCTAAGTCCCATCTGTATGCTGCCTAAAAGAAAAAAAGAAAAAAAAAAGCTCACTTCAGAGCTAAAGACATATAGACTAAAAATGAAGGTATGAAAAAGATATTCCATAAAATGGAAAAGAAAATAAAGTTAGGGTAACAACGCTCATATCAGACCAAGTAAAATTTAAAGCAAAGCGTGTAAGAAGAGACCAAAAGGGCACTGCATAATGAAAAGTTGGCGGTCAGTCCAAGAAGAGTCCATCACATTCACAAACATGTATGCACCTAATACAGGAGAAACAAAATATATAAAGCAAATATTACCAGACATAAAGGGAAAAATGACTGTAACCCAGTAATAGTAAGGAACTTTAACACCCAGCTTACATGAATGGATACATCATCTAAACACAAAGTCAATAAGGAAATGATAGCTTTCAGTAACACATTAGACAAGGCAAACTTAATAGATATCTACTGGATATTCTATCCCCAAACAGCAGAATATACATTCTTTTCAAGTGTAAGTGGGAATGTTCTTCAGGATAGATTACATGCTAAAACATAATAATCCACAATAAATTTAAGATTGAAATTATGTCAAGCATTGTTTCCAAAAACAAGGGTAGGAAACTAGAAATCAAATACAGGAAGAAAGTGCTGGGGGAAAAAAAAAACACATAGACATGTGGAGGCTAAAAATCTTGCAATTAAAAACAATGGAGCCATGAAGAAATCAAAAAAAGAAATCAAAATGTACCTTGAGATGAATGACAATAACAACATAACTTCCTAAAATCTATGGGATGCAGAAAAAGAGTTTTAAGACATAAAGTTTATAACAAAACAGACCTATTCCCAAGAAATAAGGAAAATTCGAAGCAAACAACTGAACTTTCCATCTAAAGGAATTAGCAAAAAAAGAACAGGCAGACCACAAATTCAAAAGAAGCAAGAAAATAATAAAGATCAGAGAGGAAATAAATAAAATAACGACAAAAATGATAAGCAAAGATCAATTAAACTAATAGCTGTCTTTTGGAAAAATAAACAGAATTGATGATCCAGGTTCATCAAGAAAAAATGTGTGAGTGCCCACATGAAATTAATTATGAAAGAAGAGAATTTGCAGGCAATATTGCTGTTGTTCAGTTGCTCCTTTGTGTCCAACTCTGCAACCCCATGGACTGCAGCATGCCAGGCCTCCGTGTCCTTCACCATCTCCCGAAACCCGCTCAAAGTCATGTCCATTTAGTCAGCAATGCCATCCAACCATCTTGTTGGATTGTCCCTTTCTCTTCCCACCTTCAGTCTTTCCCAGAATCAGGCTCTTTCTAATGAATCAGCTCTTTGCATCAGCTGGACAAAGTATTGGAATTTCAGCTTCAGCATCGGTCCTTCCAATGAATATTCAGGATTAATTTCCTTGGGGGTTGACTGGTTTGATCTCCTTTCAGTCCAAGGGATTCTCAAGAGTCTTCTCCAACACCACAGTTCAAAAGTATAAATTCTTGGGCTCTCAGTCTTCTTTATGGTCCAGCTCTCATAACCATACATGACTATTGAAAAAAAAAACATAGCTTTGACTATATAGACCTTTATTGGTAAAGTGATGTCTCTGCTTTTTAATATGCTGTCTAGATTGGTCATAGCTTTTCTTCCAAAAGGCAAGCATCTTTTAATTTCATGGCTACAGTCACCATTTGCAGTGATTTTGGAGCCCCCAAAAATAAACTCTGTCATCTACTTGCCATGGAGTGATGGCGCTGGATGCCATGATCTTCATTTTTTGAATGTTGAGTTTTAAGCCAGCTTTTTCACTCTGCTCTTTCACCTTTATCAAGAAGCTCTTTAGTTCCTCTTTGCTTTTGGCCATAAAGGTGGTGTCATCTGCATACCTGAGGTTATTGATATTTCTCCTGGCAATCTTGTTTCCAGCTTGTGCTTCATCCATCCTGGCGTTTCATATGATGTACTCTGGATAGTACTTAAATAATCAGGGTTACAATATACAACCTTGATATACTCTTTTCCCAATTTGGAACCAGTGTGTTGTTCCATGTCCGGTTTTAACTTTTGCTTCTTGACCTGCATACAGGTTTCTCAAGAGGCAGGTGAGGTGATCTGATATTCCCATCTCTTGAAGAATTTTTTACAGTTTGTTGCGATCCACACAGTCAAAGGCTTTAGCATAGTCAATCAAGCAGAAGTAGATATTTTTCTGGAATTCTCTTACTTTTTTCTATGATCCAATGGATGTTGGCAATTTGATCTCTGGTTCCTCTGTCTTTTTTAAATCCAGCTTGAACATCTGGAAGTTCACAGTTCACTTATTGTTGACCCCTTGCTTGGAGAATTTTGAGCATTACTTTGCTAGCATGTGAAATGAGATCAATTGTGTGATAGTTTTAACATACTTCAGTTCAGTTCAGTCACTCAGTCGTGTCTGACTCTTTGCGACCCCATGAATCGCAGCACACCAGGCCTCCCTGTCCATCACCAACTCCCGGAGTTCACTCAGACTCACGTCCATCGAGTCAGTGATGCCATCCAGCCATCTCATCCTCTATTGTCCCCTTCTCCTCCTGCCCCCAATCCCTCCCAGCATCAGAGTCTTTTCCAGTGAGTCAACTCTTTGCATGAGGTGGCCAAAGTACTGGAGTTTCAGCTTCAGCATCGTTCCTTCCAAAGAAATCCCAGGGCTGATCTCCTTCAGAAGGGACTGGTTGGATCTCCTTGCAGTCCAAGGGACTCTCAAGAGTCTTCTCCAACACCACAGTTCAAAAGCATCAATTCTTTGGTGCTCAGCCTTCTTCACAGTCCAACTCTCACATCCATACATGACCACAGGAAAAACCATAGCCTTGACTAGATGAACCTTTGTTGGCAAAGTAATGTCTCTGCTTTTGAATATGCTATCTAGGTTGGTCATAACTTTCCTTCCAAGGAGTAAGCGTCTTTTAATTTCATGGCTTCTGTCACCTTCTGCAGTGATTTTGGAGCCCCCCAAAAATAAAATCTGACACTGTTTCCACTGTTTTCCCATCTATTTCCCGTGAAGTGATGGGACCAGATGCCATGATCTTCCTTTTCTGAATGTTGAGTTTTAAGCCAACTTTTTCACTCTCCTCTTTTGCCTTCATCAAGAGGGTTTTTAGTTCCTCTTCACTTTCTGCCATAAGGGTGGTATCATCTGCATATTTGAGGTTATTGATATTTCTCCCGGCAATCTTGATTCCAGCTTGTGCTTCTTCCAGCACAGCATTTTGCATGATGTATTCTGCATATAAGTTAAATAAGCAGGGTGACAATATACAGCCTTGACATACTGCTTTTCCTATTTGGAACCAGTCTGTTGTCCCATGTCCAGTTCTAACTGTTGCTTCCTGACCTGCATACAAATTACAGAAATACAAACAATCATAAGAGAATATTATAAACAATTATATTCCACCATATTGGGCAACCTAGGATAATGGATAAACTCCTAGAAATATAGAATTTTCTAAGATTGTTGTTCAGTCACTATGTCGTGTCTGACTCTGTGACCCCATAGACTACAGCATGCCAGTGTTCCTTGTCCTTCACTATCTTTCAGAGTTTCCTCAGATTCATGTCTATTGAGTTCATGAGGCTATATATAATCATCTGATTCTCTGCCACCCCCTTCTTCTTTTACTTTCAATCTTTCCCAGCATCATGTCTTTTCCAGTGAGTCAGCTCTCACATCAGGTAGCCAAAGTATTCTAAAACTGATTCTGGAAGCAATGGAAAAACAGAATAGACTGTTTACTAGTTTTGACATTGAATCAGTAATCAAAAAACTTCCAACAAACCAAGGTCCAAAAGAAGGGTTAATATCTTTTTTTCTCAATTTGTGCCAAAAATTGAAGAAGATTGAACATTTCCAAACTCATTCTACAAGGTCAGTGTTACTCTGAAATGAAAAATAGACAAAAGCACTAAAAAAATTAAATTTAGAAGCCAATATCCCTGATGCACATAGACATAAAAATCCTCAGCAAAATAGTAGCAAACCAAACTCAACAATCTATAAAAAGTATCATACATCATGAGCGAATGGGATGCATTCCAAAGATGTAAGGATAGTTCACTATTTGCAAATCAACCAATATGATATGCCACATTAACAAAACTAAGAGTAAAAATCCCATGACCATTTCCATAGATACAGAAAAAGCATTTGATAGAATTCAACATCCATTCATGATAAAAGCTCTCAACAAAGTTATTGTAGAGGGAACATACCTCACCATAACAAAGACCATCCATGACAATGTCACAGTTAACATTCTCAATGGTGAAAAGTTTCAAGGATTTTCCTCTAGGATTAGGAACAAGAAAAGGATGTCCACTCTTGCCATTTCTATTTAACATAGTATTGGAAATTCTAGCCACATCATTCAGACAAGAAAAAGAAATAAAAGGCATCTAAATTGGAAGAGAAGAAGGAAAACTTTCACTATTTGCAGATGACAAATATGTAAAAAAAATCCTAAAGTCTCCACCAAAATCTAGTAGAACTATTTATGAATTCAGTACAGTTGCAGGATACATGATTACAATATAGAAATCTCTCACATTTGTATATGCTAATAATGAATAATCAGAAAGAGAAATCAAGAAAACAATCACATTTACAAATGCATGAAAAATAAATAAATAAATCAATACCTAGGAATGCATTTAACCAAGAAAGTATAAGACTTGTACTGTGAAAACTTTAAAACATTGATAAAGGAAATTGAAAACAATGCAAATAGATGAAAAGATACCCTGTGTTCATGGATTGGAAGTATTAATACTGTTAAAATGTCTATACTACCCAAGCAACTACAGAATTAATGTAATCCCTAACAAAATACCCATGAAATTTTTCATATTATTATAACAAATAATCCTAAAATTTCTATGGAATCATAAAGGACCCCAAAGAGCCAAAGTAATCTTGAAAAAAATCAAAGCTACAGGTATCATGTTCTGTAACAGATTATACTACAAGGCTCCAGTCATCAAAATAGTATGGTTTTGGCATGAAAAACGATGTGTTGATCAATGGAACAGAATAAAGAATTCAGAATAAACCCACACACATATGGTCAGTTACTGTATGACAAAGGAAGCAAGAATATACAATGGAGGAAAAGACAATCTCTTTAACAAGTATTGTTAGGAAAACTGGACTGCTGCTGCTGCTGCTGCTAAGTCACTTCAGTCGTGTCCGACTCTATGCGACCCCATAGATGGCAGCCCACCAGGCTCCCCCATCCCTGGGATTCTCCAGTCAAGAACACTGGAGTGGGTTGCCATTTCCTTCTCCAATAGAAAAACTGGACAACTACATGCAAAAAATAAAATTGCACTTCTTTCTCACACCATATACAAAAATAAAGTCAAAGTAAATGAAAGACTTAAATGTAAGGCCTGAAACTGTAAAAATCCTAGAAGAAAACCTAGGTAGTATGCTCTTTCTCATGGGTATTAACAATATTTTGTGCATATGTCTACTTAGTCAAATCAAACAGAAGCAAAACTAAATAAATGAAACTATATGAAACTAAAAGGCTTTTGCATAGTGAAGAAATTATCAACAAAATGAAAAGACAACCTACCAAATGAGAGAAGATGTTTGCAAAGTATATGTCTGTTATGGGTTAATATCCAAAATATGTTAAGAACTCATACTACTCAATGCAAAAATAACATGATTTAAAATTTGGCAGAGGATCTGAATAGACATTTTTCTAAAGAACATTTACAGATGGAATTCTCTGGGGGTTCTGTACATCCATTTCAGGGGCACAGGTTCCTTCTCTGTTTGGGGGACTAAGATCTCACATGCTGAATAGTATAACCAAAGGGGAAAAAAAAAGAATATATACAGATGGCTAATAGTTAACATGAAAAGGTATTCAATATCACAGATAATCAGATACATGTAATTCAAGACTACAATGAGCCATCACCTCACACCTGTCAGAATGGCCATCATCAAAAATAACAAGTGTTGGTAAAGATGTGGAGAAAACTAAATCTTATGTACTGTTGGTCGGAGTGTAAATTGGTGCAACCACCATGGAAAACTGTGTGAAGTTTCTTCAAAAAAGTAAAAATAAAACTGTCATATGATTCAGCCATATCATACCTGGGTATTTATCTAAAGAAAAGGAACATGTTAATTTGAAAAAAGTATATGCACCCTAATGTTCATATCAACCTTATTTACAATAGCTAAGATATGGAAACAACCCAACTGTTCACTAACATCAGTTCAGTTGAGTCGCTGAGTTGTGTCCGACTCTTTGCAACCCCATGAATCGCAGCACGCCAGGCCTCCCTGTACTGTGAGATATATATACTTATACATATCCACAATGGATTATTACTCATCCATAAAAAATAAAAGTTTGTCTTTGGGACAACACAGCTAGACTTGGAGAGTGTCATGCTTAGTGAAATAGGTCAGAGAAAGACAAATACTGTATGTTTTTTGCTTATATGTAGAATCAAAAAAATAAAAAGGAAATGAGCTCACAGATACAGAGAGGAAAGTAGTTGCTATCAGACAGGAGAGGGGTTAGGGGAGAGGCAAGACCGTTTAAGGGGATTCAGAGGTACAAACTGCTCGGTATGCAAGAAGTGTTACAAGATGTAATACACAGAGCAAGGAGTGTTGACTATTGTATAATAACTTTATTTGGAGTATGAAGTGAAGTTAAAGTCACTCAGTCATGTCTAACTCTACAGTCCATAGAATTCTCCGGGCCAGAATACTGGAGTGGGTACCCGTTCCCTACTCCAGGGGATCTTCCCAACCCAGGGATCGAACCCAGGTCTCCTGCATGGCAGGTGGATTCTTTACCCACTGAGCCACCAGGAAAGCCCAGGAATACTGGACTGGGTAGCCTATCTCTTCTCCAGAGGATCTTCCCAACCCAGGAATAAAACCAGGGTCTCCTGCATTGCAGGCAGATTCTTTACCAAGTGAGCTATCAGGAAAGCCCTATTTGGAGTATAATTTATTGAATTACTATGTTGTATACCTGAAACTTATATGATATTATAAATTAACTATACTCCAATTAAAAAAATTAAAGATCCTATATGCTTCTCACAATAACTCCTTTAATCATCAGTAAAGAGAAACATGAATTCTTCAGTGTTCAGAAGGCCCATTGTGACTTCTGCATTTTGACTCTTTTTTTGCATTTCAAGGTTATGGAATCATGAAGTGTCCCAGGATTCTAAATTGAGATAATTTGTCTCCAATATCATGATGTAAAGTCACTTAAGGGAAGACACAATGAATTCACTCATTATGTAAATTGGTGTAACCTTGTTATAAGACGATTTGGAAAAAAAATATCAAAATTTAAATTGCACATAGCTTTGACTCAATAATTAAATTTTTGGCATTTCACTGGACATATACAAGATGTATTCCTAAGGATGATGCTTGCAATATTTTTTACAAGTACTTGGAAAAAGAACCTGAACAAGCTTCATTCATTTTCATTTATCCATGCTTTCAAAAATGTGTGAAGCATGATTATGTAGTCATTGTATTCCATCATTCTTCTAGCTGAAAGAGGCTCAGAAGTGAAAGAAAAAGTCTTAATCTCAGGGGGCTTCCATTCTGAGGAATAGGGAAGCTGGCAACTACATAAACAGACATATGAATTAATAAAAGGAAGCAAACCAGAAAATACTAAGCAAGGTTCAGTGTTATGTGGAAACTCAAAATAGGTTGAAATGATGGAGAAGAACAAGGTGGCTCCATGAGTTGTATTTTCAGCAGGTCGTCAATTGGGAGCCAGGTTTCCTCTGAGATCCAGATAAAACTTAATGTTAGTCTTGACATTGCTTTCATGGATGTGACATCAAAAGCACAGGCAACCAAAGCTGAAACAAACAACTGGGGTTTCCCAAATTGAATTGCTTCTGCAAAGCATACAAAAACAAACAAACAAGACCCTGAAAAAAAACAATCAATAGAATGAAGAAACAACATAATAAATTAGGGAATATTTTCAAATTATAATCTAATGAGGGGTTAATGTCCAGAATATATAAGGAACTCAAACAACTTGAATAACCCTGGTTAAAAAATGAACAATGGATCTGAATAGACATTTCTCCAAAGAAGACATAAAAATAACCAACAGATAGAGGAAAAATTGGGGCTTCCCAGGTGGCACTAGAGGTAAAGAATCCGCCTGTCAATGCAGGACACACAAGAGATGAGGGTTTGATCCTCGGGTCAAGGACGATCCTCTGGAGAAGGAAATGGCAACCCACTCCAGTATTGCTTGGAAAATTTCCATGGACAGAGGAGACTAGTTGGTTATAGTCTATGGTGCCACAAAAAGTCCTGCAAGACTGAGCAACTGAGCGCACACACACAGACACAGAGGAAAAAGTTACTCAGCATCATTAGTTATCAGGGACATGCAAATCAAAATCACAATGGGCCAGTACTTCACACCTGTTAGAATGGCTATTATTAAAGAGAGAAAAGGTAAACGTTGGCAAGAACGTGGAGAAAAGGAAACTTTTGTACACCCTTGGTGGAAAGGTAAATTGGTCCAGTCACAATGGAAAGCAGTATGGTAATCCCTTCAAGTGATAAAAACAGAGTTGCCATATACACGTATACCCAGATGAAATGGAGTGCCCAGTGTTAATTAAATTTATTAGCAAAAGATAGAAAGAAAAAAAGAGCTCTGACTATGCAGAGATTACCAGGAAGAGGTCAGAGCACTCCAAACAGAGGAGACAGAGTGGAGCATCGGAGGCAGGACTGAGCCTGAGTGTCCTCCACCCAGACAGAGCCGGTGCGCCCTGAGCCGGCCTGCGGAGGAGGGAAGGGGGGCAGGTCGACCAGGGTCTGCGGCTCTCTGCAATGCATAGGGAGTTTGCATTTTATTTAAGTCTGGTGAAAACCTTTGGAGTGTTGGAAGCAAGGAAATTAAATTACATGATTTAGTATATTTTAGGACTGAGTTGGGCTGCTGAGTGAAGAATTTCTGGTAACAGAAAAAGAAGGAAATCAGGAAGTCAGATTAGGGTAATATTACATATACACCCATAGAAAAGCATGTGTGCATGTCTGTGTACACATATGTGAGTTTACTTCCGTAAAACGGAATTGAAGGCCTATAGTAGGAGGATGACTTTTTCTTATATATCTTTTGATTTGTTGGATCTTCAAAAATGTTTGCAACTTGTTTTCATAATAACAAAAGACAAGTTGCATATATATTAAATAAATATTTTTAGTAAATGGTTGCCTATCTAAATTGTCTCATTAGCTTTTCCCTTCAGTCATTATTTGTTAAGCCAAATTTATAACAAATTATAATTTAATGCAGCATTTCAAGTCAGACTCTTACTGGCCTCAAGGCCATCTGTAAGTAGCTGACACTGAGCACTTAATACTTTTCAAACTCTGAACTGAGCACCTTTATGCATATTATATACATATATGTATTCAGAATAGACCTAGGATGCAGTTACTAGTATTATCATTGTTTTAAGGATTAGTGAAATAAAGCCTAGGAAAATTAATATCTTGCCCAGAGTTACATAGCTAGTAGTGAGATTTGAGATTCAAATGTTGGCAGTCAGGTTTCCAACCTGCATTCTTATCCTTTAGTTTTTGTATATTGTATGCCTTGTCATTGAGTCCCTGTGTCTTTATTTACATGTTGAGAATGATTCTGTGACTGTACCTCAGATACAACTCTTTTTAATCATTTAATTTAAATATGCATGTACCTCTCAATACTCCTTAGAGACACACTTGTATTTGTAAGATATTCCATTGTAGGCCTGGAGTTTGGAATAAAGAAAATAGGTATTATTCTGTCTTGGAAACCACTGGGATAATCATGGGATGTCTAGCCACTTTTTTGTGCTTCAAAATCCAGAAACTGATACTTTCTTTTGTTAACACCACTGGGAGTAAAGTGAGTCAAATATGGAAAGTAGAAGCAAAAGATTAGAATATACTTTAAAAAATAGTCATAGGTGTTGTACTTCTGATTTCAAGGATACTCTAAGGATCAGTTTTAAAGCCTACTTGACATTCTCCCATTATTTCAACAGTTAAACTTTCTTTTGCATTTTCCTCCCCTGCCTAATCAAATGGCATTGAACTCTTGACTCCAAGATCAGTGCCCATTTAATTCTGCCACTGCTGTATAAAGGGAATGATGTTATCTGGTAATAAACCAGTTGACCAATATAGGGAGACTTGGAAAGCTAGCTTATGATGACAACATACAAAAATGTTGACAGCCTCCTAACTTTAACATGGGTCCCTATTGCAATCAAAATACTACAGAAATCATTTGGGCTCCAAAATGTGACAGTGTATCCCACAGCTGCCACGCAGTATAAGATCCACAGGGGTTTTGTGGTTCAAACCACAGAAACGGAATTCCATTCTGAAGAGACTGCCCGTGATTTTCTTGAGTCATATAATTTCGTAGGCTTTAATGAAGCTGCAAATGTTCTGCCTGCCTTGTGAGAGTTTGGCCCTTTTTCCTAAGTTTCTGGTTTGATTGAAGATTTCCAGCTCCCCAGCTTCCTGGGGTTAGGAGTGTGTCAGCCAATGCGATGTTTGTGTGGTCACTAGTTGCTTCACTCCCCTGCTACTGAGGAATGCTGATGCCCTCCAAGTGTCTGGTTAGTTAACTTGCTACCAGTAGCCCATAGAAACCTCAGAATACAGCCAGGCCTCTTCCTGACTGAGTAAACCCTCTGTCCACTGTGCACCTTTCCTATGGCTGCGGTAACTAATTACCATAAGCGTGAGAGCTTTAAACACAGGATTATTCTCTTATATTCTGGAGGTTGGGAGTCTGAAATGGGTTTTCCTGAGCTGGAAACAGATATTAGCAAGGTTGTACTCCCTCTGGAGCTTCTAGGGGCAAATCTACCCCTTGCCTTTTCCAACTTCTAGCAATATGTTCCTTGTATACCTTGGCTCTTGGGTTATTCTTCCATTTTTAAGGCTAGCATCATAGCATCTTTGTACCTATTTCTCCTTCATCTTCACTCTGCCTTTTCTGTAGTCAACTCTCTCAGATTCTTTTTCACAAAGATACTTGTGATTACACTTAACAGCCCATCCAAATAAGGCAATAATCTCCTCACCCAAAGATCATTAACTTAATGACATCTGTGAAGTTCTTTTGCCACATAACACATCTTCCAGGAATCAGGTTTTGAACTTGTGGATGGACTATTATTCAACTACCACAATAATACTCCTCAGTGACTCAGTGGCTAATTCTGAGCCATTGGGTAATTTAATCAGGGCTTCCTGAAATTTATGAGACATTTCACTGAGGGATATAATGTGAGAGGGGATTTTTTAGGGATCAGTTAAGTTCAGTTCAGTCGTGCCCAACTCTTTGTGACCCCATGAACCGCAGCACGCCAGGTCTCCCTGTCCATCAATAACTCCCAGAAACCACCCAAACCTATGTCCATTGAGTCAGTGATGCCATCCAACCATCTCATGCTCTATCATCCCCTTCTCCTCCTGTCCTCAATCTTTCCCAGAATGAGGGTCTTTTCAAATGAGTCAGCTCTTTGCATCAGGTGGCCAAAGTATTGGAGTCTCAGCTTTAGCATCATTCCTTCCAATGAACACCCAGAACTGATCTCCTTTAGGATGGACTGGTTGGATCTCCAGTCCAAAAATCTTCTCCAACACCACAGTTCAAAAGCATCAATTCTTTGGCACTCAGGTTTCTTTATAGTCCAACTCTCACATCCATACATGACTACTGGAAAAACCGTAGCCTTGACTAGACAGACCTTTGTTGGCAAAGTAATGTCTCTGCTTTTGAATATGCTATCTAGGTTGGTCATAACTCTCATTCCAAGGAGTAAGCATCTTTTAATTTCATGGCTGCAACCACCATCTGCAGTGATTTTAGAGCCCAGAAAAATAAAGTCTGCCACTGTTTCCCCATCTATTTGCCATTAAGTGTTGGGTCTGGATGCTATGATCTTACTTTTCTGAATGCTGAGCTTTAAGCCAACTTTTCCACTCTCCACTTTCACTTTCATCAAGAGGCTTTTTAGTTCTTCTTCACTTTCTGCCATCTGCCAAGGGTGGTGTCATCTGCATATCTGAGGTTATTGATATTTCTCGCAGCAGTCTTGATTCCAGCTTGTGCTTTTTCCAGCCCAGCGTTTCTCATGATGTACTCTGCATATAAGTTAAATAAGCAGGGTGACAATATGCAGCCTTGACGTACTCTTTTTCCTATTTAGAACCAGTCTGTTGTTCCATGTCCAGTTCTAACTGTTGCTTCCTGACCTGCATACAAATTTCTCAAGAGGCAGGTCAGGTGGTCTGGTATTCCCATCTCTTTCAGAATTTCCCACAGTTTATTGTGATTCACACAGTCAAAGGCTTTGGCATAGTCAATAAAGCAGAAATAGATGTTTTTCTGGAACTCTCTTGCTTTTTCCATGATCCAGCGGATGTTGGCAATTTGATCTCTGGTTCCTCTGCCTTTTCTAAAACCAGCTTGAATATCTGGAAGTTCATGGTTCACGTATTGCTGAAGCCTGGCTTGGAGAATTTTGAGCATTACTTGACTAGCGTGTGAGATGAGTGCAATTGTGAGGTAGTTTGAGCATTCTTTGGCATTGCCTTTCTTTGGGATTGGAAGGAAAACTGACCTTTTCCAGTCTTGTGGCCACTGCTAAGTTTTCCAAATTTGCTGACATATTGAGTGCAACACTTTCACAACATCATCTTTCAGGATTTGAAATAGCTCGACTGGAATTCCATCACCTCCACTAGCTTTGTTTGTAGTGATGCTTCCTAAGGCCCGTTTGACTTCACATTCCAGGATGTCTGGCTCTAGGTGAGTGTGAGTGATCACATCATCATCATTATCGGGGTCGTGAAGATCTTTTTTATAATAAAGGTCTAAAATTGTCATAGTCTATGACAATTTAAAATTATTCATGCTCACTGGCATATATTTGTTCTCAATCCACTGTTTTTCTTCTTATAAAATGAGATGATAACCGCTCCAATATATATCTTAAAAGAAAATGTGAAGACAAGATGATTAAAACTCTACTAACATGTAATCCATAGCACTAGTGAAAAAAATAATACAAATGAAAAAAAAAATATCCAGATATGTAGAGTGGCCTCTTCAACTTGAGATATAAAGTGGCAAAAAATAATATTCTAAATGTCAACTAGTTTAATAATATAATTGACAATTATATGAAATATACCATACTCTTTTTATTGACTACGGATATTGATGATATATCATGTACATTTCTTAATAGTGTTCTTGCCTGGAGAATCCCAGGGATGGGGGAGCTTGGTGGGCTGCTGTCTATGGGGTCGCACAGAGTCGGACATGACTGAAGTGACATAGCAGCAGCAGCAATATTTCTACTGCATTTCATTTGTAAATTTATTCCAATAATGTTCAAATAGTATATTGACTCAGGTGCTGGTTTTGATCTTTCATTTGATGCTTTTTGTCAGCAGCTGAGTGATAACCCTGTTTGCTTTATGATTTGCCACAGGGAACTACATCAAATTTCCAACAACTTCCTATGACCTGAGAGCCATGAAGTGTCTGGGGATCATGTTCACGGTAAAAGAAGGGGGTTCACTGGGCTGCCCTTCACACAAGCTCTCTAGAACCCCACCTCTGCTCTTCCCCTCACCTTTCTCTTCCCACACCTGGAATGGTGTCATTTGCGTGATGCTGGGGACATGGAGAGGAGGAGAAGGGAAGTGGGAACAGATAAAAAGTAGATGAGATGTATCTGGTCCTCACTGCTGAGCCCAGGAGCCTGTGTATTATTCTTCATGCCAACCACAAGGCAGTATGACCAGGTACAACCAAGCTCCATTGCCATGGAGACAATGCAGAAAGGGCTAAAGAAAAGAGATAAAGTAAATTAAGAAGTAACAGCTGTGTGGTCAGAGGCTGATGCTGCCTTGAAGTCCTGAAGGTTTCTGCTAAGGTCCTGTCTCTCTTTCAAGAGAATACCAGACAGGTAGGAGAGGAAACGTGGGCAGCCTAGGCCTAGAATCCTCTTTCTAAAAAAAATTCTGCCAGGAAAAGGGTGGAGACCGCAGCACTGCCTGCTAGAGGACTCTCTTTTAGTTATGAGTAGGGTTCCAGGAGATTCCCTCTCTGGAAACTTTGTTTCTAAATACAGGAACAACTGCCTTCCATCAGGAATTAAGTTGTCAAATAAAATGAGGGTTTCACAAACCTATCAGAGAGGACATTAGCTCACACTGAAGGCATTTATTTTCTATCATGTCCATGACACCCAGTTGTCTTACTAGGTGCTCCCTGAACCCAGACCCACCGTGGACAGAGACAAGCGTTTCTTTGGGAATTATATAGAAGACATTAGAAAAGGTGCCAAGTCTCCTTTGCTCCTACACAAGGACTTTGTGTTCAAGGAAACCCAGCAACTTTGGAAATAAATGGAAAACATTTCAAGGAGTACTGAAAACCGACAGTTTTCAGAGAAATAATGACCAGATCTTCAGCTTCCATGACTTTTCTTTTGTAAACAGATTGCCCTATAAATTACCCATATTCCAATAGCTGGATTACCATCTAGCCTAATTTTCCTGGTTTATGTTTATTTCTTACAGTTGTTATCAACTAGCGTTCCCTTTTGCTTTCAAAAATGTTCAAGTTGAGAAGGTATTTTCTATGGTCTCCTTGCTGCTGCTGCTGCTAAGTCGCTTCAGTCATATTCAACTCTGTGTGACCCCATAGATGGCAGCCCATCAGGCTCCCCCGTCCCTGGGATTCTCCAGGCAAGAACACTGGAGTGGGTTGCCATTTCCTTCTCCAATGCATGAAAGTGAAGAGTGAAAGTGAAGTCTCTCAATCGTGTCCGACTCTTAGCGACCCCATGGACTGCAGCCCACCAGGCTCCTCCGTCCATGGGATTTTCTAGGCAAGAGTACTGGAGTGGGGTGCCATTGTCTTCTCCAATGGTCTCCTTACCACAGCCTAAAAAATAGCATATTCATTGCACATAAATCTTAACTTTGGTCTGTTCCCTCAGGATGTGAAAACTTCCCAGGAGGGTGCAAGTGAAGGAGACTCCTCATGTGATGATTAATCAATCTTCTTAAAGCAGGGGGTCTTCTAGTATTTCCCAGCTATGTATGTGTCTCTGTGCTATTTTATTTAAACTCATAATGAAACTTCTAGATAACTTAAAAATGGGAAAAAGAGTACAGAAGTTTCAAAATTATTCTGGGAACATGTCACCAGAGTTTAAAGACTACTACTCAATACTAATTTTTTTTTTTTTTTTTTCATATCATGGAGGTTGTTCACAGTGAGCAAAGCTATTCACAGCTCAGGACTCAGCCCCTGGCCTCGACCAGTTGTTCTAAAGGCTGAAAGATTGCCTATCTCTACACATCTGTTTTGTTTTCACATTATATCACTTCTAAGACTATCAGTCTCCCCACACTCATAAAATCTGCTACAAGACTAAATATACAAAGCATATAATAACATGGTTACCTTCACTGATGTTGGGGTAAAGATTTTATCAATTAGAATACTCCTGCTATAGACAACAGAGAATCCAAGTGGCAGTGAATTCAAAGAGAGAGGGGCATATTGAGTGTCTTAGCACAAAGTCTGGAAGTAGATGTGTGTGCTTCTGTGCACCAAGATGGTGCAATAACATAGAACCAAGATGGTGCAATAACACATCCATCCTGCATGCTTTTATTCAATGTGACACTACCATTCTTGAAGAAGTGGGGTCTAAGTGCTCTCTTTGAACCTGGCCTTTGTGACTCACTTTTACTCAACAGAACGTGGCAGAAGTGATGCTGCATGACTTCCCGATCAAGTTGCCTCCTTCCAGATGAATTATTCTTTTCCTTTGGCCCAGGGATATGTGCATACAGCTGGGAAAGAAAAGGGCATGCACTTTTACCTAGCTTCCTTAAAAAGCTTGGTTTCTGAATGCCCTCTCTCAGGACACCCTTTCTGACTGACTCTGCAGAAGTCAGAAGGAACGGCAGCATGCCAGGCTTCCTTGTCCATCATCTCCCAGAGTTTGCTCAAACTCATTTCCATTGAGTTGTTGATGTCATCCAACCATCTCATCCTCTGTCGTCCCCTTCTCCTCTTGCCTTCAATCTTTCCAGCATCAGGGTCTTTTCTAATGAGTCTGCTCTTCACACATCAGATAGCCAAAGTATTGGAGCTTCAGCTTCAGCATCAGTCCTTCCAGTAAATATTCAGGGTTGATTTCCTTTAGGATTGACTGGTTTGATCTCCTTGCAGTCCAAGGGATACTCGAGAGTCTTCTCCAGCACCACAGTGTGAAAGCATCCATTATTTGGTGCTCAGCCTACTTTATGGTCCAACTCTCACATGCATACATGACTACCGGAAAATCCACAGCTTTAACTATATGCACCTTTGTTGGCAAAATGATTTCTCTGCTTTTTAATTCACTGTCTAGGTTTGTCATAGTTTTTCTTCTAAGAAGCAAATGTCTTTTAATTTTGTGGCTGCATTCACTGTCCACAGTGGTTTTGGAACCCAAGAATATAAAATCTGCCACTGTTTCCACTTTTTCCCCATCTATTTGACATGAAGTGATGGGACCAGATGCCATGATCTTAGTTCTGAATGTTGAGTTTTAAGCCAGCTTTTTTTTAACTCTCCTTTTTCACCCTCATCAAGAAGCTCTTTAGTTCCTCTTTGCTTTTGCCATTAGGGTGGAATCATCTGCATATCTGAGGTTGTCGATATTTCTCTTGGCGATCTTGATTAGACTGTTGATTCATCCAGCCTGTCATTTTGCATGATGTACTGTGCATATAAGTTAACTAAGCAGGGAGGCAATACACAGCCTTGTCGTACTCCTTTCTCAATTTGGAACCAGTCAGTTGTTCCATGTCCGGTTCTAACTGTAGCCTCTTGACCCACATACAGGTTTCTCAGGAGGCAGGTAAGGTAGTCTGGTATTCCCATCTTTTTAAGAGTTTTCCACAGGTTGCTGTGATCCACACAACAAAGGCTTTAGCATAGTCAATGAAACAGAAGTAGATGTTTTTGTGGAATTCCCTTGCTTTTTCTGTGATTCAGCAGATTTTGGTGATTTGATCTCTGGTTTTTCTGCCTTTTCTAAATTCAGCTATACATCTGGAAGCTTTCAGTTCATGTAAAACAAGATGGCTGTAGTTTTGCATCACTGAAGCTTGAATGGTTTGTTGCTCAGAAATAGCAGCTGGAACAAGAGGTGTTTCCAAGTTGGAACAGCAGTCAGTCAGTACCATTAAGGACATAGGCTTTTTCTGTCTTTCTTCTCTACTACCCTCAAGCACAGGACAGCATCCACAATTCCAAACAGGTCGTATTCATACAGCAGCATCTCAGAAAGGAGGTGTCGTGGCCCGGGGGGCGTTGGAAAAGAATTTCCAGACATGAGACAGACAGAGAGGTAAAGTTTGTAGAGTGGGAGACGCTGTTAGTACAGTGGGCCAGCGCAAGGGAGAACTGGTGCTGAACAGGGGTCCTTCGTCCACTTTTATACCCAGGGTTCAAGGAGTGGGATAGGGGCCTTGAGGGTCATTCGCTGATTAGACGAGGCACATACACTGGGTGCAGGAGAAGTAAGGCAAACACCTCCTCCCTATGGGGTGGGAGGGGAGACAGGTCACACTGTTCCATTAATAGTTACAACGTGGGGGAGGGAAGGACGAGAAGGGTCTGGTTTTTCCGTTTCCGCCTTCCAAGACCCTCCTTGGTTCAATCTGCTCTTTCGTCCTTGGGTTATCACATTCCTCTCTCTCTCTCTTTATTTTTAGGCCCAATTCTTTGGCCCCTTTTGCTACCCTGCTCATCTCTAACTATCTACTTATTTCCCTTCTCAGGCATTTGGGAACCCAGTCTCAAAGGAAAAGGGGCGATGACCACTCTGGCTTCTTTAGGCTGTACTAGGCATCGTGGGGCTCTGGGTTCCCTTTGCCTGCTCTCTGTCAGGATGCATTTACAGAGGGAGATGAGAGTCCATGGAATGATAAGGAGGCTTGTTTCAGCACTGTCTGGGTGTTGGCCAGGGAATATTCTTGTCAAACTATCACTTGGAGATTTGTTGTATTCTAGAAGAAACAATGGCAACCCACTCCAGTACTCTTGCCTGGAAAATCCCAGGGACAGAGGAGCCTCATAGGCTGCAGTCCATGGGGTCACTAAGAGTCAGGCACGACTGAGCGACTTCACTTTCACTTTTCACTTTCACGCATTGGATAAGGAAATGGCAACCCACTCCAGGATTCTTGCCTAGAGAATCCCAGGGATGGAGGAGCCTAGTGGGCTGCCGTCTATGGGGTCGCACAGAGTCGGACACGACTGAACCGACTTGGCAGCAGCAGCAGCAGAAGAAACAAACTTAACAAGAAAGTTAAAGATATTTGGCCCAAAGAGTAATAGAAATAGAAAAGCTGCTCAGGGCTAGCCAGGAGAACCAGGGCCGGACATTGGTTCATGACATTAGTGTTTCTCTAGGTACGAGAAGATGCAAGAATTTGGGCTCATAAAATCTTTGCCTGAAAACATCTGACTATCCGAAGGCCGGTTCTTCTGGGTTTTTCCCAGAGCACAGGGTGCCTTGTTTCTGATCTCCACCCTGAACTCCTTTCAGGGGGTGTTGAAGGTCAGCAGCTTGCAGTGGTCATGATGTAATCTTTGCAGAGGCAGCTGGTGAATGCCCACTTCCAGTCCCTTCCCAGCCCCGTATTTGACCGTGCTTTGGGAGGATTTCCTGGCCATTGTGTCCCTCGGGGCTGGGAAGGCTCATTCCCAGGTTTAAGGAAGATTCCATTGGCAGGCCACTCTGTGTGCTGCTACTGGACCAGGCATTGTGAGTAGCAAGTCTCTGGACCATTCCTGTGTTACTAGCCTCTTGGTCCAGGAAAAGACTGCTGTTGCTTCTTCCCATATCTAGAGTTATATTATTATAATCATTGATCTCATATGGAACTGCATATCAGCCTTTTATCACAGGCTCAGGCACACATTTGGTAATGTAAGAAACAATCTTCTGAAACAAGTGACTTAGAAAATAGTATAGTGAGCAGTTATTAGTAAGGTCACAGGCAAGAATTAAGTTACCTTTATTAGGTAGAGCCCAGTATACCCCAGGTCATCTGACTTCACTTGTTAAATGCCTATAGCCTGGTGTTAATCTCCTGGGTGTACATCATGGAGCATCTGATCTTTATTTGAAGATTGGTTACTGAGATTAGCTTTAGAAACAAACTTAGAGTGTCTTTTTTAATAACTTAATTAAATCTTTTAGCAATATAGCATAACAACAAGGAACTATCTCAGAAAGGAGCCTTAGTAAACACTGGCCCTTAATTAACAAAATTAGAAACTTAGTTTAACAATTAACAAAACTTAATGTTTAGTGAAACATGATTTTTTCATTATGAGGGCATTAACCCTGTAGCCAGGGAAGGCTTTAACCCATCCAAAAAAAAGAAAATGAGGTTTGTCAGGAAGCTGGGAAAAATCCAAGCAGCCGTCTTGGGTTTCCCATAGCCCTGACTCTGATTTACAGCTACTGTTCACCCATTTTTAGTTCCCCAATTTAGGAGTAGACTGTTGCCATGTTTTAAGGACTTTAGGATAGCAAAAGTCTAACCGCGAGGGCTTATTTTTTTGTAATTTCTAGGATATCTATATAAGTAACATCAGCCATATACTATAACCTGAGAAGATTCATCACTCCTCCAACAATACTTTAACATGTCAGATGAATTCAGGTAGTTTAATATCTCTCTTTGGGATATTTCAGGGGCCCTCTGAAGCATCCCAAAGTTAGCTAGAAGTCAAATGATTTAGGAAGTGTTTTCAATAAATATCAAAAGGGTTTATAACACTCAGTCAGACAGGATCATGTAAGTCACTGTGAAACAATAGTTATTCATTCACTTAGCCAAAGTTAACAAAAGATTTCAAAGGTAAACATAGAACAGATCACTTCAGCGGTAAAGAAACTTAAAATCCATTATCAAAGGCAGTTCAACGTCTCAAGAAAACTTGTATTTATGCACAAAACTCTTGCCTTGGGGTCCACTTTGCATAAAATCTTACCACTTTCTGCACCCATTACTTTGTTCTCCCCTCCTGAAACAGCCACCTGTAAGTCAGACCTACTTCCTTTTCCCTTCATAAAATGTAATTTCATTCCTCACACCTTCTTTACTGAAAACACACATCCTACTTTCCTTAAGCAACCAAGAACTGACCTTTATGTTAGCATTCTATAGATTGATGAACATAAATACCAGTGATGATTTCTTTTAAAAAATTCTAGAGAACATCTCAGGATGGCATCAAACAGTATTCATTAATAGCCCAAAATCTCTAGTTTCTCTGTAAGAGCAAGTTTGTGTTCAGTAATGAATGTTTCACAATCTTATTTTACTTGGAAATGACCTAGCTATTCAATAAATTTCTGTCACTTAGTTTAGCACAACCATAGAAATTCAGGTTACCAAAATCTGGAGAGACTATTTAAGACAGACCTTTTCTAAAGTATAATTATTCTTAATAGAGTTTATCTAAAAGTTATATCTCATTTACATTTCTTTGAAGTTTCTTCACTTGAGGTACTTGCTGACAAACTTGTAACAGATATAATAATATAGCAATATTGAACTTATAATAAACCTTGGCACAATGAAAATATTATGCTTAATATTAATGACTCTTCAGTTCAGTTCAGTTCAGTCGTTCAGTCATGTCCAACTGCGGCCCCATGAATTGCAGCACGCCAGGCCTCGCTGTCCATCACCAACTCCTGGAGTTCACTCAGACTCACGTCCATCGAGTCAGTGATGCCATCCAGCCATCTCATCCTCTGTCGTCCCCTTCTCCTCCTGCCCGCAATCCCTCCGAGCATCAGAGTCTTTTCCAATGAGTCAACTCTTCGCATGAGGTGGCCAAAGTACTGGAGTTTCAGCTTTAGCATCATTCCTTCCAAAGAAATCCCAGGGCTGATCTCCTTCAGAATGGACTGGTTGGATCTCCTTGCAGTCCAAGGGACTCTCAAGAGTCTTCTCCAACACCACAGTTCAAAAGCATCAATTCTTTGGTGCTCAGCCTTCTTTACAGTCCAACTCTCACATCCATACATGACCACAGGAAAAACCATAACCTTGACTAGACGGAACTTTGTTGGCAAAGTAATGTCTCTGCTTTCGAATATGCTATCTAGATTGGTCATAACTTTTCTTCCAAGAAGTAAGCGTCTTTTAATTTCATGGCTGCAGTCACCATCTGCAGTGATTTCGAAGCCCCAAAAAATAAAGTCAGCCACTGTTTCCACTGTTTCCCCATTTATTTCCCATGAAGTGATGGGACTGGATGCTATGATCTTCGTTTTCTGAATGTTGAGCTTTAAGCCAACTTTTTCACTCTCCACTTTCACTTTCATCAAGAGGCTTTTTAGTTCCTCTTCGCTTTCTGCCATAAGGGTCTTAGACATGTCTATATTAGATTAGCAAACAAACATTAATACTCAATATTTAAATTGAATATTTCCCAGTTCATGTGAATCTGAATTTCATTTAGGTTAATTTCTCTTGTATTTAGAACTGTCTGATTTGTAAACGCATACTTTTCTTTAAGCCAATTGAAGTAGAACTTATTTGCAACTTCAGCAATATTATCAAAAAGACCAAACAACACACTGAGACATATATAAATCAAGACAGACAGACAGACAGAGATGTCATAGTTTTCTGCTTGAGATTTAAAATGTCTCTTTGACTTCTTTTTTTTTTTTTAAGCTTGAGATTCTAATTTGCCCAAGGCTGGTATCTCAGACAAAGTGGACTGTGTATTTCAAAGACATGGAAAGGGTTAACTTCAAGCTTTTCCCTAGCTGCCTTTAAACAAGATAGCTGTTTTTAATTTCATATGCAAAAATAACTGGTTTTGCAATTTCCAAGAAAAAAAATTTTCATTTTAACCAGTTTTCTCTGGATTCTAAAGAATACCATGGTCATCTTCTGTCAAAAAGTCATCTTTCCTTTCTGTAGTCGTAGTTTTATAGCTAAAATATAGACCAAATAGTGCTCAAATTAACTCTAATATCAGGGACAGATCAGCTGATAAAAATCTTGGATTGTCCCTCTGGTGGAGAGTGAGGTCTTTGTCCCATCAGAAGAATCTGAGGGTTAAGGGAACTTGCAGGAGTGGGGGAAGCTTGGTCTTTCCCCACCCTGAGAAAGAGGAGTGGTTAGAAGGGAATTCTTTAGGATGTTAGGAGAGTTTTTGATCCTTCAGGCTTTTGAGTATAGGACAAAGACCTGGACCAAAGGGAATGTCAGAATCCTTTCCTAGAGAGCATGTGGATATGAAAGGAAATCTGATGGAGAGAGACAGAGTGGGGCAGGAGACAGGGAGGCAACTGAAAGACGTGAGGCATGAGTCCCTCAAATCCGGTTCTGACTGAGGGCCATGAAGGACTGAATGCAAGGAAATTCTGAGTCCTTTCCCTGCTTTTGGCAAAAGCTAGCGTGCCATTCAGAGGCCATTTTTTGTGGGTCCCCAGTTTGTATTGGGGCCAGGCCTTTTGCAGGGTCAAAATTTTCCAGTTTCTGAGAATGTAGCCAAGGGGTGGGTCTGAGAGAGGGTCCCAGGACGTACCAGAACCCACTCTTAGCCTACCGCCAGAGAATGGGGGCACCAAGAGTCACCAGCTGACAGAAAGGCGTCCCTTTTGTCCCAGTCATCTCTCCATGTGACCAATGGCACAAAAATGGCCGACCCTCCCAACAGTCACGTCCGACAGTGAGAGGTGACCCCTGAGAGCCGTGCGGCCAGGGCAGCATGTGACCCGGGCAGAGAAAGACATTCCTGGGAGCAACGGGATGACTCACCATTTGAAGACTCCCTGAAACGTGGAGGGTGCTCTTGGGATGGCTCAGAGGCAACACCTGGGCTCCTGTAAATCAATCCAGACTGAAAAGGGAAAGAAGTGAGAGTGACAGGGAAGGAGGCTGAGGAACCCGCCAGACAACCCTGTGGGGAGGCAGCGGCCAGGGGATGAAGGCCTCTGTTTTGCTTCAACCACTATGCGCCTGACACGGTGCACGGAAGTTGTCTTGCTGGGGGCGGATGCCCTTGGGGCCTGATCCGTTCCATGTCCCCCTTATCCTCACATGGGAGTCTTCATGTGGCAGGCACCCTAATGGCTTTTAAGTGCCTGACCCGTGCCCACAAATGAGGACTTGCTTAGCCTAGTCCTCAGTTGGCAGAAGACAAAGGAGAGACCCTCATTCCAGCACCCTCACCCAGCAGCTACTGGGCGCAGTGAGCAGTGGGCCTTTGGAGCACACCAGAGGGTGGCCCTGGCCAGAGTTCCTCAGTTGCTTCCACAGCACTTGCCTGTTCACAGAGGGTCCCCATGAGAAAGGAGAAGTGAGGAGGTGGGGAAGAGACCCCAGGGTTCCCCTACAGGCCACCAGGAATGTCTGGGCATGGGTTGGAAAAGAATCTCTAGACATGAGACAGAATGAGAGGGAAATAGTTTATTAGAGTGGGAGATGCTGTTAGAACAGCGGGCCAGCTCAAGGGAGAACCAACGTTGAATGGGGGTCCTTAGTCCACTTTTATACTCAAGGGTACAAAGAGTGGGATAGGGGGTCTTGCGGGTCATTTGCTGATTGGATGAGACACGTATACTGGGTAGGGGAAGAGTAGGGCAAATCCTTTTCCCTATGGGGTAGGAGGGGAGACAGGTCACACTGTTCCATTAATAGTTACAACGTGGGGGAGGGAAGGACGAGAAGGGTCTGGTTTTTCCATTCAAACATTCCAAGACCCTCCTTGGTTCAATCTGCTCTTTTGTCCTTGGGTCACCACAGGAGGGAAGTGAGCAGGGGCTTTCATCTTGCACCAGTTTTGTTGAGGAGGAAACTCTTCCCTAGAATTCCTTTGGTAGGTTTGCCCTTACATCTCACTGACCAGAACTGGTCTTCCTATTCAGTTTTAGACTAGTAAGGGCAAAGGAATACAGACTTCCCAACATGGGTCTAAACCATGAGCGTTTTCAAGTCGTCTGGGAATCTCTTTTTTAGAAAGATAACTAATCCCAAACTTAACTCCCAGCCTACCCATGTGACTGCAATCATAGTTGAGGATCATTGGCTTGGAACCTGACTACTTAGGTCTGGGGACCAATGTAAAGCATCACGTGGGGGCTTTAGTCTCCACCTATGAAATAAGAATCTGTATTTTATTTACATCCCTACTTTATATGTACACAAAAATGTGAAAAGCACCTATTTAAACAAGCTAATTTATCCCCTGAGGCTAGGCATATCACCCCCTGGGGGCTAAACGAAGTCAAGGTTCTATTGCAGAGAAAGAGGAAACTGACTACTGGGAAAGCAATCAACAGAGTCTGCTACAGAGGCCCAGACTCAGGATATCTTGCCTCCCCCGGCACGCCCTGAGGCATCTCCCTGGAAGATTAAGTCTCCTTAGAACACAGCTCTAAAAAAAATACACTGAAAGCCAACTCCTGCCTTTATTACAGTGTATAAAACCAAGCTTAAATCAACTGTGCTGCTTCTGCTTCACTGTGAGGCTGGTGGGTGACTGCCATTTGCACATGTCTCCTGGAACATGTTCTTGGTCTTACTAAACTTTCCTCCTTCTTGTGCATAATCCTTCAGGGGCTAAGTGTGCTTGCTTCCTGACTAGATAGTTTTGGTTGCCTAGTGTTTATGCATGCTACCTAGAGCAGCTGTGTCTCATCCTTGACCCCTCAACATCTTAAGCTTTGAATGAGATCATCTTTTCATTCAACAAACATGAATTGAGCACATTCTGTAAGCCAGACATTGTGGTGAATGGGATAGTGAAAGAAGGAAGGGTAGAAAAGGAGGAAGAATACACAGTGTCTATATTTTCAAGATGCTTAAAAGCTAGTAGGGAAGAGATCTGAGGAAACAGACTGATCTTAGATAATGGCAGCAAAGTTCTAAACCAGTGGTTCTCAAATATTAATACTAAATGTGGATCCTTGTAACACAGCAGGTTGAGGAAACAGCTAAATGTTTGGACTCAGGAATCAGACTAGCTTGGGTTCATACCCCAGCTCTGTCACTTAGTAGCAGATGACCTGGGCAAGCTTATTGAGGCTCTAAATCAACTTCCTTCTCTATTGACTAGGAAGCTTATAACCTACTTCATGAGATCATTGTGAGAATTTAATGAGATACATACATAGCTGTTTAGTGCAGGCTTATCCCTTATAAACCACTTAATAAACAGAAGCTATAAATAGATGGAGAAACAGTGGAAACAGTGTCAGACTTTATTTTTCTGGGCTCCAAAATCACTGCAGATGGTGACTGCAGCCATGAAATTAAAAGACGCTTACTCCTTGGAAGGAAAGTTATGACCAACCTAGATAACATATTCAAAAGCAGAGACATTAACTTGCCAACAAAGGTCCATCTAGTCAAGGCTATGGTTTTTCCAGTGGTCATGTATGGATGTGAGAGTTGGACTGTGAAGAAAGCTGAGCGCCGAAGAATTGATGCTTTTGAACTGTGGTGTTGGAGAAGACTCTTGAGAGTGCCTTGGACTGCAAGGAGATCCAACCAGTCCATCCTAAAGGAGATCAGTCCTGTGTGTTCTTCAGAAGGAATGATGCTAAAGCTGAAACTCCAATACTTTGGCCGCCTCATGCGAAGAGTTGACTCACTGGAAAAGACTCTGATGCTGGGAGGATTGGGGGCAGGACGAGAAGGGAATGACAGAGGATGAGATGGCTGGATGGCATCACCGACTCGATGGACATGAGTTTGAGTGAACTCTGGGAGTTGGTGATGGACAGGGAGGCCTGGCGTGCTGCAATTCATGGCGTCGCAAAGAGTCGGACACGACTGAGCGACTGAACTGAATTGAATACTAAAATAGGAAAGAAATCAATGTTACTTTGGGGCATCATAGAGGGCTTCCAGGCTCCCAGTTTGCACTATTTGGATGGCTTCTTCTTTAAGACCTTGGGGCTCAAGGTTTGAATTAGGGAGAGCCTCTCTGGTACATGTGTCTGCCTGGAGATCTCAACCTCTCTCCTTCCTTGGCTGTTGAATATCCTGCTTTAGTAAATCAAGACCAGGACAGCATCATAACTTGGCCCAGGGTCTGTTTTTTCTAGTGACGCAAAGATCTAAATGTCATCTGTTTCATGTGGTTTTCGCCCCAAAGACAATGTTTTCCAGAAAAAGCTGAGCATCCTGATCTTTCTGCTTCCTCATCGTGATCTTTATTTTTTCTCATGATATTTCCCAGAGCTGAGGTTTCATCTGGTGTATTTTATGTCCTTTATTCAGTTCCCAACCTGCCCTAGCTGCCATGATCTCCTTTCCCGTGGCCACGCCTCTCTTCTAACCCCCTTACCCCACCATCATAACACATGGCTTGACACCATTTAGTTCTGAGCATCAAGAACAGACATTCTGGGGAATGGATTCAGCCATCCATCTGGGCTTTGTCCATATCTCCTGTGGCAGAGCTTGGAATTCCTCAGACATTGTAGGGACTCAGGGTGGACTCTGGGTGGGATCTCAGGCCCAAACTTACCTCCAGCATCTCTCAGGTTGTGTGTTTGATTTTTTTTAAAACAATTCCTTGCTTTGATAATGTTTTAAAATTAACATTGAAATTGATTAAATGCAATACAGTATCACAGTAAATAGTAAAATTTAAAATCATCAACAAGTCAATTGGTTATAGAAAAAAACTCCATTTAAAGATTTTAGTTGACAGCATGGCCTCTTTCAGATTTGATTATGAGCACTGGAGTGAGATTAAACTCTTTATAACAAGGAATAGGACACTCAAATTTAAATATTGTAATGGGAAAAAAAGGTGATCAGTTTCAGTTTCAGTTCAGATGCTCAGCTGTGTCCGACTCTGCGACCCCATGAACCGCAGCACGCCAGGCCTCTCTATCCATAGCCAACTCCCAGAGTCCACCCACACCCATGTCCATTGAGTCAGTGATGCCACCCAACCATCTTGTCCTCTGTCATCCCTTTCTCCTCCTGCCCTCAATCTTTCCCAGCATGAGGGTCTTTTCAAATGAGTCAGCTCTTTGCATCAGGTGGCCAAAGTATTGGAATTTCAGCTTCAACATCAGTCCTTCCAATGAACACCCAGGACTGATCTCTTTTAGGATGGACTGGTTGGATCTCCTTGCAATCCAAGGGACTCTCAAGAGTCTTCTCCAACACCACAGTTCAAAAGCATCAATTCTTCAGCGCTCAGCTTTCTTTATAGTCCAACTCTCACATCCATATATGACTACTAGAAAAAAAAGATGATACCATTGGTACAAAAAAGAACAGGAGATGGAAAGGTTTTGGTTTACACTCTAAGTGCTGGGGCTAAGGAATCACCAGACTTGTCTGTTTTCTGTCATTCATGTGAGCAAAGGAAAGTGAAGTCACTCAGTTCTGTCCAACTCTTTGCGACCCCAGGGACCGTAACCTACCAGGCTCCTCTGTCCATGGGATTTTCCAGGCAAGAGTGCTGGAGTGGGTTGCCATTTCCTTCTCCAGGGGAGCTTCCCGACCTGGTCGAACCCTGGTCTCCTGCAATGCAGGCAGACGCTTACCGTCTGAGCCACCTAAAACATAAACGTGTTCAACTGAGTCTTTGAAAGACACAGAGGCAAGATAGGCTTCCAGTGTAATGAATCCCCCTGGAAAAGACAAACAATAATGATTTTAAGCTTAAAAACAAAATGCTCTGATGAGTTCACCTCACCCTTTTAGGAAATGCAAATGCTATCAGTCATTTTATGAAGGGACGTTCCAGGCTGGATCTTGAGGCCAAGCTTTGCCCTGATCACAGGCAGTGAACTTGGATGGCTTTAGCGTTATTAGCCCAGCTCCTTGGAGCAGCTCCCTCATCATTTATGTATGAAGACCCATTAAGGCTGGGTCTTTTCTTTTCAATGACAAGATTAGCACAGCTACCATGGGGATAAATGTTCAAACTTTTGGGATGTGTCTTAAAGTGAAAATTCCAACTTTTCTCTTTCCTAAGCCTAGAAGATAGGCATTTGTCCTTCCAGGCACTTTTCGATTGTGAATGCTCTCTCTCCCTCAGTAGCTCTACATAGATGTGTATTTAAATATTAGTGGAGAAATAATCACAAAACATGTAACAAAATGCACACTTCTAAATCCAACAGCTAGCTTCAGGAACAGCATGTTACCAATATTTCTGAAGCTCCTTTAATTCATCTTCGTAACCCTGGAAGTAACCATAATCTAGGATTTTAAGTATTTCCTTGCTTTTTTCATAGCTTTGCCCATTTAGGTAATTAAGCATATCATTGCCTAATTTTGAACCTTATGTAAATGTGAAATGTACTGCATGTGCTTTGCAATTTGTTTTAATTTTTGTGCAACACTATGTTTTTGAGATCCATTTAATGTCATTTGCTAGAGTTCATTCAGTTTCATTGCTGTATTATAAAATTGTTTGACTATACAATTCCATTATCCTTTTTCCTGTTGATGAAAACATGGGTTCTCTCTTGTTTTTACTACAATGAGCACACTTGTTGCTATACCAGGGCATAGAGTTGCTGGGTTGTGGGCTGTGATGTATTCAGGCTGCATAGGCAATACCAGATGGTGGCTGTACCCCAACTTACATTTGAACATGAATCTTTCTCCTTTCCTCTTGTGTGAAAAAACTGTGCTGCTTTTACTTTACTTTTCTATTGAGATTTTTTCCCCTCATTATATGTAGAATATCTTTCTCTAACTAGATGATAATCTTTTGATAATTGTATAGCTTCTTCTCTGATGCTTCTATTTCATTTTTTATGGTATCTTTTGCTGAACACTGTTCTTAATTTGAATGTGGCAAAATTAATCAATCTTTTTTTTTTTTTAAAGGTAGTACTTTTTTTGTGTTGTTTGAAAAATTCTTCTTTATCAAAAGCCAGACAACAGCTGTCTCTTCTCTTCCCTATCCCTCTTCTAAGATAATTGGAACAGAGAAGTCAAATTTTACTTTATTTATTTTAGGATTTTTTCACTGGGCTTTTGAAGGATGGTTGAGAAGGGTCTTTGGAAGGGATGATGCTAAAGCTGAAACTCCAGTACTTTGACCACCTCATGTGAAGAGTTGACTCATTGGAAAAGACTCTGATGCTGGGAAGGATTGGGGGCAGGAGGAGAAGGGGATGACAGAGGATGAGATGGCTGGATGGCATCACTGACTCGATGGACGTGAGTCTGAGTGAACTCCGGGAGTTGGCGATAGACAGGGTGGCCTGGCATGCTGCGATTCATGGGGTCGCAAAGAGTTGGACACGACTGAGCTACTGAACTGAACTGAACTGAACTGAGAGGGGTTACACATTCAGTGCAGTGGGTTGCTATGTACCCCATTCTAGTAGCTTCTTTTTCAGCCTTTCTCTGAATGATCTATGGAGCCACCAATAAGTTCTCTTGGGAAGAACAAGGATGCATTTACTCAGGTCCTCTTGGAACCTCAAATTTTATCCCAGACAAGTCCATAAAGGAATTTGGAAGACATGCAGTGTTATCCCTGCAGGAATTATCTTGAGGTCAAAATAAATTTAACAGAGATGGAAGCTTGTTATGCTTACAGTTCTTAACTTCTCACTTAGCAGTGTATCATGACCAGCCTTTTCTTGCTAGAAATAGAAAAGGAAAGATAAGAAAGGAATAGAAGAGGAAATCTGTCTCCTTTTCATTGTTGCATAAAATGTGATAACACGACTTTATATGAAGTATCTCAGTCTTGCCTGTTAGGGGTCATTTAGGGTATCCCCATTGTTCTTTATTATCCTCAGAGTGAATATGTGAGTGTGTGTACATACACACAACATGTACATAGGTGTGTGTATACATATATCCCTATATATTTGTAAGATTGCTTCCTGAGTATTGTTCAGAGAAACACAATTGCTGTGACTAATGATATTTTCTTTTACTATGTTGACTGCAAGGTTGCCTTCCTACCACACTCTAACCAATATTTCCCATCAGACTCTTGTTAATCTAAGTGAAAATAATTTTCTTTTTTTGTTGTTGCATTTCTTTCATCACTGGAGAGGCCAAATATCTTTTGAAGTGTTTATCAACCATTTATAATTTTATAATGAAGTTAGCTCCTTCCCTAAATAAAAACAGAATGATACTATAAACCAGAGTAACCGAAGAGATATTTGCCATTTTACTGCATTGTATTTTCATCATAAAAGCAATAGAATTGTTTATATCTCCTGCAAATTGTTTTTTTTTTTTTTTTAACTGTTTGCACCTAACCTGAAACATCACTTAACAATGATAAAAACTAATGCATTTGTTTGGGTTGGTTGCCTGAGAGCTTTTAATGTTTTAAGATAGAAGAGATTTTCAAAACTCTTTCACCAGTGTTATCTTATCTGAGTTGTCACATGTTAAATATTTTAAAATCAGCAGATATAAATGAAACAAAACAAAACACAGCAAAATACTTACAAATTTAGTACTGCAAAAGTTTTTCAACAGGCATTATATATTCAGGATTCTAAGCTCTGTTTCATAAATCAAGCTTTTAGTAAAAAAAATACTTATAAATGCAAATGACAGAATCATAGAAAAGCATAAATAAACCCAGGAAAATTACAAAATTCAGAATATGAGGGGAGCATTTGGGAAGATACATGGGACTTCAGTTCTTCTGGTAATACGCTATTTCTGAAGCTGGGCGACGTGGACATCGGTATTTGCATATACGGCTTTTCTCATGTTTTAAAAATATTTCTTAAAAATTAAAAGCTTAGTACTTGCCTTTTCCCAGCTCTGTAGTGGCACATAAAAAAGGATTACCACTCTAAAGCTTAATGATCACATCTGAAGGGTTTCACGTGCCAGAATATTTGGCAGTCGTCGTGTGCAGGGACTTGGAGCCAAGGTACTGACTCTGAGTGGCCTGGATGGCGGTGCTCAGTCTGGCGGAGACCAGCATGCCAATGACAGCAATTACTAGAATTCTTTTAGTTCTCGTGGCACCATAAGCAGTAAAAGTTCTTAAAGGCATCTGCACAAAAGAATGAAAAATGGAAATGGTTCATGACTCAAAAAATCTACCCTCAAACCCCACTGGTAAATCGTTTTTTTAAAATGTAACCAATTGTTTTTTCTCCTTCATTGATAGTTTGCGTCTATTATAATATAGATCTGAAGCTCACACCTTGTACTTGTTAAATGGAGATGATGAACTTCTTAAATCAAGCCCTGTAGGTAAGCATCGTGGGCTTTGTGTGGTCACACATTTGAACCTCTGACTCACTTTGGACGGTAATAGCTTAAAGGCTGATGATTGTCACTTGGAGATTTAGTAATGAAAATGCACAGGAATATTTCATGAAGCGAAGCAGTCTTTTCATGGAGGGGGAGCTCTATTTCGTTTCAAAAAATACAGCTTTAGTTGACCAAGCAACCTGCTGAGTGTAGCCTCAGGTGGGGGTGGGCTGTGTTTAATGCCCACCCTTGGCCATGGCACTGGGCTTTGCTGCTCTCAGCAGAGATGCCCCCATGGAATCCTACACTAGAGCCGCCTCCACACTGCTGGCAGGGCAGTTAACATTTACTGCACAATTCATTTAGGTTTTTATGGGGCCTTCATATTCCCTTTATGACACCAAACAGGAAGTGTCCGTGCAGGGGATGGGCAACACTGCACACCAAAACCTCTTTTAGCTTCTTTTTTATGTTAATATTCACTAAACCACTAAGCCCGGGAGGTGTCGTTTCCTTAGACACTAGGGTTGTACACCCCTCCCAGCGCTTCTAGCATCATCTGCATGGAACTTTTAATGGCAGAGTGATGTTTCCTTCAGCCCACTTTGAGACAATATAGGTAGGCACAGAGACCCTACAGGATGCACAGAATCTCATTAATGTAATTATTTTTCTTGTTTACCTGATGCTTGTGACCCACTTACTGTGTACCTACTGTCTTAGTCGGCTTGAGCTGCTGTAACAAAATGCCATAGGCTGGGGGTTTGAACAACAGATGTTTACGTTTCACTCAGGAAGCCGGACTTGGAAGTCTGAGATCAGGGTGCCAGCTGCTCGGATTCTGGTCAGAGCTGTCTTCCAGGCTTGCTTGCAGACAACCGGCTTCTCCTCTTGTGTGGTCACATGGCTCTTTCTTAATGACTGCTGAGAAACAGAGGAGAAAGAGGGAGGGAGGGATGCAGGGAGAGAGGCAAGGAAGGAGCGAGAGCTTTCTCTTCTTTTATATTGGAGTATGATTGATTCACACGTCCTGTAGTTTCTGCCGTACAGTGACGTGAAGCAGCTATTTATATACATCATTGGAAAAGACTGATGCTGGGAGGGATTGGGGGCAGGAGGAGAAGGGGACGACAGAGGATGAGATGGCTGGATGGCATCACTGACTCAATGGACATGAGTTTGGGGGAACTCCGGGAGTTGGTGATGGACAGGAAAGCCTGGCGTGCTGCAATTCATGGGGTCGCAAAGAGTCGAACACGACTGAGCGACTGGACTGAACTGATCCCCTCCCTCTGAGGCTCTCTCCCTCCCCTCCCCCTCCCCTCCCCTCCAGGTCTTCACAGAGCACCAGGCTGAGCCCTGTGCTGGACAGCGGCCTCCTGATAGTTGTCAGGTTTGCGCATGGTAGTGTGTATACTGTTGAACCAAGTCTCCCCATCTGTCCTGCTCTTTCCTTCCCCGCCCTGTCCACAAGTTTGTCCTCTCTGTCTACACCTCTGTTCCTGCGCTAGAACTGCGTTCATCCATACCATTTTTCTAGATTCCACATATATGTGTTAATATATGACATTTTTTCTCTTTCTAACTGCACTCTGTGTGACAGATTCTAGGTTCACCCAAGCGTCTACAAATGACCCAGTTTCATTCCTTTTAATGACTGAGTTGTGTATACATTCCACATCTTTATCCATTCCTTTGTTGGTGGGCACTTAGGTTGCTTCCATGTCCTGGCTATAAGAGTATCAATCCCATTATGAGGGCACTACCCTCATCACCTGATTATACCTAATTGCTCCAAGACCCTCTGCATCTAGCTCACCAAGAATTAAGGAGAGAACAGAGAATTGCAGCTGGAAGGTCTTTTGGGGTCTAGCCTGAGAGGGCAAAGGTCACTGTCACCTCAACCCATTTTCTGGACGCTCAGTCACGTGGTCATGCTGCCGTGAGGAAAGCTGGGAAATGTGGCCACATTTCTTGAAGAAAAGAAAATACGTGATTGACCATGAAACCAGTCTTTGCCAGAAGTGCTCAATGTTAGACCAGACAGGTAAGATTCTCACTTGTCTGGAGCATCCATTTGGTTTCAGCACACAGAGAGCAGACATGTTTGTGGGCATGTGGGTAAGAACTACAGACAGTGGCAAATTCAGTATGGAGAGGACCAAAGGAAATGGGGTTCCAGGTAAACAATCAAGGGAAGGGAGCTCTTCTGAGGAGCGCAGTGAGAGAAAGAATTTCTCCTGAGAAAAATTTCTGAAACCTGAATGTAGGGAAAGAGTCAGCAACACAAAAACATAAAGAAAAGCTGTCCAGACAGGAAGCAAATGGCAGAGTCAGAATAGGCTAAGTGTGTTTGAAGCTCAGGAAAAGACAGGGGGTCTGGCTGAAGCTTATGGACAGATATTGGGGGTGAGGTGTATGGAGAAAGGGGAGGCAGGGGACTGCGTCACACAGCCGGGAGGTCTTCCCTGATTCTGAGAACAGAGGTCTTTGCTAAGCATTCTGGATACATTCTCTCATTTAATCATTTTTACAAATCTGGTAGGTGAATTTTATTGTTCTCTCTTTAGAAAAGTCAGGAAATGGAGCCTCAGGGAGTTCAAATAACTCCTGCAGAGTCCTAGAGCCATTGAAGAAGAGTCAGATTTATACCAGAGCCTGGCTCCAAAACCACACTTCTGGCCACAATGGAATGATGTTTGCAACCAAGTTCTTAGTCAATACTGAGGACTTTTTTCCTAGTTCATGCTTGAAATGGTGTGGAACAATGTGTTTTGCCTTCTTAAAATTTCAGATAAATCAAAACCACTGAGATGGTTCCTAAACCAATGCATATTTAACAAAGAGACATAATATTTTTTATTTAAAATTTTCTATAGTAAGTATGTCTTGCTCTTACAGTAAGAACTTTAGTCATATCTAATTATCAATAATGAAATTATTGTGATGCAAGAAAACTTATGTACAAATTATTTACTATAGAAATATTACTTGCAAATGTTCTCCTCTCCTAAAATGTATGGCAACCTTATTCCAAATTTGTCATAGGATCATCCAATGCTTTTTTCCTTTGTCCTGCTATCCCGCGTACTATTTTTAGCATTTATATTTGTTCAAAGTGCCTCTATTTTTGTTCTGTTTTCTTGGCATCTAACTTCCCTTAGGTTGGGCTAAGTGTTCTGAAGCCTGCCTTAATAGGTTAAATCACTGTGAATCTATCTTTTCCTTAAAACCTAGGCCACTGGAAATCCTCAGCCAATTAAGGATGAAAGATCACAGATTCCTGTTCTAACCCTGCCATTCAATTTTTTTTTCAATGCCTTCCTGTTCCTTTCATTTTATTTTATACTCATGGCATCTTTTGTCTGTCTAAGGAGGACAGACACAAACTCACTCTTGAAACCTGGGAAATGAAAGGGATCCAACACGAGATGTGTAGGTAGAGAAGTTGGCCGCTGATGTATCTTCCGTAAGTGATGTGAGATTGCTAAGAACAAGGGCCCTGCAGTGTGCTGCTCTGTGTAGAAAACCTTTACTTGGGAAACTGAGTTGGTAGAACTTTGAAATTGTCACATGACATGTGCATCTCAGGGTAGCAAATTTTGTTCTTCCTCATTCTACTAATACATTAATCATTTAAAAGATTAAAAAAGAAAAGCGATGATTTTTTTTCTTTTCTTTTCAGGATAGGTAGAATTCTGTAATTATTTTCAGAGGAGATTAAACACATATAAACATATGTCTGAAAGAAGAAACCGAGTGATTTTTTTTTTTTTTTTTTTGAGGAAAACTTAAGGCATTTAGACTGGGTAACCTCTACTGATGCACTGCTATTTCCTATTATGTCTTGTAAGGCTGACACTGTACCAGGAGCAGAGAATACAGTGTCGGAAGACCTGATGTGTGTCTGGAGTGCCATTTGCTTGTTTCCTCATTCTGGGAAAATCATTTGTAAATTTTGACTTGTTACTCTCTGCCAACTATGATAACATAGGTGAAAGCACTAAATGTTATAATATTATAATATTTAACTTACAAGATTATTACATTAAAATTATATTTGTAATTAATATTTCAATAACATTGTGTTTAAATATAATATTTAGTAAGCATTAAATATTATAACATTATATGTTTAATGTTATATTAATGGGAAAACGTTAGCATCAGTTCAGTTCAGTTCACTCGCTCAGTTGTGTCCGACTCTTTGCGACCCCATGAATCACAGCACGGCAGGCTTCCCTGTCCATCACCATCTCCCAGAGTTCAGTAGAATCACGTATTTCTGATTCAGTCCAGCATCCTGACATTAAGTTCTTCTTATTTTCTTTGTAAAATCCCTGTCTGTCCTGAACTTTCCATCATGCCTGGACCATCCTGACTTCTTTTATTCTGCTTCATTCAGTGTTTTCCCTGTAATTCTACCAGGGTCAAGGAAGTGGCTGTGGTGTAGATGGAACCCTGGGTGCATCCCCTCAAGCCTCCCTAGGCAGTGTCGTCTTCCCTCTTCTCCCATCCCTGATCCTCTGTTCTTCCTGGTCCCCCTGGGGGACTGTTCCCTCCTTTCAGGCTCATGATCTCTTATTATTTCCTTGGACTTAATGACTTTGAAAACTCTCCGAATTAAATGATGTTTCTCTTCTGGGGACAAAAGGAGTCATTTAAGATTCCCTGAATTGTAAACTCAAGGGAGGTATCACTTCCTCCAGAAAGTCTTTCCTGACTTTATCCTTTTTCTGTATTGAACTAGTGCTACAAACTGTGGTTATACAACATAGTTTTGTATATTGTTATATAAATTTGTTTTGGGGGGAAATGCATTTTGAGTTACAAACTTAATTGTATTCTTTTTAAGGACAGGTTATTTCTCATTGAAAATGGCTTATAGAGACTTACCTGGTGATCCAGTGGTAAAGATTCTGTGCTTCTAATGCAGGTGATTCAATTCAGTCCCTGATCAGAGAATTAAGATCCCTATGTTGGTTTAAAGCTCAACATTCAGAAAATGAAGATCATGGCATCTGGTCCCATCATTTCATGGGAAATAGATGGGGAAACAGTGGAAACAGTGTCAGACTTTATTTTTTGGGGCTCCAAAATCACTGCAGATGGTTACTGCAGCCATGAAATTAAAAGATGCTCACTCCTTGGAAGAAAAGTTATGACCAACCTAGATAGCATATTCAAAAGCAGAGATATTACTTTGCCAACAAACGTTCGTCTAGTCAAGGCTATGGTTTTTCCTGTGGTCATGTATGGATGTGAGAGTTGGACTGTGAAGAAAGTTGAGCGCCGAAGAATTGATGCTTTTGAACTGTGGTGTTGGAGAAGACTCTTGAGAGTCCCTTGGACTGCAAGGAGATCCAACCAGTCCATTCTGAAGGAGATCATCCCTGGGATTTCTTTCAAGGGAATGATGCTGAAGCTGAAACTCCAGTACTTTGGCCACCTCATCTGAAGAGTTGATTCATTGGAAAAGACTCTGATGCTGGGAGGGATTGGGGGCAAGAGGAGAAGGGGACAACAGAGGATGAGATGCCTGGATGGCATCACTGACTTGATGGACATGAGTCTGAGTGAACTCCGGGAGTTGGTGATGGACAGGGAGGCCTGGCGTGCTGCGATTCATGGGGTCGCAAAGAGTTGGACACGACTGAGCGACTGAACTGAACTTAACTGATGCCATACTGTGCAACAATTTTTTAAATAAAAGAAACTAAAATGGCTTATATATTCATTCATTCATGTGTTCATTCTTTTGACAAATATTTGTTGAGATCTGCCATGAGCCATGTGTTGGTCTAGATGCTTAAAGCGCAAAATGAGTAAGATGTAATCACATAAGAAGCTCATAGTTTAAAGGAATAGGAGACATGCAGATCATTAGAATCACAAGACAAGCGTTAAAGGTCTGGAAGATGCCATGGAAGCGCAAGTGTGATAACTGCCATTGCTTCCTACTAGGGCTGATGATGCAAAAGAAAGGGCCCTTTAATGGAATCTTGGAAAGTTAAGAGTTAGATGTTTCTAGGTGCAGGAGACATCATGAAAAACAAACAGTGAGGTAAAAGCCCGTTATTTTTAATGAAATCACCATCCTCTTGGGCCCAACTTCATAACTCAAGGTCTTAGGATTAGAGGAGTTTTCACGTCTCTTTCCAAGTTCCGCATTCCTAGGACTTCTGTGGATTTCTATTTCTGTGGTCTTTTGAGCATCTTTTCCATGTAAAGCAATGTACTGGTCTCTGTGGAGAAAGAGAAAATTGTGTCAGCTCAATTGAAGGGAACTTACCCGTTTGTGAAACATGGTAGAGAGGTCTCATTTCTGCAGCTGGCCAGAGTCCCTACAATGAGAGCCTTGCTGAGGGGGAGAAAGGCATCCAGAAGCGGAAGTGAGCATCTCCTTTCCTTTAGAGAGGCTGGGTTTAATTTAGTAAGTCACCAAAAACCTTAGTAAAGAGTTAAAGAAATGAAGTTTTTGTTGTTGTTGTTGTTGTTTTTAAAGCACTCTGAGTGCTTCCCTGGTGGCTCAGTTTTAAACAGTCCACCTGCCAGTGCAGAGGACATAGGTTTGATTCCCGGTCAGGGACGATCCCACATGGCACGGAGCAACTAAGCCTGCACACCAGAACTGTGGAGCCTGTACTCCGGAGTCCTGGAGCCACAGCTGCTGAGCCTGCGTGCAGCAGCTACTGACATGCACCTGCCAGGGGCCCATGCTCTGCCACAGGAGAAGCCATGGCAGTGAGAGGCCTGAGCGCTGCAGCTGGAGAGCAGCCCCACTTGCCGCCACTAGAGAAAAGCCCACACTGCAACGAAGACCCAGCACGGACAAAAATAAATAGATAGATGAATATTATATCCATTAAAAAAGAAAGCACTCTGAAAACCCAAGTGTCATTTTACGGGTGTGGTTGTTATTTAGTCGCCCAGTTCTGTCTAACTCTTTGCAATACCATGGACTGTAGCATACCAGGCCTCCCTGTCCCTCACCACCTCCCAAAGTGTGCCCAAGTTCATATCCATTGCCTCATTGATGCCATCCAGCTATCTCATCCTCTGACACCCTTTTCTCCTTCTGCCCTCAGTTTTTCCCAGCATCAGGGAGTTTTCGAATGAGTCAGCAGTTCACATCAGATGACTAAAATACTGGAGTTTCAGCTTCAGCATCAGTCATTCCAACCAGTATTCAGAGTTGATTTCCCCTAAGATTGACTGGCTTGATCTCCTTGCTGTCCAAGGGAGGACTTTCAGGAGGCTTCTCCAGCACCATAGTTCAAAGGCATCAGTTCTTTGGCACTCCACCTTCTTTACAGTCCAGCTCTCCCAACTGTACCTGCCCACTGGGAAGACCATAGCCTTGACTCTACGGACCTTTGTCAGCAGAGTAATGTTTCTGCTTTTCAACACACTGTCTAGTTTTGTCATATCTTTCCTGCCAAAAAGCAATTGTCTTCTGATTTCATGACTGCAGTTACCATCCACAGTTATTTTAGAGCCCAGGAAGAGGAAATCTGTCACTACTTCCACCTTTTACCCTCTATTTGCCATGAAGTAATGGGGCCAGATGCCATGATCTTAGGTTTTTTTAATATTTGGCCTTAAGCCGGCTCTTTCACTCTCCTCCTTCACCCTCATCAGCTGTTTCTTTAGTTCCTTTTCATTTTCTGCCATTGGATCTGCATATCTGAGGTTCTTGATGTTTCTCTTGATTCCAGCTTGTAACTCATCCAGCTACATTTCTCATAATGTGCTCAGTGTGTAGATTAAACAAGCAGGGTGACAGCAGAAAGCCTTGTCATACTCCTTTCTCAATCTGGAACCAAGCAGTTGTTCAATACAGGGTTCTAGCTGTTGCTTCTTGACCCACATATAGGTTTCTCAGAAGACAGCTAATGGTCTGGTATTCCTATTTCTTTAAGAGTTTTCCACAGTTTATGATCCACATAGTCAAAGGCTTTGGCATTGTCAGTGCAGCAGAGGTAGATGTTTTTCTGGAATTCCCTAGCTTTCTGTATGATCCAGCGAACATAGACATCTCTGATTCCTCTTCCTGTTCTAAACCCAGCTTGGACATCTGGAAGTTCTTGGTTGGTATAATGCTGAAGCTTAGCATGCAAGATTTTTAAGCATGGCCTAACTGGCATGGGAAATGAGTACAATTGGAATTGGGGTGAAGATTGACTTTTTCCAGTCCTGTGGTCACTGCTGGGTCTGCCAGATTTGCTGACAAATTGAATGCAACACCTTGATGGCATCATCCTTTAGGGTTTTGAATAGTTCTACAGGAATTCCATCACATACCCCATTTTATGGGTATTCACATCATTAAAGACAAAATCCTTAACTTTGATGGTTTGTCTTTTTAACAGCCAGACTGAGATCTGTAAGACAATAAAAGTGATTTGGAGTATGCAAAAAGGAAGCTCATTTTAAAGTACCTTGGACAAGTGGATGAATTAGACTTCACATGTTCTCATAGCCTCTAATCCATCAGGTTTCTCTTCATTTGCTCAGTTGTGTCTCACTCTTTATGACCCCATGGACTGCAGCACAACAGTCCTTGTTATAATGTATACTCTTAGAGGGAAGGAACCACTGAGTCAGAATGGTGAGTGCTGTATTCTAGCTGCTATAGTCTAGGAGGTCACAAAGGTGATAATCAATATGTAACTCTGCCTGAGAGTTGAGTGAAAAGGGAAAAGTTCCCTGGATAATTTGTGTTCAGCTGTCAAGGTAGAAAGAGAAAGTTCTCATCTGAAGCTCATAAACTTGATGAGATATAACGCCAGATACTTGACTGGAGCCAACAATGCATGAAGAAGGGAAGTTTAGAAGTGATGTTATTTCAGAAATCAAACTTTATGAATCTTGCATATAAGCAAATGACAAGCTGGCTTTTAATTTACACAATGGACATGAATATTAAAGTATTCATAAAGACCAGTAGAGAAATAGAAAGTTATTCAGATGAAGTGAAATTTTAAGTGCAAAGAATGAATGTATTTTATAGACTTATCTCCATGTGTAACAGATTTTGATGAATACAGTGTAGACCGCAGGTATGGACTTATTTATGCAGATTCTTATGGTACAGTGCATTAAAATTCTTAAAATACATTTAGCCCATGTTTAATAAAAACACCAAAATTTACAATTTTCTTTTGTGCCTCTGTCTTTCCATTTTTCTCTTAGCCTATTTATACATGATGGGCTATTTTTATTGTTTGAGAGAAATTCTGTTATTCATTAAATTGTTTAGAGAAATGTTTCAATTCTAGGAAGTGCTCCTTTCCAGGCAAACTCCATAATCTTTTCAAGTTAGAGACCCATTTTTGCCCTCACCAGGGTAACAAAACTTCTATTTAAGTTAATGGTAGAGAATCTGCTTGAATGCAGGGCACCCGGGTTCAGTTCCTGGGTTGGAAAGATCCCCTAGAGGAGGAAATGGCAACCCACTCCAGTATTCTTGCCTGGAGATTTCCATGGACAGAGGAGCCTAGTGGGCTACAGTGAATGGAGTCACAAAAGATTCAGACATGACTTAGTGACTAAACTTTCACTTTTGTAGATTAAAATATTGATAGTAAAAACTTCAACTTAAGTACTTATTAATTATAAAGTCAGCCTCTTCATCTTCAAGTTATAGCAAAATATTTGGGATTCTATTGCAATTGCTTTTCTGGAAGTCTCTTATTTTCTTTTTCTATCCCAAGTTTAGTATGTCACAGAGATCTAATGTAGACCTCCTGCTATGAACAGAGCTATAATGAGGTCCCTTTATCACTTCCAGGCATAAATTCCTTTGGATGGGTTCAAGACAGGCATCATTCCAAACTCTAATATAGAAGTGTTTTTGTTATTTGAATATTGCTTGAATACCCAAATCTATTTGTAATACATTTTATTAGTAACCTGATTTTAAAACAGCAACAATTATACTCTCCAGAATTACCACTTTCTTACCTCAGTGTTTTGCATTTTTTCCTTTGGCTAATCTGGTGTTAGACCTTTGTGAGTCCACAGGCAGAATCAGTTAATGTGAAAAAAAAAAAAAAAGTACTGTGAGAGATTGCTAGAGAGAAAGAATTAACATGAAAAGACTTGACTCACTGAATGACTCATTTTCTAATACTCCTTTCCAGAATTTAAATCCTGAACATTTTGGGATAGAGATAAGGAAGTTTCTGAGCTTGGCTCTATTTGAGGAGTTTAATTGACAGTGGACTGAGTGTATTTCTTTACGATGAAAATTTTAAGTATTTCCTTTAAGCATAAAAATGGTCCAGGAGTCTACTTGCCCATGGAATTGTTATGATTAAATATAATGAGGATTTTTTTTCTCCACAGAGTAAATAACCTCTTTCCCATGTGTATATTGGTATAAACTCTCAGTACATTTGTTTTATGATTTAGCACAGATGGTTTCTCCCTTGTTTGAGGCTGAAAAATGGATTTCCTTTTGGGTCCCCTGGAGTTCTTTTTCTTTGATGGTTAGAGAGAAGGTGTTAGCGTTTCCTGCAAATCAAGCTTAAAGAAAACTAGGGCTATTCCTTTAAAACTTTTTTCATTTGTGTATATTTCAAAAAAAAAAAAAAAAAAAAAAAGCATAATAGTATCTGTTGTTACCACATGTTAGAATTTATGTTCTCATGATAAGAACAATTCCCAAAGAGTCAAAGAAAGACAGACAATTTTATGAAAAATCACATGAAAACCTATTACATTAAAGCAGGTGCTTGGCATTTACTGCACTGTTTATTTCACATATTTTGTAAGTGTCAGTGTAACATTTGAAAGCATATTTTTAAAATCTGTTTATCACATTTAGATAGAGATAATAAAACTAATCAAAATAAGTATGCTGTAATCTGAAAATCTTTAGCAGTATCATGCCAAATAATCCTCCATTTTATTCAAGCTATTCATAATTGCCAAGTATGTTTCTTGGTCAATTATCATTTAGTCTGGCAAAAATACTTAGTATTCTGTAATCCATTTAAAGTCTTTACTTCATTATTATCAAGACAATACCATGAAGTACACAGTGTTATAGTCTCAAATATGATAGATACAAACTAACAAGAGATTTAAGTGGCTCACCTTAGATGATCCAGGATTTGGGGGAAAGGAATTAAGCAAATATTAGTTGATATTTTTTTGATTAGTTTTGCTTGTGTGTGTGTGTGTGGTGAGGGAGGGTGTGGAATTCTGTCTTCTGTGGTGTGGCATTTGAACGGATTTTCTTGTTGCTTACTGTTTGTTTCCAAGTGGGAACACTGTAGCTTTGGACTCATTGTGTCTGACACGAACCTGATAGTAATAGTTGGAGCAACAGCTAGCATTTATTTAGTGCTAATTATGTGTGTCAACTAACAAAACTTTTCAACATGACTTTAATTCTATTTATTGCCAATGAGATATAGGCTGTTGTTAGCATTGTATAGATGAGGAAACCTAGGTTTAAAGACTAGAAAATGACAAAGTGTCCTGAAACTGACATATACATGGTATGGTTTTTACCAATAGACTGTGTCACGAAAAGGATCTGGCTGAACTGGAAAACAAAACAAATGCCTGGTTAACCTGGATTTTATAAAAGCCCACTTCTAATCCTTTGAGTTACTGTTGGACAAATATAATTAGGATTAAAAGTAACTCATCAGATTAAGATTCTATGTTATAGCTTAATCCTTTGGGTAGGTTTTGATATTGCTTTAAGCACTAAGCTGTTAAAAAACAATCGTGGGGCTTCATAAATCCAGTGAATTGAGAGTTCTAATTTGGGATTTATGTATCAAAGAACCTAAGCAAACATCCGCGTGGATCTCAGCTAAGCTGGCTTCCTCCTGGTTCCAGTGCCTTTGCAGAAGCCCTCTTCCCATGGCATGAGCTGCTTTCTCCACGCTCCCCACTTTGTCCTGCTAACCCTGCTCCTCCAAGCCTTTGTGCCCTACTTGCCTCCACTTCAGCTTCTGTTCATGCCTTTTCCCCTCTACACTGCCTTTGAAATGTCTTGCAAATCTTTAATGATTCTAAATGTAACTGATAGTGATTGGGGCAGGGTCTATGGAGTCCATAAGGCTAAGTGGTTTTTAAAGCCAACCCTAAAAGTGCTATAATTCAAAGGCAGAGAAGTGATAGAAATGAAAAGCTGCGCTGTGAATTACAACGCGATCCATACGTGCTGAATGAACAGGTATCTGTGTTCTTCGTGTAGTTCTGTCCCCCTCCTTCATCTTGGTCCACCGCAGTTGCCCATCCGTTTACCATGTAGCCTCCCAAGTCTCCTTCTCTGCCATCTTGAATCTTTTGGATTTGAGGTATTTCTGCTCATTTTATTAAAGAGCAAAACAGTTTCGCCAAGAAATGCTATCTATCAATAGAAAATAATGAGATTCTTCTGTGCATAATACACTGGGGCTTTCTGCTTCCACTATACATTGCTCACAAGCCACACATACTGTCCTTCCCAAGTTGAGTTGAATTTTATTTGCATTCACTCTGCCATAGATAAACTCTATCAGATTTTAAAATCAAAAGCCCCAGATGGACTCCCTGTGTGAAGAATATTAAAACTCAAAAAATGAAATGCAATACTTCAAAATGAGAATAATGAAAAAAAAATCATGTTTAATGCATTGGATAATTATTGAATTAACAGATTCCACCAATTTCACTTGGATTTGTCAGAGGCAGGGACACAGCAAGTCAAAAGAAATCCAGCTTCATTCACAGAAGAACTCAAAACTTCGAAATGTTGTTTAATTCTTCCTACTGTTTTCTTTTGTGTGTGCATTCCCACCACTTACATGTAATCTAACAGATTAATCCTCATACATGTGTATCAGTGATAAAATTGGAAACACAAAATGTTAATCAAACTCTAATCTCTCCAAAATTCGTATTCCCTGAACTATGGGTAACGGTATCAATACTGCTGAAGGATGGCTGTTCTTATTACCTGTACATCCTTTAAATGTTCCCTCCAAATGTCTCCCCACCACTTTTCTCATTCCCAGATGACTAACATGAATTGCTGTATTTTTTGTAAAGTATGATTTCACTGATCATAAAATACCGAATAAATAAAGAGAACCTGGAAGCTTTGGGAAGTAGAAAAGTCATGATCTATGTAAGGAATGAATTAGACTAACACAAGAGATTCCCCCAACCCCCATAGGGTTCTAGGGTATAACCTGCTTCTGTTGATCAGTGCAAGGAAAGATGCTACTCTAAGTACATAAATAGTAGATGTTTTGTGTAAATTCTGTGCCCTTCTCTGTAAAATTGTCCTGCCTTGATACAAATGATTAGCCACTGGCAGTTTTGCTTGACAGACTATAGCATGTAGATAAGCTACCATGATCATCATAATAGGCATGTGATGAAATAGATGTAGTTTTTCTTTTTTCAAGACCTTCCCTCATCATAGGTGGCTGAACCCACTTCCTTTTTTTCTTTATCCATGAGTATGAATAGAAAAGTGGATATCAAGGTGTTACTTTATCTCATTTATTCAGTAAGTACTTCGCTTTTTTGCAAGCTAAACGTATAGACATAAACATAACAACTGCTATAAGAATTCAGGCTCTGTGTGATCACTCACCTAGAGCCAGACATCCTGGAGTGTGAAGTCAAGTAGGTTTTAGGAAGCATCACTGCAAACAAAGCTAGTGGAGGTAATGAAAATCCAGTTGAGCTATTTCAAATTCTAAAAGATGATGCTGTGAAAGTGCTGCACTCAATATGCCTGCAAATTTGGAAAACTCAGCAGTGGCCACAGGACTGGAAAAGGTCAGTTTTCATTCTAATCCCAAAGAAAGGCAATGCCAAAGAACGCTCAAACTACTGCATAATTGCACTCATCTCACACGCTAGTAAAGTAATGCTCAAAGTTCTCCTAGCCAGGCTTCAACAGTACATGAACTGTGAACTTCCAGATGCTCAAGCTGGATTTAGAAAAGGCAGAGGAACATAAGATCAAATTGCCAACATCCATTGGATCATCGAAAAAGTAAGAGAGTTCCAGAAAAACATCTACTTCTGCTTTATTGACTATCCCAAAGCCTTTGACTGTGTGGATCACAACAAACTGTGGAAAATTCTTCAAGAGGTGGGAATACCAGACCACTTGACCTGCCTCTTGAGAAATCTGTATACAGGTCAAGAAGCAACACTTAGAACCGGACATGGAACAACAGACTGGTTCCAAATTGGGAAAGGAGTACATCAAGGCTATATATTGTTACCCTGCTTATTTAACTTATATGCAGAGTATATCATGAGAAATGCTGGACTGGATGAAGCATAAGCTGAAATCAAGATTTTCAGAAGAAATATCAATAACGTCAGATATGCAGATGACACCACCCTTATGGCAGAAAGTGAAGAAGAACTAAATAGCCTCTTGATGAAAGTGAAAGAGGCGAGTGAAAAAGTTGGCTTAAAACTCAACAAAAAAATGAAGATCATGGCGTCCGGTCCCATCACTTTATGGCAAATAGATGGGGAAACAATGGAAACAGTGACAGACTTTATTTTCTTGGGCTCTAAAATCACTGCATATGGTGACTACAGGCATGAAATTAAAAGACGCTTGCTTCTTGGAAGAAAAGCTCTGACAAACCTAGACAGTAAATTAAAAAGCAAAGACACTACTTTGCCAACGAATGTCCATCTAGTCAAAACTATGGTTTTTCCAGTAGTCATGTATGGATGTGAGAGTTGGACTATAAAGAAAGCTGAGCACAGAAGAACTGATGTTTTTGAACTGTGTTGTTGGAGAAGACTCTTGATAATCCCTTGGACTGCAAGGAAATCAAACCAGTCAATCCTAAAGGAAATCAGTCCTGAATATTCATTGGAAGGACTGATACTGAAGCTAAAACTCCAAAACTTCTACTACGTGATGCAAAGAACTGACTTAGTGAAAAAGACCCTGATACTGGGAAAGATTGAAGGCAGGAAGAGAAGGGGATAACAGAGGACAAGATGGTTGGATGATATCACTGACTGGATGGCCATAAGTTTGAGCAAGAACCAGTAGTTCATGATGGACAGGGAAGCCTGGCGTGCTGCAGTAACGGGGTCACAAAGAATCGGACATGACAGAGCAACGGAACTGAACTGAACTAGGAATTCACATTCTAGTAGGGGAAAAGGTATAAGAACAAGATAGCAACACTCTATACAACATCATAATGGTTAGAAAAGAGGTGTGTATGTGGTACAATGGATACTCCAGGGAGAATGTAGAGTCTGCTTCCCTGGACAGACACTGGAAGGGGGGGACCTGAAATTGACTCAGTTGCCCAGGCCCCAACGTTGTGAGTACTTAAGGATTTATCCTAAGTTTTAAACAAATTTCTAAGATGTTACATCCATACAAATAACTTCCATCTTCAATTATGCTCCTACTTGCTCAGTTTCTGTTTTATTTCATATTAACTGGAATTGGAAATTTAGCTCCTTCATAACTTTCCTAAAACTATTTAATCACATGGCTTCAGTTTCTCTGACCATGAGTAAGTTCACTGAGTATTCACAACCTTCTACCATCTTTCTAGTTTGCTTCATCTTCATTTGTTTTTCTCCCTCCTCTCTTCTTCCCTCCTTTCTTTCTTTCTGGCATCCAAAACCATCCCTCTGGCTCTCCTCAGAGTAATCAAGTGTATTTTTTTTTTTTTTAATTTTGGCAGCAAGAGCCTCTCTTTCCACCCTCACAGAACTCACCCAGCTCAACTGAGCTTGTAGAGACATTTTCTCAGTTCTCCTTCAAGCAAGAGTTGCCACACCAGCTGCAAAGAGAATGAAACCTGTATGACTAAAAGAAAGCTTCACTGCATGATAAGAACTTGAATGAATGAATGAATGAGTTTGGGTCATTCCTAAATAAATAAATTAGATAATGCCTATTGATTGCCAAGTTATATTCTAAACCTGTTAGAAATAATAGTTCACAGCATTTAGCAAGTTTGAATGGTAGCAATAGTGCTGTTCCAATTTTACTGAAAGCACAAAGTCCTCAGCTAATAAATGGTGGACTAGGACTCATATTCAGAAATTGATCTGAGCCTGTGCTCTTGAAGATTATACTGTATTACACATGAAGTGAGCACAGAATGCTGTGTTCCATCTGATATCACTCTTGGCATATGGGATATCAATTCGAAAGTTGTAAGAGATATCCAAATTATAACCCTAACCCTAACCCTAACCCTAACTCTAAAGATTACTTAAGTGAGTGAGTGAGTGAGTGAAGTCACTCAGTCACCTCCGACTCTTTGCAACCCGGTGGACTGTAGCCTACCAGGCTCCTCCGTCCATGGGATTCTCCAGGCAAGAGTACTGGAGTGGGTTGCCATTTCCTTCTCCAGGGGATCTTCCCAACCCAGGGATCGAACCCAGGTCTCCTGCGTTGCAGTCAGACACTTTAACCTCTGAGCCTTTTAAAGGTAAATGAATAAAAGGTTTACTTTTTAAAGGTAAATAAATCCTTTAAAAGGCAAAAAAAAAAATTTTTTAAGGCTAAATTTGGCACTGTGGGATAGCAGTTGTGTGTAATTACCTAAAGTAAGTAATTTATAAATATACTTCATCACATATAAAGGCCTAAGAATAAGTCACAAGTTGACACATCGCATCTCATATCTTTTGGCTAGAAGGTGATCATGTGGCAGTATTTTCTTACAAAGGCAGGCTGAAAAATGAAGTTTTATTCTGATGATCATGTATCAACACAATTCAAATGGCAAATAAAAAGAGACCAGGTGTTGGGAGCAGCAACCTGTGCTAAAGATCATTAACTCTTCTTATTTATCCTTAAATTTGTTCAAGGTCCATTCCTTCTCTAAATAACTTTTATGATACTTGAGGTAGAGAATAGTGTCAGTAGTCCTCAGAGATAGCAGATGCATCCTTGTTTCATCTCTGCAGAACATAGACATGTGGAATCATTAGAGTGAGATCTTTAATCAGTATATGGGCATCTTTTGTGTTGGAAACAGCATCACAAGAGAACAGATGTGCCAACCGTACCTACAGATACAACCTGGTTCCCTGGCAAGGACTAGCCCATGATTTTGCTCAAGTTAGGAACAGAAGTGCAGGATGACTATTTTCTCAAGGAGATAAAAATATAGACCAGAACTTGACAACCTGACAATATTGAGAGGAAGTCTTTGGACTTTCAGCACTGATGGGACACTAGTTGCTCAGTCCTTTCCATTGGGTTCTGATCCAAGAGCTAGTAAGTAAATAAATCCTTTAAAAGGCAAAAAAAAAAAAAAAAAATTCAGGGGCTAAATTTGGCACTGTGGGAGAGCAGTTGTGTGTCACTAATTAAGTGATGAATCCAGAGCTATAATTAATAATGTGTTCATTTACCAAGGTCAGCTATTTGGAGGAACTGAACATATGATAGCATTAAATCCTTTGATTGCTTCAAAAGTGAATATTGGATAGGCAAAAATCACTGCAGATGGTGACTGGAGCCATGGAATTAAAAGACGCTTACTCCTTGGAAGGAAAGTTATGACCAACCTAGATAGCATATTCAAAAGCAGAGACATTACTTTGCCAACAAAGGTCCGTCTAGTCAAGGCCATGGTTTTTCCAGTGGTCATGTATGGATGTGAGAGTTGGACTGTGAAGAAGGCTGAGTGCCGAAGAATTGATGCTTTTGAACTGTGGTGTTGGAGAAGACTCTTGAGAGTTCCTTGGACTGCAAGGAGATCCAACCAGTCCATTCTGAAGGAGATCAGCCCTGGGATTTCTTTGGAAGGAATGATGCTAAAGCTGAAACTCCAGTACTCTGGCCACCTCATGCAAAGAGTTGACTCATTGGAAAAGACTCTGATGCTGGGAGGGATTGGGGGCAGGAGGAGAAGGGGACAACAGAGGATGAGATGCCTGGATTGCATCACTGACTCGATGGACGTGAGTCTGAGTGAACTCCAGGAGTTGGTGATGGACAGGGAAGCCTGGCATGCTGTGATTCATGGGGTCACAAAGAGTCGGACACAACTGAGCAACTGAACTGAGGTAGTGCTAGATAAAAAGTATCCTGATTGTGGTACTATATATTAGACATTATTTTAGGCAGTGGAAGGAGATACAGTTGTGAGCAAAAAGAACAACTTTGCCATGTGGATCTTACATCCTGGAGAGGGAAGAAAAGCAAATAAATAATGTTATTAAATAATATTATAGAAGCAAGTATAACAAATGAATAATAGTAATATTTTAAATAAAACAAAAATTTAAAAATAATATTAATATTAGATAAGTAGGCAATAAATATTTGAGCTGTCATCTGGTGATGGTACATGATCAGAAGAAAAATATATAGAAGGTAAGCATTATGGAGAAATGACATGCGATGTTTAGAGTGAGTGGTCAGAAAAGACCCTCTGATCAGGCCTGTTTAAATTAAGAGGACATTGCACTGCAAGAGTGGGTCAAGCAGAGGTCACAGCATGCGCAATGGCCCTCACCAGGGATGGGTGTCCTGGGAGCTGCTGACCCCAGCAAAGTGAGCCTGAGGACCATGGTCAGACATAGGTTCTGAGATGTTTCTGGAATGCAGAGCTTGTGCAGACTGTGAAGCCAGTGCGCAGACTGTGCCTTTCACTTGGAGCAAGGCTGTTGTTGACATGTGTCGCCCTCCTTCTGCTACTGGTTGCATATTTACTTATTTCATCAGCCAGTCCTTCATCTCAACAGTTTCTCAGGTGCTGGGTTAAGTTAGGCCTTCATCTCTGAAAGGTTTGAAAACTTTGAGTGATCAATGTCTGTGGTTGCATGTTTTCCTATAGTTTTCCAATAAGTTATACTATTGGATATGAAATGACTAAGAGATATTTCATGCACTCCTCCCTGCCCCCCTTATATAACATCAGCTTGACTTGCTCTGGGCAGATGACATCGGTTACCTAAACAATATTTTCATCAGCTTCGCCTGCTGCTTCAGTGGCACCAATGGCCCCAAATGGGCTGGTGATGGTGTTGGTTTCCTATCCAGTGGACCTCTTGTTGCATCGCCTTGGCCATTTCTTCCATTAGGAATTTAAACAACTAAATAAGCAGAGTAACATTTGAAGGAGCAGAAAGCCAGTACCTTATGAGTGGAAAATTAGTTGTAACAGTGACAGGACCCACTCTTCCTTTCACCATAGTATTCTGACTATGAGAGAAACAGCATGTCCCTGGTTTCAAAGCTATACTTGATCCTATACGTAAATGCTGAGTTTTTCGGGTGTTGTGGCCAACATGTGTCATATCTGAGCCTTCAATGGGTGATTCTACTGATCTACTGGATCAGCTCCTTCTAGATAATGATATATGTGGAAAGCCTTCCCTAGTAGCTCAAATGGTAATGCATCTGCCAGCAATGTGGGAGACCCAAGTTTGATCCCTGGATCGGGAAGGTCCCCTGGAGAAGGAAATGGCAACACACTCCAGCATTCTTGCCTGGAGAATTCCATGGACAGAAGAGCTTGGTGGGCTACAGTCCTTGGGGTTGCAAAGAGCCAGAAACAACTGAGTGACTAAGACACATATATGGTAGGTTTAGAGTCCACGGGTCCAAAGCCATGGCTGGGCTTTTGCTGCAAAATGAGTTCTTTAGTCAGAAGTGATGTTGTGTGAGGTGGTCCTATTCAGAGGCATTGCAGAGTGGAAATGCGTATCAACATGACAAGTGTTTACACCTGTGAAGACACGTGGCTGCCTCCATTGGGGTGGGAGGATCCAGTTTCCAATCCAGTGGCCTCTTGTTGCAGCACCTTGACTATTTTGTCCCTTGCGAACTAAACAACTGCATGAGTTGTTGGCTTCTGGCACATGGCTGCTTGGTCTCCCTGCAACTGGCATCCTGTAGGAGGCTCTGTGTGGTGACTAATTCTCACAGGTTGTTGCTCAGTGATGGTAAGAGCCATATCAGCTTAGAAGAGGAAAGTCTGTGCTTTTGATCAAGCGAGTACCTTCAGTCTCTGCTGCCTTGGTTGCTTTTTAAACAAACACCCCAGCAAGTGCTAGAACAGCTAGAGAAGGAGACTGACTGGCATCCACAGAGTGCATCTCCCCTGCCTTCTGATCACTGTGGGCCTCCTCAGCTGCGCACGGCATTTGGTTATAACTCATAGAGGACAGGAGTGTCTTTGCATGTGCCTTTCTCATAGAGCTTTATTCGTACCTTCTTCCTAGATCGCCTGGTCACTGGTCTTGCAATTCTGTTCTTTCCAAGTCGCTGAGCATTCAGCCAGACTCTGAGCCACTGCCGATGAATCCAAGTAGAGGCTTTTCTCAAGCTGTCTCTGAATCTAGAGACAGAGACAACAGAGTGTTCTGCTTGAATTTTCTCCAGCAGGATGTTTTCCTTTTATTTCTGTCTTTAAGGAATCCTCTATGAGAACTCCCTGGTGGGATAGGGACTCCACCCTTCCGCTGCAAGGGGCCTGGGTTCAATTCCTGGTCAGGGAACTAAGATCCTGCAAGCCAGAATTTTATGAAAAATAAATACAATAAAATCATGAGAGTAGATCAGCTCACCTAGAAAGTGAGTGTAGAAGAAGAAAATAGGTAGAAAGACAAGAAGTCTGTTGAATAAAAGTAAATGTTGACCTATAATGTCTGGACATCAGAGATGGGGCTGGACCACTCAGAGGTGCTGAGAGGAAATACACGAGGATCTAGGAAGAAAGCCAGAAGAGACTGGGAACCCAGCAATTAGGCAAAGAAAGTGTTATAAAGAGAAGGTATTGACAGATACCCAGAAATTTTGCTGAAAGGTAGAGTAGAGTAAGCACTGAGAACTGAATGTGGAATTCACCAGTGACTTGAAAACAGCAGTTTCAGTGGGGTAGGGAGCCAGGGCCAAATAGCCTGATTGGAATAGATTCAAGAGGGCATGGAAGAGAGTCATCACAGAGGGCAAATGTAGAAAGGTCTTTCAGTGAGGGTTCTTGCAAAGAGTGTAAACTTGAGGGAGTCAAAACAGCACGCTTGTGTGCTGCTGGCAATGATCGAACAAAAATGGAAAAAATTATGTCAGGAAAAAGGGGTGAATGAAGACAGTGCATATGTAAGATTCAGAAAAGTGTTCTATAGTTAAGGTCCAAAGATGAGCCACAGTCAGGGTTCATAAAAGGGAGGAAGGAGGTAAAAGTTTGAACTTAGCATACTTGGGCATTCTGCAAGAGGTAGGCTCAGAATGGTCCTCCCTCCCCGCCACCTTCCCAACAGACACACACACACACACCCCCCATGAAGACGCAAATACATTAACAGTGAAGAAGCATGGGAAACAGGAAGGCCAGGTGGATGCTCATAAATATTCATCAGAATATTGTGTTGAAGTTTCCTGGCATTCTGTCCCCAGATAACAGTCATGTTTCAGAACCAAGTATTTTTACTCTTAAATTTCTAATTATCCCCAGACCCGAGGAAGACTCTGAGCAGTTTGAAAATATAATGTGCATTTCATGATTTAACAAAACAAACACAAAATCACTTAAAAGCATAGATGCCATGGATGGCTTGTAGGGACAGCTGCTGTAACGTTATTGTGTCAGGAAAAAGAACATCTTATTTCTTTATATCATAGGGTGGGATATTTTTTGACCTGGAGTCACAAACACAGTTTGCATTTGTGGCATAAGGGATGAGGAAACTTCTTTTTAAAGGGATAGACAATAAATATCTTAGGTATACGGATGCTGTGATAACCGCCTCAAGCACTCTGTTCTGCTAACTGTGTCACACTGGCAAAACTACATGCCTCTCTGTGTCTCGATGTTCTCATCTGTAAAGTAGGGATACTGTTAGCACCTGCTTCATAGGTGCAAATGAAAAATGTTGTCATATTTAATGCTTAGAACTGGATTTGGCAGAAGAGACTCCCTCAGCCTGTGATGGCCCTTACTGTAGTGTACTATATGCTGAGTCACACACCTGTTCCTTTCTTCTATTGCCCATTTCCCAAAATCCACCAACATACGGTGATTGTTTTTCTTATTTGCATGTTCTTATGTCCTTTATGTAAAAATAAGCGAACAAAAGTCTTTTCATTGTCCCTTATTTTTATGCAAACTGTGCACAAAATATCATCTTACTTTTAAAAACTTAATGTGTCTTTAAAATCTTTATATATCAACAGTTATATAGTGTCTTCATTTTTTGTACAGCTGGAAAATATTCCATTTTACCCATATAACATCATCTATGTGTCCAGTCCTCTATTTATGGACATCATATTTATTTCTAAATATTTGCTATGAATAAGCAATAACCTAGTACATATGCCAGTTTGACTGTGTAAATATACCTATAAGATAAATATCCAGGATTGAAATTGTTGGGTCAAAAGGTGATGGCTTTGTAATTGGGGTAGATGTAGATTAAGGTTTTAGCAAGAAAGCCTTCCTCAGTGATCAGTGCAAAGAAATAAGAGGAAAACAATAGAATGGGAAAGACTAGAGATCTCTTCAAGAAAATTAGAGATACCAAGGGAAGATTTCATGCAAAGATGGGCTCAATAAGGGACAGAAATGGTATGGACCTAACAGAAGCAGAGGTTGAGAAGGAGGTGGCAAGAATACACAGGAGAACTGTACAAAAAAGATCTTCACAACCCAGATAATTACGATGGTGTGATCACTCACCTAGAGCCAGACATCCTGGAATGTGAAGTCAAATGGGCCTTAGGAAGCATCACTATGAACAAAGCTAGTGGAGGTGATGGAATTCCAGTTGAGCTATTTCAAATCCTGGAAGATGACGCTATAGAAATGTTGGACTCAATATGTCAGCATTTGGAAAACTCAGCAGTGGCCACAGGACTGGAAAAGGTCAGTTTTCATCCCAATCCCAAAGAAAGGCAATGCCAAAGAATGCTCAAACTACTGCACAATTGCACTCATCTCACATGCTAGTAAAATAATAAAATTCTCCAAGCCAGGCTTCAGCAATACGTGAACCATGAACTTCCTGATGTTCAAGCTATAGAGGAACCAGAGATCAAATTGCCAACATCCGCTGGATCATCGAAAAAACGAGAGTTCCAGAAAAACGTCTACTTCTGCTTTACTGACTATGCCAAAGCCTTTGACTATGTGGATCACAATAAACTGTGGAAAATTCTGAAAGAGATGAGGATACCAGACCATCTGACCTGCCTCTTGAGAAACCTATATGCAGGTCAGGAAGCAACAGTTAGAAATGGACATGGAACAACAGACTGGTTCCAAATAGGAAAAGGAGTACCTCAAGGCTGTATATTGTCACCCTGCTTATTTAACTTATATGCAGAGTATATCATGAGAAACGCTGGGCTGGAAGAAGCACAATCTGGAATCAAGATTGCCGGGAGAAATATCAATAACCTCAGATATGCAGATGATACCACTCTTATGGCAGAAAGTGAAGAAGAACTGAAGAGCTTCTTGATGAAAATGAAAGAGGAGAGTGGAAAAGTTGGCTTAAAGCTCAACATTCAGAAAAGTATGATCGTGGCATCCTGTCCCATCACTTCATGGCAAACAGATGGAGAAACAGTGGCTGGCTTTATTTTTGGGGGCTCCAAAATTACTGCAGATGGTGATTGCAGCCATGAAATTAAAAAACACTTACTGCTTGGAGGGAAAGTTATGACCAACCTAGATAGCATATTCAAAAGCAGAGACATTACTTTGCCAACAAAGGTCCATCTAGTCAAGGCTACGGTTTTTCCAGTGGTCATGTATGGATGTGAGAGTTGGACTGTGAAGAAAGCTGAGCACTGAAGAATTGATGCTTTTGAACTGTGGTGTTGGAGAAGACTCTTGAGAGTCCCTTGGACTGCAAGGAGATCCAACCAGTCCATCCTAAAGGAGATCAGTCCTGGGTGTTCATTGGAAGGACTGATGTTGAAGCTGAAACTCCAGTACTTTGGCCACCTGATGTGAAGGGCTGGCTCATTGGAAAAGACCCTAATGCTGGGAGGGATTGGGGGCAGGAAGAGAAGGGGACCACAGAGGATGAGATGGCTGGATGGCACAACCGACTCAGTGGACTTGAGTTTGGGTAGACTCTGGGTTTGGTGATGGACAGGGAGGCCTGGCATGCTCCCTGGGTTCACAAAGAGTCAGATATGACTAAGTGACTGAATGCAATGGAATGAAATATTTTTAAGGTTGTCTAATTTATTAGTTAAGATCCTGGTGGTAAAAACAAACTGATACAGATTCAAATTTCAGCTTCACCACTGCTACAGCCATAACATGAGCATTTCCAGGTGCTTCCCAGTGCCCCAGCTGGAGCTTTGGCCGTTTAGTTGGAATTAGAATCCAGTACTGACTTCCCTGGTGGCTCAGACAGTAAAGCGTCTGCCTGCAATGCGGGAGACCCAGGTTCAATCCCTGGGTCACGAAGATCCCTGAGAAGGAAATGGCAACCCACTCCAGTATCCTTGCCTGGAGAATCCCATGGATGGAGGAGCCTGGTAGGCTACAGTCTACACGGGTTGCAAAGAGTTGGACATGACTGAGCTACTTCACTTTTCACTTTCACTAAGTGGATAGTGGATATTGTTTTTAATTTATTTGACTGTACTAAGTCTTAATTGGGGCATGCAGTATCTTTGGTCTTCATCCTGGCATGTGGCATCTTTAGTTGTGACATGTGGAATCTAGTTACCTGACCAGGGATCAAACGTGGACCTCCTGAGTAGGAGCACCGAGTCTTGGACACTGGACCACCAAGTCTCATGGAATGAAAAGATAAATATTGAATTTGGAGTTAGTTGTTTCAGATAGTTTGTCTATGAAATGAAAGAGAGAATGAAGGAGTTTGGGGTGATGGATGAAAGGTCTCTTTCAAAGGGGGAGAGATGTGAGCATATTTAAATTTTGATGGGCATGATTTGGTTAAGAAGTATTGATTGAACTTACAGGAAATAAGAAGCATAAGAGTTAATGAGAAGGAAGAGGGTGATAGAAAAGGAAAGGAAGAATGGGCTCAAATGATGGGAAGAGCCTCCCACTGCAGTAACATGAGGAGTCATGAAGGTCAAAAAAAAAAAAAGCTGTAGCATCTACAGTTGTAGTAGAAAGTAGGGAGGGCTTTTCCATCTGGCCACTACAACTGTTTTCACCAAAGTAAAAGACAGAGTCATCTTTTGAGATTAAAGGAGAAAGGGGGAGCAGAAGGATTAGGAGTGGATCTCTGAGAAGTGTAGAAAAGGTTAAAGTTTCTTGCAGAGGATGAGGAGTTGGTAAAGGAATGGCCCACAGTTGTCAATCAATTCTGTGGTCCTATTTGAATTTGGTGATGTTGTATCCTCAGTGGAAGCTGGCTGCCTCTCTGTGGGAAATCAGCCGAGTTTAGTACTTAGGTGTATCCCTTGTGTTAATTACTTGATTTTCTAGGTACGCAGCAAGTGGAGGGTATAGCTCACCAAGCGTATTTTTTTTAAAAAAATGAAGTGAAGAAGGCAATAGATTGGGGGTGGGGGGGATGAAGGATTCAGGAGGGTGAGAGCAATTTAATAAGCAAACAGGAAGGAAAAGTCATAATAATAGCTGTTTTTAATATTAGAGCAACTATTTAAATGGGCTTTCCTGATGGCTCAACCAGTAAAGAATCTGCCTGCAATGCCGCAGACACAGGAGACTCAGGTTCGATCCCTGGAGGAGGAAATGACAACCCACTCCAGGGTTTTTGCCTGGAAAATTCCATGGACAGAGAAGCCTGATGGGCTACAGTCCAAAGTGTCTCAGAGAGTCTGATAGGACTGAGTGCAGACACAGCATTGAAGGAGATAATGAGCAAAATCATGCAGCATCACCCCACCGCCTAGTTAGTGCATGGTGATCAGTAAATGTCAGCCTCTGTCACAATCATAACAGAAGGATGGCCTACATTTGTCCAACCTAATACTTTCTTTGAGTCCGAAGAGTACAAGAATCTCAAAACAGAGGAAGTAGGAGAGTCTTCAAGTCAGCTGGTTATTTCAAAGGTATAAAATCAATCCACTTTATTCTTTTTTTTTAATCTGAAAAGGCAGTGGAGCAGTGCATTTTTGTTTTCTTTATTTCAATGGCAAACACGTTGCACCAGCTTTGAGAGTGATAAAAGTACAAGACAAATAAAATTTGACCTGGTCAACTCGTGCATTCCTGCGATTGCTTTAAGAAGCTGCCACAAATTGGGTATCTGATTTAAGGCAAGCAACCTTCCTCTCACCTCCTGTCTTTGATAAGGTTGGATTGTGGAATTGGACCTAGGCGGGGAGTAAAAGGGTGAACACATCAGGTCGTTTGATGTTGCCAGAAGTGGGATGTGTATTGATCAGCTTCGGTTATTTAATCCTCTTGGAATTCTGCTGTTCTGAAACAATGAGGCTCTGAGAGCAGGCTGTTTTGCTAGGGGTTCTCTTGTTTACAGAAAACCAGTTAGAGGGTGTGGGAGGACAAATACACACTGCTAAATCCAAACAACGAAAAGAACACACTGGAAATCATCTAATTTATTATCTATATGAATGTAAAAGCATGGAAGAGAGCAGAATTTTTAGCAGTTCCAGATGAAATATTAAAATAATTCAGAGTGATTTGTTGTAAACTGTGCGACAGGTCAGCACATTTGAATCTCATTTGAATTCCACAGCGATTGTAGGAAGAGGTGTAAGCAGAATATCTTTGGTTAGCCCTGCGTTTCTTTTACTGGCGGCATGAACAGTGAAGCTAGTTAGCTCTGCACCGGCACGGAACTTCTGGTGGGCTGCTCTTCGAGGCTCCGAGCTCTCAGTGGTTGTCGTTATCGTCCCTGTTGATTCTTTTTTATTTCGTTCATTTTGCGTTCTTTCTTGTCTGTCTCACCTGCTAGAGGGCATGGCCTGTGTTTGCTTCTCTCCAGTTCCTAGAAAAGTGCCTGGAATATATTATTAGGTCCTCAAGATAAATATTAATTGAATGAATTAATGAGTGAATGATGGATGTCTAAATTGTGCTTTCACCACATAAGTAAATTCTGTTTTGTTTTTTTTTTTCAAGAAGATATTTGATTGAAACTTCGTGTGAAAATTTACTATTTTCAAACCACCTTCACAGGGCATCAGTTGAAGGAGATTTAGTGGGTAGCTCCAAGGTAGGTGAGGCAGAGGACTTGAACTGCTGTTGGTGAGGTAAAAAGCCTACCATCTGAGCTTGTTCCAGCGAACACCATGGCCTGTCATTCAGAGACGTATGCTTGCTTGATCAGTGTGTTGACTGACACTTTGCTAGAAAAAGTAAGTCTTCAAGTAAAAGAATCTGGTAGAAAAATATTCCAATCACTATAAAAATTTTTTCCATTAATTGAACATGAGCTAGGGAAACACCAGATTTTCTTCTTTTAACTGTAGAGCTGCTGGCAAATTCTGATTTCAGGCCTCATGGTTATGCAATATACAAAAGTTTTAAGAACATAATAAATAGTGTGCCTTAGAAAGAAGAGCCTCTTGACTTATTTCCTCATAGTTATTTTTCTTTCTCCAGTGAGTTCTTGACTCTGAAATATTACATCCTGATTTCTCAACATGAGTAGCAGATATAATTCTGGATCCTGTTTTTTTGCTTATGTATGAGTAGTATTTATATTACACCCAGAGGATAGTTTTTTGTGCATTGTTCTTTTGAAAACACTGAATAACCCATTCTTATAAATGACTTGGAAATGCCAATAAACGTGGGAGAGGCTGGCAGGATAATGGTTCCTTTTTAGGTGGAGATGAAGCTCTTCGATTACGCAGGGTTGCCTTTCCCTGTTTAGGAGTATGTTGTCTGCTATCCTTAGCCCTGACCTTGTGTTTGCAGTGATGCTGTGTGTAATGAGGCCTGGCTTGGGTGGTGTCAGGGAAGGGACCAGATAAGGGAGAGGGCACATCAGATAGTCCTGGTCTAACAGGCAGCGTTTCCCTCCATCATCCTTATCTTCTTACTGTACTTCTGCGACTACACATTCTCCCGTTTTCAAAGCCAACATGAAACCTGCAGTTCCTCTACTACAATGATATATTTTAATGGCACAGACATTAGTATCTCTTTATGTATATGCCATGAATTAAAGAATGGAATCGTTTTCACAGAATTATCTAAATACATTTCCAAGACTTAGAGTCAATTGATTTAAAGGGACACTTGCATTCCTTATCTTCTATGAGGTGACTTTCAAAGTCTAGCTCTAACTAGCATGTGTCAGATGGATAAGCAAGGTCCTGGGACTTCTCTGGCAGTCCAGTGGTTAAGCATTCACCTTCCAATGCAGAAGGCACCAGTTCAGATCCCACATGCCATGTGGCATGGCCAGAAAACAAAACAAAACAAAAAAGTGAAGTTTTATTGTATAGCACAGATAACTATACTCAATATCCTGTGATAAACCAGAATGGAAAAGAATATGAAAAAGAAAGTATGTATGTATAACGGAGTCATTTTTCTGTACATCCGAAATTAAACACAACACTGTAAATCAGCTATACTTCAATAAAATTAAAAACAGACAGTAGCAAAGGCTAGCTCTTACTATACTTTGTATTTATATTCTTTTCTTTATCTTTCCAAACTCCTTAGCATTTGCTTCCTAAATTTTACTCCTAGAATTGCTCAGAATGTTATTTTAAAAACACTGCTTCTGTTTTTAGGAGAATAATTTTCCTAGCAGACTTGTTATATTCATGTGCTTGAACAAATTCATAGAAAGGCAAAGTTTTGAAATTTGAATCGTAATTTATTTTTATTTTTTATGAGGGCATAATCTACATGTAGTAAATACCATCCCTTTTAGTGTCCAGTTCCATGAGTTTTGAAGTGGCTCAGTGCTAAAGAATCCGGCTGCCAATGCATGAGATACAGGTTCAACCTCTGGATCAGGAAGATCCCCTGGAGAAGGAAATGGAAACTACTCCAGTATTCTTGTCTGGAAAATCACGTGGACAGAGGAGCCTGGCGGGCTACAGTCCATGGGTTCACACAGAGTTGGACACAACTGAGCGGAGCGCAGAGCCGTGAGTTTTGACAAGTGTACAAGGTGACGTAACCATCGTTGCCCCCCAGTTTCCCATGCCCCTCTGTAGGTAATGCTGTGGTGAACATGGTGCGCGTGTATCTGTGTTACGTGTTTTGTTTTCTTCAAATAATTATCCAGAGTTGTTGGATCTGAAATTAATTCTATTTTTAATTTTCTGAGGGAACTCTGTACTATTTTCCATCATGGCTATACAAATTTATATTCCCACCAGTAGTTCACGAGTGTTCCTTTTCCTCCCCATCCTCATCAACTTATTATTTCTTGTCTTTTTGACCAATAGACATTATTACAGTGTAAGGTGATAGCTCATTGTGGTTCTGGTGTGCATTTTCCTGATGGTTAATGAATATCTTTTCGTGTACCTGTTGGCCATCTGTATATCTTCTTGGTGAAAATGTCTGTTTGAATCTTCTGCCCTTCTTTACATCATTTTTTTTTTTTTTTCCTTTCTTTGCTTGCTTTCCTTTTTTTTTTTTTTCATTTCCTTTGTGTGTGTGTTTGTTTCCTTTCTTTGTTTGTGTGGGTTGTTCACATATTTTGAATATCAACCCCTTATCACACATATAATTTGAAAATATTTGCTCCTATTCCTCCCATAAAATGTAAGTTGCCTTTTATCTTGTTCCCGGCAGAAGCTTTTTCATTTCAAATAGTCCTTCTTGGTTATTTTTGCCTTCATTGCCTTGTGTTTGGTGTCAAATCCAAAAATTTGCCAAGACTGATGTCATGGAGTTCACAGTCTATATTTTCTTCCAGGAGTTCTGTGGTTTCCAGGCTTCCATTAAAGTCTTTCATTCCTTTTGAGGTAATTTCTGGGTTTGGTGTAAGACAGTGGTTCAGTCTCATGCTTTGTTGTCGTATTTTCCCAGCACCACTTATTGAGGAGACTTCCCTTTCCCCATGGTGTACTCTTGCCTTCTATGTCAAAAATTTTAAGGTATTACTAATTTTTCTTTTGTCTACCAGCACTCTACTAAACCCTTTTTATATACCACTTCACCTAATTCTCAGAGAATGCTATGACATCTTCCTGAATGTCCCATTTTCCCTGATAAGGCAACTGAATACCTCTGAGGTTAATAGGATTTCATGAGGAAACACAGAGATAAGACTTGGCCTTTGTTCAGAGCTATCCTACCTCAAAGACCCTGCCCCTTTCTCTGGGTCTATAACAACTCTTCCAACTTGACATTTTAAGTCAAGTGTTAAGTCAAATTGATGTATTTAATTACCGTTTTTTGTGGTAATTAAAAAAAATGTCACTTTCAGACCTGTTATAAAACATCTGTGGACAGATTGCTCCATCAGATGAGCTTTCCCAGCTGGAAGTGTCTTGCTGATGTTTTCACGGATCTGCTGTAAAACAATCTCTATTTTCATAAGAGTCCCTGAGGCTTTTTCTTCCGTGCTCATTTCTGTTAGGAAGTGGTACAAAGAGCTGCTGGGAAGATCAGAGGCTGCAGATTTAAGTTCGGAGGTCTTTCATCATTGAGAAGGGCTTTCTTTGTTGAACAGTGTTTGGCTTTGATTTGCACGTGCACGCACACCTGGGTCCACACACACATCCATACATACACGACTGGATACACGCATGTTACCAACACCCGCATCCCGACATTAAACTTCCCAGGGACTTCCCTGGTGGCCCAGGGGCTAAGACTCCAGCTCCTAATGCAGAGGGCCCAGATTCAATCCCTGTTGGGGGAAGTAGATCCTACAGGTCGTAACTAAGAGTTTGCATGCCAAACTCAGTTACAAACTGCTGCAACTAAGACCTGTAACAGCCAAATAACTAAATAAACATCTTCACCTCCCCAGGAAGCTCCCTCATCCCTCCTCTAGTCTAAGAGACCCATCCCACCCTGAGCCTCTACAGCACACATGTACATATTTAGAGGTGACCCAGTCTCTTCGCTTCTGTCCCCATGGATGAGTTGGCCATTTTTACTTGGTGAAAGTGGAATTACGTGGAATGCATTCTTGAAGTGTGGCTTCTTTCACTCAACATGATTTTGAAATTCACCCATGATCTTTTTCATTTATTATTATTTGCTTTTCATTTTCATAGCTTGGTCTGAATCCCTTCCAGTCTCTTTATCCATTTTTCTGTGGATGGATAATTTGATTAAAGCCGCTAAGAACATTCTTGCCAGAGTCTTTGTGTGGACACAGGCACTCATTTTTCTTGATTGTGTACCTAGGAATGGCGTTTCAGGGTCAGGTTGACACTTTCAAAAAGTGATTTGGAATGCTGCTCAGCATGAAGGACAGCAAAGCAAATAATTAGATGAAGTGAAATAGTATTTTTGATTGGAGGAAGAGGAACTAGAGTTATTCAGTCTAGAAGATGTGGCTAAGAGGAGATTTCCTAATTCTCCTGAAGTATATAAAGGGTAATTTTAAGGGAGAAAGGAACACACTATCAATTTATATAAAGTACAATAAGAGAGAGAATGGGATTAAATTTCAACAAAAGAATGCTTGGGCAGATTATTATCATAATTAACATAGAAATAGGTTACTGTCTCCAGGGTGTCTTCAAACTGAATGTTGTCTCCTAGGGTTGAAGGGTCAGTTCAGTTCAGTTGCTCAATTGTGTCCTACTCTTTGCGACCCCATGGACTGCAGCATGCCAGGCCTTCTTGTCCATTACCAACTCCCAGAGTTTACTCAAACTCATATCCATTGAGTTGGTCATGCCATCCAACCATCTCATCCTCTGTCGTCCCCTGCTCTTCCCACCTTCAATCTTTCCCAGCATCAGGGTCTTTTCAAATGAGACAGTTCCTCACATCAGGTGGCCAAAGTATTGGAATTTCAGCTTCAGCATCAGTCCTTCCAATGAATATTCAGCACTGATCTCCTTTAGAATGGGCTGGTTAGATATCCTTGCAGTCCAAGGGTCTCTCAAGAGTCTTCTCCAACACCAGAGTTTAAAAGCATCAGTTTTTCGGCACTCAGCTTTCTTTATAGTCCAACTCTCACATCCTTACACGGCTCTTGGAAAAAACATAGCTTTGAATAGATAGTGGAGAAGGAAATGACAACCCACTCCAGTGCTCTTGCCTGGAAAATTCCATGGACTGAGGAGCCTGGTAGGCTACAGTCTGTGGGGTCGTGAAGAGTCAGGCACAACTGAGTGACTTTTCACTTTTACTTACTAATATACCATTATGGAGAAGGAGCTGGCAACCCACTCCAGTCCTCTTGCCTAGAGAATCCTGTAGACAGCGGTGCCTGGTGGGCTGCTGTCCATAGGGTCGCACAGAATTGGACATGACTGAAGTGACTTAGCGTGCGTGCATGCATGACTAGATGGACCTTTGTTGGCAAAGTAATGTCTCTGCTTTTTAATATGCTGTCTAGGTTGGTCATTTTCTTGGCAAAACTCTATTAGTCTTTGCCCTGCTTCATTTCGTATTCCAAGGCAAAATTTGCCTGTTACTTCAGGTGTTTCTTGACTTCCTACTTTTGCATTCCAGTCCCCTATTGCTGGGAGCCGGCGTGAGGAACTCCGCCCATGACAAAGGTCATGAGGAAGGAGGCTCAGCATACGCAAAGGCGGGATCGAGCCTCAGGAGTCCCCCTGGAAATTCTCGAGCATCTACCCCCAAAACCAGAGTCTGCCTACTTTCTGCTTTGTGCTTTCACCTACACCTCTGACTTTACGGGGGGCTGTCCCCCACTACCTCTCTCTGAAAAAAGAGTTAGCTTACAGCTCCAGTTAATAATTCCTGGGTGTGACAGTGTTTCAACCTACAAACTCCTTTGGAAGTCCTCTAGCCTGCCTGAATAGGTTTTTCCGGCCACATGTGATTGTTCAGAGCCTCCCAACTGTGAGAGGCAGGAGATGTTCTAGACTGTCTAAACACAGATTCTTTTGAGTAGTTAAAAGATTGATTAGAAATTGTATTGGTGAAGGGTTTTTCACTTATTGGGTCAATGTTTGCTGCTAAGTCTCCATACCCGTTACCTACTGTGTCCTTGGCAGTGTATTGATTGATATAATGAGAAGTAGCCTCAATGTTTGTAATCTTGGACCCTTGAGTTAATTCTTTTCTTGACTGAGCCCACCTCAACTTTGCCCTATAGGAATGCAGCTTTGTCCAATGCTTTTTTGGAGGCTGATGCCTGACTTTGGAATAATCAACTTTAGAGAAAGATAAGTTTCTTAAAATGTTAACAGGCCTCCTGGGCAGAAGATGATGTAATTCACCTGAACTTTTGCATATGATAAGTTTGAAAGCCTGGCTTCGATTAGGACCAGGAACTGCTGTCCTTGCATGACTCCACCCCTTCCCCCATTATCCTCTATGCACAACTTAAGGTATAAAAACTACTTTGGAAAATAAAGTGCGGGCCTTGTTCACTGAAACTTGGTCTCCCCATGTTGTTCTTTCTCTCACCTTCTGGCTAAATTATTCAGCCTCTTTTCTCCACTGAATTTCCTCACTGAGCTATCCTTATTTCAGCCTCTTTTCTCCACTGAATTTCCTCACTGAGCTATCCTTATTCTATTACTCTTTATATCCTTAATTAACGTTTAATTAAGCAGTTGTTTCCTAATCCTCGCCGACGCTGTCCCCGCTTCGAATTCCCTGGATCCAGCCGGGGCTGGTCCCTGGCACCCTATAATGAAAAGGACATCTTTTTTGGATGTTAGTTCTAAAAGGACTTGTAGGTCTTCATAGAACTGTTCAACTTCAGCTTCTTCAGCATTACTGGTTGGGGCATAGACTTGGATTACTGTGATATTGAATGGTTTGCCTTGGAAACAAACAGAAATCATTCTGTCGTTTTTGAAATTACATCCAAGTACTGCATTTCGGACTCTTTTGTTGACCATGATGGCTACTCCGTTTCTTCTGAGGGATTCCTGCCCGCAGTAGTACATAGAATGGTCATCTGAGTTAAATTCACCCATTCCAGTCCATTTCAGTTCGCTGATTTCTAGAATGTCAACTTTCACTCTTGCCATCTCTTGTTTGACCACTTCCAATTTGCCTTGATTCATGGACCTGACATTCCAGGTTCCTATGCAATATTGCTCTTTTCAGCATCGGACCTTGCTTCTATCACCAGTCACATCCACAACTGGGTATTGTTTTTGCTTTGGCTCCATCCCTTCATTCTTTCTGGAGTTATTTCTCCACTGATCTCCAGTAGCATTTTGGGCACCTACTGACCTGGGGAGTTCCTCTTTCAGTGTGTCCTATCATTTTGCCTTTTCATACTGTTAATGGGGTTCTCAAGGCAAGAATACTGAAGTGGTTTGCCATTCCCTTCTCCAGTGGATCGCATTCTGTCAGACCTCTCCACCATGACCCGCCCGTCTTGGGTGGCCCCACGGGCATGGCTTAGTTTCATTGAGTTAGACAAGGCTGTGGTCCTAGTGTGATTAGATTGACTAGTTTTATGTGATTATGGTTTCAGTGTGTCTGCCCTCTGATGCCCTCTTGCAATACCTACTGTCTTACTTGGGTTTCTCTTACCTTGGACGTGGGGTATCTCTTCATGGCTGCTCCAGCAAAGCGCAACCACTGCTCCTTACCTTGGAGGAGGGGTATCTCCTCACTGCCGCCCCTCCTGACCTCGAACGTGGAATAGCTCCTCTAGGCCCTCCTGTGCCCACGCAGCCACCGCTCCTTGGAGGTGGTGTTGCTCCTTCCGGCCGCCGCCCCTGGCCACGGACGCAGGGTAGCTCCTCTTGGCTGCCGCCCCTGACCTCTGACGTGAGGTAGCTCCTCTCGGCCGTTCCTGCACTGTCACAGCCTGGCACTCTTGGCTGCTGCCCCTGACCTTGGACGTGGGGTAGCTCCTCTCGGTCACTCTAAGTGCACTGGTCGCAGCCGCCCGCACTAAATCCTGAAAGATGATGCTGTGAAAATGCTGCACTCAATATGTCAGCAAATTTGGAAAACTCAGCAGTGGCCACAGGACTAGAAAAAGTCAGTTTTCATTCCAATCCCAAAGAAAAGCAATGCCAAAGAATGCTCAAACTACTGCACAATTGCACTCATATCACACGCTGGTAAAGTAATGCTCAAAATTCTCCAAGCCAGGCTTCAGCAATACGTGAACTGTGAACTTCCAGATGTCCAAACTGCGTTTAGAAAAGGCAGAGGAACCAGAGACCAAATTGCCAACATCCCCTGGATCATCGAAGAAGCAAGGGAGTTCCAGAAAAACATCTATTTCTGCTCTATTGACTATGCCAAAGCCTTTGACCGTGCAGATCACAATAGACTGGGGAAAATTTTGAAAGAGATGGGAATACCAGACGACCTGACCTTCCTCTTGAGAAATTTGTATGCAGGTCAGGAAGCAACAGTTAGAACTGGACATGGGACAACAGACTGGTTCCAAATAGGAAAAGGAGTATGTCAAGGCTGTATATTGTCACCCTGCTTATTTAACTTATATGCAGAGTACATCATGAGAAACGCTGGGCTGGAAGAAGCACAAGCTGGAATCAAGATTGCCAGGAGAAATATCAATAACCTCAGATATGCAGATGATACCACCCTTATGGCAGAAAGTGAAGAGGAACTAAAAAGCCTCTTGATGAAAGTGAAAGAAGAGAGTGAAAAAGTTGGCGTAAAACTCAACATTCAGAAAACGAAGATCACGGCATCTGGTCCCATCACTTCATGGGAAATAGATGGGGAAACAGTGGAAACATTGTCAGACTTTATTTTGGGGGGCTCCAAAATCACTGCAGATGGTGATGGCAGCCATGAAATTAAAAGATGCTTAGTCCTTGGAATGAGAGTTATGACCAACCTAGATAGCATATTGAAAAGCAGAGACATTACTTTGCTGACAAAGGTCCATTTAGTCAAGGCTATGGTTTTTCCAGTAGTCATGTATGGATGTGAGAGTTGGACTATAAAGAAATCTAAGCACCGAAGAATTGATGCTTTTGAACTCATGTGTTGGAGAAGACTCTTGAGAGTCCCTTGGACTGCAAGGAAATCCAACCAGTCCATTCTGAAGGAGATCAGCCCTGGGATTTCTTTGGAAGGAATGATGCTAAAGCTGAAACTCCAGTACTTTGGCCACCCCATGTGAAGAGTTGACTCATTGGAAAAGACTCTGCTGCTGTGAGGGATTGGGGGCAGGAGGAGAAGGGGACGACAGAGGATGAGATGGCTGGATGGCATCACTGACTCGATGGAGGTGAGTCTGGGTGAACTCCGGGAGTTGGTGATGGACAGGGAGGCCTGGCGTGCTGCAATTCATGGGGTCGGAAAGAGTCGGACACAACTGAGCAACTGAACTGAACTGAACTGAGGTTGGTCATAACTAGAAGTAGAAGGTGGTAGAAGGTGGATGGAAGCAAAGTCTTCTGCAATTTCCTGAGTCCTTATTCTTGTTTTGTCTTCTGGAAGATGTAGTTTTCTTGCTAATGTTTCTTATGAGTAGGGTGGCCATGTTTGTTTGTTTGTTTTTAATTCTTGAAACCTGAAAGCTCAGTACTATACAGGAAAATGTTAGATTGGATCATATGCCAGGAAAAAGGCTTCCATCTGGACCCTCAGGTGACACTTGGACACATTTGCCAATAGTGAAGCTAGGAATGATTTCTGCTCCAGTATAGCAGAGCAGCTTGTATTAGGCCATCTTTCTATTGATAACACTCACCTCTGGGACTCAGACAGTACAGAATCTACCTGCAATGCAGGAGATCTGGGTTCCATCCTTGGGTCGGGAAGATCCCATGGAAAGGGGAATGGCAACCCACTCTGGTATTCTTGCCTGGAGAATTCCATGGACAGAGGAACCTGGCGGGCCACAGTCCATAGGGTCACAAAGAGTCGGACGTGACTGAGCGACTCACAGCTCACTTCACTTTTTTTGCCTCTGGGCAAAGTGTAAAGAACACCTAACAGAAAGCACTGACCAGAAGGGACTTTCCTGGTGGTCCAGTGGTTAAAGAATCTGCCCTGCAGTACAGGGGACTCAGCTTTGATCCCTGGTTAGGAAAGTAAAATCCCACATTCCTCAGAGCAACTAAGACAGCACACCGCAACTAGAGAATGCATACACGCATGGCCTGACACAACAGAGATCCCTTGTGCCGCAGCTGAGACCCCAGGCAGCAAATACACAAGGAAATAGATATTTTTAAAAAAGGAAGGAAGAAAGCATTGAACAAAGACTCAAACCAGAAAAATTCTGGAGCGGAGTCCATCCTGAGAATAATGGAATTGTTCTGAGGGGACTTTCCATTTTCTTGCCTTCTAGCTTGAGGAAGACTGTATGATACACCATGGAGGGTGCCTAGAACTCCTGAAAATTTTACTTAGGTTCTATTTGGAATAGAGACTTAAAACTTGTGTAAGGTTTTGTGAGATTGGGGTGCAGAAGCCACTTTCATTTCACTGCATAACTGTTTGCAAACCCAGATTTAGAGTCCTTTTTCATTTTTCTGAATCTGACTACAATAACATAAAAAGTCAACACTATCCTCGATCAGACTGAACCAGAGCCACTGTTCACATATGTGTTGCCGCTGTAAGAATTAGAAAACACCACCTCTTGGGGAAGATGACCTGCATGGAGGATTGTAGGCAATCAAACTACAAAACTATGTTTAGGGCCACTGCAGAGTACATCTTCAGGTTGACTTTGTGAATATATATTCAGATTCTTTGCCATTATAGGTAACTATAAAATATTGAATATAATTCCTTGTTCTATACAGCAGGTCTTTCTTGATTGTCTATTTTTTATGTAATAGCGTATATCTATTCATCCAAACTGTTAATTTATCCCCACCCACCTTTCCCCTTTGTGCTTAGTTACTCAATTGTGTCTGACTCTTTGTGACCCCATGAGCTGTGGCCCAACAGGCTTTTCTGTCCATGGATTCTCCAGGCAAGAATACTGGAGTGGGTCATCATTCCCTTTTCCAGGGAATCTTCTGGACCCAATGATTGAACCCAGGTCTCGTGCGTTTCAGGGAGATTCTTTACCATCTGACCCACCAGGGAAACCCTAATTGGTAACCATACATTTGTTTTCTATGTCCGTGAATCTGTTTCTGGCCTTGTAAATAAGTTTGGTTGTGTCACGTTTTCAAATTCCTCCTATGCGTGATATCCTATGATATTTGTCTCTCTCTGTCTGACTTTTTTCACTTCGTGTCATAATCTCTAGGTCCATCTATAAAATGTCATTCTTGGATCATTGTGTGTGGTCCTTTTCTGCTGATCTCTGACCGAGAGGAAAACTGTAACTCAGAAATCTCCCTGAAGTCACAGTTAGTCTTCAAGGGCATAAACATTTGAAACACATTTCAAATGCTATGGATGTATAGATTTTGTAGAGTACAACTTGTTGTCCTAGGACTCTCAATATCCTAAGATTCAATAAGCATCATCGTTTTGGAAAATGGTTTTATCTAAGTTCCATTCTGAAAGAACACTTTTGTTTTATCTGTAAATGTAGCTGATTTTCTATCTGTGTATGTCCTTTGCAAAAAATGTTGAGGTTGTACTGTCAGAATTTTGAGGATAGTCATTTTCTTTTGGGTCGTGGGAACCCAAGGGGAAGTCACTTTGGCCGGCCTTACAAGGATATTGCAAGTTCTGCATGTTTTCTGTTGTTGCCCATAACAAATTGCCACAAACTCAATGGCTTAAAGCAACACAAACCTTGTAGGTCCAAAGTCTGATGAGCGTCTCACCAGGCTGATGGCTCCATTTCCTCCTGGAGGCTCCATTTCCTGCTCGTTTGAGCAACTGCTTGCTGGATTCAGGTCCTTACAGTTAGTCGTAGAAACTGTTTCCTTGTTAACTCAGCTCAGAGCTGTCCCCAGCTTCTAGAAATCTTCACATTCCTTGGCTCTTTTCCCATGCCTCCTTCTTCAAAGCCACTGATGGCAAACTGAGTCCTTCTCAAACCCTATTTCTGTGACTCCATCTTTCCCCTCTTCTTCCACTTTTAAAGCCTCATGTGATTAAAACATGCTCTCCTGGATAATCTAGTGAATTTCCTCCTCTCCAGCTTCTTAACCTTAATCACATCTGCCAGTTTTTCACCTTTGTCATCTAATGGAGCATTTTCACTGGGGCTTCCCAGGTGGCTCAGTGGTAAAGAATCTACCTGCTAATGAGGAGATACAGGTTTGATCCCCTGGGCAGGAAGATCCCCCGGAGGAAGAAATGGCAACCTGTCTAGTATTCCTGCCTGGAGAATCCCATAGACCGAAGAGGCTGGCAGACTACAGTCCAAGGGGTCACAAAAGAATTGGACACAACTGAGTGACTGGGCATGCATGCATATATTCACTGGTACCTGGAATTAGGGTCTGGATATACATAAGGGACAACAAACTGTGGGAAATTCTTAAAGAAATGGGAATACCAGACCACCTGACCTGCCTCCTGAGAAACCTCTATACACATCAAGAAGCAACAGTTAGAATGAGACATGGAACAACAGACTGGTTCCAAGTTGGGAAAGGAGTCCATCAAGACTGTATATTGCCACCCTGTTTACTTAACTTATACGCACAGTATATCATGCAAAATGCTGGGCTGGATGAAGCACCAGCTGGAATCAAGACTGCTGGGAGAAATATCAGTAACCTCAGATTTGCAAATGACACCACCCTTAATGGCAGAAATCAAAGAGATACTAAAGAACCTCTTGATGAAGGTGAAAGAGGAGAGTGAAAAAGCTGGCTTAAAACTCAACATTCAGAAAACTAAGATCATGGCATCCGGTTCCATCACTTTATGGCAAGTAGATGGGGAGACAATAGAAACAGTGACAGACTTTCTTTTCTTGGGTTCCAAAATCACTGTGCATGGTGACTCCAGCCATGAAATTAGAAGATGCTTGCCCCTTGGAAGGAAAGCTAAGACAAACCTAGACAGCATATTAAAAAGTAGAGACATCACTTTGCCGACAAAGGTCTGTATAGTCAAAGCTATCAGTAGTCATGTATGGATGTGAGAGTTGAAAGGCTGGGCACTGAAGAATTCATGCTTTCATACTGTGGTGTTGGAGAAAACTTCTCAGAGACCCTTGGGCAGCAAGGAGATCAAACCAGTTAATTCTAAAGGAAATCAACCCTGAATATTCATTGGAAAGACTGATACTGAAGCTGAAGCTCCAATACTTTGCACCTGATGCAAAGAGCTGACTCACTGGAAAAGACTCTGATGCTGGGAAAGATTGGAGGCAAAAGGAGAAGGGGGCAACAGAGGATGAGATAGTTGGATGGCATCACCAACGCAGTGGACTGGGTTTGAGCAAACTCCAGGAGACAGACAGTGGAGTTCAGGGAAGCCTCGTGTGCTGCTGTGTGAAGTCGCAAAGAGCTGGACATGAGTGAGTGACTGAACAACAGCAGCAACATACATGGGGAGGGTCGGGGGTACATCATCTCCCTACCCAAACCCTCAGAGGTTCTGCCCTAATTGCATTCTTAGCTTAATTTATTGGGGAAACATTTAATGAATCTTGAGTTTACAATAATATGTATACAGATGAGTGCATTCTAACTCCTTCCTAGGTACGAGGAACCAGAAACCAGAGTGATGCTTACAGGTACACACTGAATTCATTATAAATGCCAATTTCTTTGGCCAACCTTCTTAAAAATAGAGACAATGGCTTTCACCACAGATCCCTAATTCCAGGCTGTCTATGTCACACATAACAAGCACTCAGCAAGTATTGCTGAATTTATTAATTCTAAAAATATAGATTATGCATTTATGTAATGCCAAATATGTGTCAACTAAAAAAAATGTACAACCTAAAAGTTGAGAGTTGTTTTTTATTCAGTGGATAAAACTGAGAACTTAAGCCTTCAGGACATAGCATCTCAGATTGTAATCACTCTCAGAGTCTGCTCCAAAGAGGCAAGGTGGAGAATCGGGACCTGGGGGAAGGCAGGGAGGGGCTAAGATATAAACAAAGATCAGGTAGTCAGAATGTCAAAAGATTACCATTAATTAAAGAAAATCAGACATCCCAAGTTAAGGAATTTAGCATTTTTCCATGTATGGGAAGATGCAAGAGTCTGGGCTCACTGAAAGCTTTCCTTTGATGTGCACCTCGGCTGTCTGGGCTGGTATCCTGTGCTCTCTTATCCTGATCTTTCCCAGGGCTCACCATGGGGTTAGGGGTGGCTGCAGTGTGTGATGGTTTGATGGGGACACTATGTTTCTGTCTTGAGTTCCCTCAGGGCTCACCTTGGGGATGGCTGTAACATGAGGGCTGGATGGCTGCAGTGCCCTTTGTTTACTGATATGGCCAGTAATAGTTTTCATTTACATATGATTCTAGATGTTTAGTAGATATTAGTGAAATAGACAAGCAGAATTCATACCCTTGTGGAGCTTACATTCTACTGGGCACAAAATATTTTAGTGAGGGCACATTCATCCTATCGCTCACTGATATAATGAACACACAAATGGATGAGGCTGAGTAAGTAAAGTAACAACTAATTGTCAGAGGCGGTGCTAGTGGTAAGGAACCTGCCTGTCAATGAAGGAGACGTAAGAGACCTGGGTTGCATCCCTGGGTCGGGAAGATGCCTGGAGGAGGGCATGGCAACCCACTCCAGCGTTCTCGCCTTGAGAATCCCATGGACAGAGGAGCCTGGCGGGCGACAGTCCAGGGTGTTGCAAAGAGTCAGGCACGACTGAGGCAACTTAGCACGCACCTACCTCTTAAGAGTGTTGGCGGGCTTAAATGAAGTAATAAGATGAGATATCAGAGATTCTGAATGCCATGGCAGGGTGTTTACATCTTTTTTCATAGTTAAGGAAACAGGGAAAATTTTAAGCCGTGGTAAATTGACAAGATCTGTTTTTAGAAGGCTTCCCAGGTGGCCTAGTGGTAAAGAACCCACCTGCCAGTGCAGGAGACATCAGAGACGTGGGCTTGATCCCTGGTCAGGAAGATCTCTTGGAGGAGGGCATGGCAACCCATTCTAGTATTCTTGCCTGGAGAATCCCAAGGACAGAGGAGCCTGGTGGGCTACAATCCATGGGGTCACAAAGAGTCAGACATGACTGGAAATGACTTAGCAGCAGCAGCATTTTTTAGAAACATTTGATGGTAAAGTAGAAAATGGATCTGAGGACGAAAAGTATAGAATAGTTTGACAAAAGTTTGAACTGAAACAATGACATTTGAAGTAGAGCAGAGGGCATGGGCTCAAGAGATATTTACAAGACATAAATCTGGAGAAGGGGAGAGGGAAGCTGGCCTGGCATATGGTATACTGGCTGTGGCAAAGAACATACTTTTACAGTCTATTTGAATATAGGTGATAGTAACTCTCCTTAAATTAGCTTAATGAACAATATTTTTTTCCTGTTAACATATTGTACATACCCAGAGACACCTCCATGTAAAGTATTCCAGCATTTTGTATCACACTACTAACATAATAATGTACTGAGCATCTGTGAAACATATAGAATCCTTCAACTTTCAAACAGGGAACTTAATTATTCTTTTGGAAAGCAGTAGAATTTATGTGCAGAGCCATCAGAACTGAAAGCTTGACATGGGGAATTCAGCAGTTGAAATGCAACCAAGAACACATCAGAGGTGACCTACATAAAGAAACTTAGTACGAATGATTCCTCCTTTGGGGAATCTACTTTTGTTCTTTCTTGTTCAACTGGGGAGAGGGGAAAAAAAAAAAAAAAAAAACCTGTCTGTAAAACTGCTGAGAAAGAAACTAGGGTGGAGAATTCAGAGAGCCCATTTGCATTGTGTCTGTGAGAATTTCCAGTAGTTAGGTTTTAGAACGTATTGATTTCATCTGACTATGTTTCTTTCTTTAATGACTTTGCAACGGTGGCTCTCTGGGGACTGTCTGGCCCATGTCCTGCGGGTGTGAAACCATTGATCAGGAAATATTCCTGCAGCAGGAAGGATCTGGAAGCATCCAGAAAATCCAGTGGAATCTTTGAAGTGACAACCTGTTTCCTTACCCCTCTACTGACAGTTCAGAATCTTTTCACACTAAAAGAAAAAGGTGACCGCGTTTAATGGTATACTTGCTGAGATACATACATACACATACTCAAACGTACGGTAACCAAAAATTCAAACACATAAAACGTTTGTTCATATTACTGAGAGCTTGGGGATGACCAGAGATGCTTGGGATGACCTGGCTCAGCTGGCCGACAGGGATGGGTTGTTTGTTTGGCTGCGTTGCTTCCTAGTTGTGGGTGGAATCTTCTCTGGTTGTGGCGTGAAGGCTCAGTAGTCATGTGCAGGCTTGGTTGCTCCTCGGCGTGTGGGATCCTACTTCACCAACCAGGGATCAAATCCCTGTCCCCTGCATCGCAAGGCAGATTCTTAACCTCTGGACCACCGGGGAAGTCCCTCACTGGGAGTTTGAAGATCTAAGAATCAATTGCCAATAGTCTTGTGTCAAAATTAAATGTATTGCAAGATAAGAGATGATGAAGTTTTAATAGTTTCTACATAAAGCTGTACACACACACATACTGCTAAGGAAGGAAGCACGTAGAATCTCAGGTTCTCCCTAGGCCATGGAGATATGCTATACTCAGTAGCAATCGGCCGCTAGGAAGTTCTTTCAACTTCCAACTTTGGAGCTGTGACACCTTAGAGCTGAAGACAGGTTAGTCTAATCCCCTCGTTTACACAGGCATGGATGGTCACCAGAAAATTTTCCAAATTTTGAGAACCTGAATAATTTCTGAGCTGGAATATAACTCAAATATCTTCTCCTGTTTGAAACATGTCTATTCAGTTTTCTTGTATTTATTCAGTTTTCAAATAGTGCTAATGTTTATATGGGGGTAGAAAGGGTGGCATTTGAGGAACTCAAAGTCCAGAATGAAATTCAGGAATCCATCTGTCTTTCTCTAGTCTTTATCTCTTGTCCTATTCTCTCCTGCTGTCATTCTGGCTATTATGTCACTCTGGGAAGTTTTATTCAAATAGTCTGCATATCTAGGTTTTATTCCTCCCAAATATCAAAACCCCTGGCCTTTTGCTTATCAAATAAAGATATTATGATAACCAGAGAGCTGATTTTTTAAAGAGTTGGAAATCCTTGAGGGAAAATTCCTGTATTTTTAAATTAAAATTTTAATATTTTATAAACACTTTATCTGTTTGCTGATCTTCATGCTCTAAGGAAGACAAACGGTCAAAACAAGCAAAATAAAAGGACTGTGAAGCACTGATTTTCTACAGTTGAAAGGTGAGGGAACTTGAAGAGTGAGGGTTATTTTTTTTTTCTTTGCCTAAAACTTCTTATTATTGTTGTGTTACCCATGAAGCTGTAATATTCCAAACATGTTAGAAAGTGGTATCAAAAAAACAAACTGATTGCACTAAGAACATATTCAACTTACTTTTATAATTTTTTTAAGTCTTCTACTTTCACCACTTGCTTAAAATTTGTCTTAAAAGGCACAGTTCCTGAGAAAGTTGAGGAAGATTGAAAAAATGACATGATGTCATTTCTAAGTCCCAACATTATTATGTTGAAAACAATGTTGTTGAAATAGTTCTTGCTATTATTCCTGGACCAAGAAATTAAGAACTAAATAGATCATGAACCACTTAAGGATAAGAGCCACGTCTTATTTAATTCTATTTAGTCTCTGGATTTTTACAGAGAATGTTCAACAGTTACTGTTCTCCTCAGTTGTCGTTGGCCCATATTTCAGATGTAGTAATTGGAAAGAATGAGAAAATACTATTTCTGACAATTTTTCCACTGCCCTCAATTGTATGGACCAATTTTCCATAGACCACTCAATGGCTTTGGATTTAAATGCTAAACCTTTAAATGGATTTAACAATACTGACCAACCATCAAGGATTGTTTCTAGGAATTAAAAATTATAGGAAAGAATTTTACAGAGAAAACTATGAAAAAAATTTAAGTAGCACTTGCATTCATTGTAAAACATATTTTAACACACATTGAAATTTTAGCCACAGTGTTATAATTCCAGTTCTCACTGAGTAATTATTTATAATTTTTCAGAAGGTATTATAGTTGAAAGGAAAAAAGAAAAAAAAATTCTTTTCTCACCTTTCTTTAAAGTATGAAATAAAACCAAAGTATTTCTGATTCTAATTCATTTCTTAACTTATTTCCATCCCCTTTCATGATTATAATCAAGGAAAAATGTGATGACTCTAAATGTTGTCACTAAAGGATGTGTTGTGTGGAGCTGCCTAGCACGGCTGGAAAGTATATGCATTTTAGACATAGGTCCAAATGCTAAATTGGCTCTTATTAACCTTGCAGTGGCCCCCCACTCCAGTACTCTCGCCTGGAAAATCCCATGGATGGAGGAGCCTGGTAGGCTACAGTCCATGGGGTCGCTAAGAGTCGGATACGACTGAGTGACTTCACTTTCACTTTTCACTTTCATGCATTGGAGAAGGAAATGGCAACCCACTCCAGTGTTCTTGCCTGGAAAACCCCATGGAAGGAGGAGCCTGGTAGGCTGCAGTCCATGGGGTCGCTAAAGTCAGACATGACTGAGTGACTTCACTTTCACTTTTCACTTTCATGCATTGGAGAAGGAAATGGCAACCCACTCCAGTGTTCTTGCCTGGAGAATCCCAGGGACGACGGAGCCTGGTGGGCTGCCGTCTATGGGGTCGCACAGAGTCGGACACGACTGAGCGACTGAACTGAACTGAACTTAGTGACTAAACAACAACTAGGGCTACATGGAACAGTATTTTTTTCTTTTTTTTTTTTTTTTTTTTGAGCACTATCAGGGAATTTGAATAGGGGCTGTATGTTAGATTGGAATGTCACATGAAAGTAAAAATTCTTAGGAGTGAATCGTACAGCTCTACAGAAGGTCCTTGTTCTTCAGAGATTTATGCTGAATAATCAAGAGGGAAAGGGGTATTTGCTGCCTCTTTTAAATGTTTCAGTAAAAATCTGTGTATGTACCTGTGTGGGAGTTCAGAGAGAGAAAGTGAGGTAAGACAAAATAGATGTAGCAAAATATTAAAAAGGGTGAATCTAGGCAAAGTAAAATGCAGATGTTTATAGAACTGTCCTTGTAACATTCCCAGAGGTTTGAAAGTTTTCAAACTAACAGATTGGGGAATGAAACAAATATTTGTTTATATTTTATACTGGTTAATATTCATGTATGGATGCTTCTCCAGAAAAGAAAGCTAACTCAAGTAAGGTCACAGAAATATGATGAAGATTGGAGTGTGGCTCAGTATCCATCTAACCCTTCAATCAAACATCACAGTCATTTTGAGATTTTATACACAGAATGAATAAATGAGGTCCTAAAGGACTTCCTTTACAAGGACTTCCCTGTAGCTCAAACGGTAAAGAATCTGCCTGCCATGCAGGAACTGCTGCTGCTACCGCTAAGTCGCTTCAGTCGTGTCCGACTCTGTGCGACCCCATAGACGGCAGCCCACTAGGCTGCCCTGTCCCTGGGATTCTCCAGGCAAGAACACTGGATTGGGTTGCCATTTCCTTCTCCAATGCATGAAAGTGAAAAGTTAAAGTGAAATCGCTCAGTCGTGTCCAACTCTTAGTGACACCATGGACTGAAGCCTACCAGGGTTCTCCATCAATGGGATTTTCCAGGCAAGAGTACTGGAGTGGGGTGCCATTGCCTTCTCCACCATGCAGGAAACCAGGGTTCTATTCCTGGGTTGGGAAGTTCCTCTGGAGAAGGGAGTGGCAATCCACTCCAGTATTCTTACCTGGAGAATTCCATGGACAGAGAAGCCTGGTGGGCTACAGTCCGTGGGGACATGACTGAGTGACTAACATACATACACATATAGGGCTTCCCAGGTGGCTTAGTGGTAAAGAATCTGCCTGTCAGTGCAGGAGATACTGGAGATGTGGCTTTGATCCCTGGGTGGGGAAGAGCCCCTGGAGGAGGAAATGGCAACCCATTCCAGTATTCTTGCCTGGAAAAATTCCATGGACAGAGGAGCCTGGCAGGCTACAGTCCATGGGCTTGCAAAGAGTCGGACATGATTGAGTGAATGAGTGTACATGAATGCGTGCACAATATAGCACAGAAAACTGTTTCGTTTCATTCTTCTCTTATCCTTTCCATCAGCACCCCACATGCTGCCCCTTCTGATGGTGTTTAGATGCCCTTCCTCTCCACCCTTATCCAACCATCAGCAGCATGGTCGCCTGGCAATAAAGGTGGTCGTTGCCTCTCTCCACTGTCACCCTGCCCTCCCTTAACCTGCTCCCCAAAATGGTCACAGTGGCTTTCTAAAACTGTCAAGTACTTGGCACTTCCCTGGTGGTCCACTGGTTAAGACTGCATTCTTCCAGTGGCAGGGGCTCAGGTTTGATCCCTGGTTAAGGAACCAGGATACTATGTGTACTTTGGTGCAGCACCCTCCACAATAAAAAACCTAAAAAAATTTTTTTAATTCAAAAAAAGAAAAAAATTGAAAACAAACAAAAAGCCACTGCAGTGTCTTTAGCAACTAGAATGGTACCTGCCCCATGCAAGTTCTCAAGAAATAATGAATGAATTAAAGAAAAATGAGTGTTCTGTAGATGATATGGCACTCTATCTGTGAGAGTCCAGAATCTGTGCTTTAAAAAAAAAAAAAAAAAGATCATGGCATAGAGAATTGACCACACAGATGATGCGAGAACCAAGGAACCAAACGTGACTCTGTGAGACTGAGAACATCAGGACATCACCGTCCCCCTGGCCGAGGCAGATGGGAAAACGTAACTGCTGTGAGCCCGCACCAGTGCCAGTGCCAGGTCGTAAGAGCTGAAACACCAGAGAAGCTCCTTGCTGATTGAAAAGTCTCCAAAAGTGAGGACGAGGGAGGGATGAGGTTTTTCTCCTCCTTGCTGTCGAGTCTCCAGCCAGATGGAAGCCAGGCAGAGGCCAGCAGGCCCAGGAGCCTGGGAAACAGAGTCTGTGCACCAAGGCACTCCTCTTTTGGGGCCAAGGGCCTGCAAGGGGCCAACAGGAGGGCAGCCTGGTCGGGGACCTGCTGCATGGGCACCTTTCACTGAATGAGTGAAAGCACGTAAACTCAGGAGCACTTGTTCTCCATCAGTGCAGCTCTTTTCACATTACTAGTGGAGGGGCCAGGATCGCTTCAGAGTTTCCAGAATACCCGGTACTGGGAAAAATGATGTATCCATTGTGTTTTTTCCAGATGAGCAATTGACCCCATTGCTTTTTTTTTTTTTTTAAGATTTTTAAAATGTTTCCTTTATTTTTTTTTAAGATTTTTAAAATGTTTCCTTTATTTATTTTCAAACATTTATGTATGTATGTATGTGTGTGTGTGTATATAGATACATACAGCCAAACACAGGCTGCACCCGGTGTTAGCTGAGGCACATGGGATCTTTGATCTTTGTTGCAACATGCAGGGCTTTTTTTTTTTTGTTATTATTGTTGTTAGTTGCAAAATAATCTTTACTTGTGTCTTGTGGGATTATTTTTCTAGTTTTGGCATGTGAGCTCTTACTTGCAACATGTGGGATCTAGTTCCCTGAGCAGGAATTGAACCCAGGCCCCCTGCCTCGGGAGTGTGGAGTCTTAGCTACTTGACCACCAGAGAAGTCCCCCGTTGTTTTAAATTTGGAGCTACTTTCCTGAAAAGATATCTAGAGGTTAACAAAAATCATAGTTATCATCTTATTAAAGAAATGTAACATATTTTAAATCCTGTGTTTCCTGACTTGTTGGGTACCCTGTAGTGTTTTGGCCCACATCTTTCTAAATCTAAGTAGGGTCATCGTTAGCAAGTGAACATCACCAGGTGGGGATTATAATTAATCATATATTGCATTTATTCCAATCCACTTGAACACTAGAATTTGTTTGTATTATAATTTGCAAGGACAAATGTCAGTAATTGGAGGCCATGTGGATCCTGACTGTTTCATGTCCTTGAAGCCCCTGGCCCAGCTGTGAGATAGGAAGGGACTAAAGCCAGTGGAGGCTCAGCTCCTTCTAAGAGTTTCACACCAGCTCTCCTCTTCCCTCCACGCCTGCCTCCCCACCCAGCTCCCCAGTTCTCACTGTCCCTTTACAGATGTCAAAAAAATAGAAAATTCAAGGTTTCATTTCCTCCTTGTGCCATCTTTCCAGAAGCTACTCTCATCCCTCTCAAATATCATGAAAGAAAGCAAAATACAGAAAACATCCCAGAGAAGCAGCTGTTTCAAGGCAAGGTGAAAGTGAAAATTGCTCAGTGGTGTCCAACTCTTTGCAACCCCATGGACTGTATCCTGCCAGGCTCCTCTGTCCAAGGACTTCTCCAGGCCAGAATACTGGAGTGGGTAGCCATTCCCTTCTGCAGGGTATCTCCAAAGCAGGAATTGAACTGAGGTCTCCAGCATTGCAGGTGGATTCTTTACCAGCTGAGTCACCAGGAGAGCCCAAGAATACTGGAGTGGGTAGCCTATCCCTTCTCCAGGTTATCTTCCCTACCCTGGAATCAAACCAGGATCTTCTGCATTGCAGGCAGGTTCTTTACCAGCTGAGCCACCAGGGAAGCCCCCAAGGCAAAGTACACTTCTACAAAAAGAAAATACATGAGTTTCTATTTTGGTACTAAAACTGAATCTAGCCTCTGTACCCTGACACTGAATTAAATCTTAGAGTGAGAGAGTTTTGGGTGAAGCAGAAATGAATAGCTTTATTGCTTTGCCAGGCAAAGGGGGCCACAGCAGGCTCATGCCCCCCAGAACTGTGTGTCCTGACTTGAAGTGGGCAGGAAAGAGTTTTACAGGAATGGTTCATGGAGGTGTTATCAGCTAATGGACACTCTTCTGAATGGCTAGTGTTGAGGTAATCAGGAGTCAGCATCATCCACCTTCTGGTTTTGACTGGTCTGGGGTCCCAGGGCTTGTGGGCCACATACAGTTACTTCTCCCACCTGGTGGGGGTTTCAGTACCTGCAAAACAACTCAAATATTTTGTTCCTACTCATATCCCTTAAAGGGGCACCAGGACCCTGACCCAAGGCTGCACTGCTCTTTCTTGACTGCTCCTCCCTTGTCTCTGCAACTTCTCTCTTCCCTGATTAGGAATGATTCAGATCTGCCAGTTGGAAGGTCTTGACACTGGAAAGGTCCTGGAGGCTGAATGAAGCCCATTTCCTGTAATCAAGAAATGGGGAACACAAGAAGGCTTTTGTGGTACCTGCTCGGTACCCTGTACAGGGCAGACACAGAGTCTACATAAGGTTCCACTTCCCCTGGCTCAATAAATGAGAGATGGGCAGATAGAGGAGACACACAGACAGGGGACATTAATGTGCATTTTAAGTAATGGGTCGGACGTGTATAAATCATGGAAGGAATGTCATACAAAATAGTGAATGAAATATTTATATATTCTCCTGAAGCTTAGCTTATGTTCAGGGGGCGCTGCCCTAGAGAGGTGGATCTCCCCTTTGTTCTGAATCTATTTTTTCGCTTGCTCTGATACAGCTGTCAGCTTCACAATCTCTCTGAAGTTGATTAGATCAGAAAGCAGAGACAGCCCTGTCCAGCATGACCAAAGCCCAACATCAAGGTTGTGGGGATTCCAGGCTTATGGTCTGTATCCTGAAGGTGCTTTTGTTCTGTGGGCCTCTGCGTGGATCTCTGAATTTTAGTGCTGCCGCATTTGTATGTTATTTGTGTTCCAAGCAGGACAGCAGGATGTGCATACACTGCCATAAAATCTAGCTTGAAACTGGCAGTCAGATTCATGGAGCTCGGTTATAATTATGTTCCCATCAATGCTCAGCTAAAAGCAGGAGGCTTTTGTTTTGCTTGTTTTAATAAAACCAAGCATTTGACTTTAAGGAAGTAAGTTGTTACCTGTTGAGAACATCTTTGGACCTGCTGTTGGAATGATTTAGTGTTTCTAAAACATAGGTGTAGGTGAACCTCCATGCAGATTCTTTTCTGTCTGAAAGTCAGATCTATACAAACTGCTATAAAGATGAGATACTATGCTAAGTGATTTTCAGCCACTATTTAATTTAACTTACAAAAAAACCTGAGGAGGGCAATTGTCCTCGGTGTCATCTTACAGATATGGAGATTGAGGCTTACAGACATCTTCCCCACACATTGTTTAGCCATCAGAATAGGTTCTGATCCAAGTCCATTTGAGCACAAAGCCACAGAGAGGGTAGCATTTTAGTGAGCATTACTCATTCATCCCATTTGTGGATCACTGCTTTGTCATGGTGAAGGGCTTTGCATGACTCAGTGAAGTTATGAGCCATGCCATGCAGGGCCATCCAAGACAGATAGGTCATAGGGAAAGGTTCTGACAAGACATGGTCCACTGGAGGAGACAATGGCAAACATTCCAGTATTTTTGCCACATAACTCCCATGAACAATATGAAAAAGCAAAAAGATATAACACCAGAAGATGAGCTACTGGGGAAGAGTAGAAGGCAATTACTAATAGCTTCAGAAAGGATGAAACACCTGGGCCAAAATATAAATGCTCAGTTGTGAGTGTATCTGCTGGTGAGAGTAGCCTGATTCTATAAAGAACAATATTGTATCAGTTCAGTTCAGTCGCTCAGTCGTGTCTGACTCTTTGCGACCCCATGAATCGCAGCACGCCAGGCCTCCCTGTCCATCACCAACTCCCAGAGTTCACTCAAACTCACGTCCATCGAGTCAGTGATGCCATCCAGCCATCTCATCCTCTGTCGTCCCCTTCTCCTCCTGCCCCCAATCCCTCCCAGCATCAGAGTCTTTTCCAATGAGTCAACTCTTCACATGAGGTGGCCAAAGTACTGGAGTTTCAGCTTCAGCATCATTCCCTCCAAAGAAATCCCAGGGCTGATCTCCTTCAGAATGGACTAGTTGGATCTCCTTGCAATCTAAGGGACTCTGAAGAGTCTTCTCCAACACCACAGTTCAAAAGCATCAATTCTTTGGTTCTCAGCTTTCTTCACAGTCTAACTCTCACATCCATACATGACCACTGGAAAAACCATAGCCTTGAAGAACTTGGAATATTATGTTCATGAATCAAGGTAAATTGGGCATGATCAAGCAGTAAATGAACTTCCCGGGTGGTCCTCATGCTAAAGAACACAGCTGCCAATTCAGGAGACATAAGAGACATGAATTTGATCCCTGGGGTGGGAAGATCCCCTGGAGAAGGAATGTACAATATTCTTACCTGGAGAATTCCATGGACAGAGGAGACTGGTGGGCTACAGTCCATGGGGTTGCAAAGAGTCAAACATGACTGAAGCAACTTAGCACTCATGCGCAAGCAGTAGATGGCAAGAGCAAACATCAACATCTTAGGAATCACTAAACTAGAATGAATGGGAATGGGCAATTTAATACAGATGACCATTATATCCACTACTATGGACAAAAATCCCTTAGAAGAAATGGAGTAGCCCTCATGGTCAACAAAAAAGTGGGTGCAATTTTAAGAATGACAGTATGATCTCAGTTTGTTTCCAAGGCAGACCATTCACCATGATAGTAATCTGAGTCTATGCCCCAACCACTAATGCTGAAGAAGCTGAAGTTGACTGGTTCTATAAACACCTACAAGACCTTCTAGAACTAACATCAAAAATAAAAAGATGTCCTTTTCATCATAGGGGACTGGAAAGCAAAAGTAGAAAGTCAAGAAATACCTGGATTAACAGGCAAGTTTGGCCTTGGAGTACAAAGTGAAGCAAGGGAAAGACTAACAGAGTTTTGTCAAGAGAACACACTGGTCACAGCAAACACCATCTTCCAACAACACAAGAGACGATTCTACACATGGACATCACCAGATGGTCAATACTGAAATCAGATTGATTATATTCTTCATAGCTGAACATGAAGAAGCTCTATACAGTCAGCAACAATAAGACCTGTATCTGACTGTGGCTCAGCTCCTTATTGCAAAATTCAGGCTGAAATTGAAGAAAGTAGGGGAAGCTACTAGGCCATTCAGACATGACCTAAATCAAATCCCTTATGATTATATGGTGGAGGTGACAAATAGATTCAAAGGATTAAATCTGGTAGACAAATTACCTTGAAGACCTATGGACAGAGGTTTGAACATTGTATAGGAGGTAGAGACCAAAACCATCCCCAAAAAAGAAATGCAATAAGTCAAAGCAGTTGTCTGAGCAGGCTTTATAATTAGCTGAGAAAAGAAGTGAAGCAAAAGGCAAGAGGAAAGGGAAAGATATATCCCATTGAATGTAGAGTTCCAAATAACACGGAAGAGAGAGAAGAAGGCCTTCCTAAGTGAACAATGCAAAAAAAAAAAAAAAATAGAGGAAAACAATAGAATGGGAGAGATGAGATATCTCTTCACAAAAATTTAGGCTATCAAGGGAACATTTCATGCAAGGATGGGCAGGATGAAGGACAGAAAGTGTAAAGAACTAACAGAAGCAGAAGAGATTAAGAAGAGTTGTCAAGAATACACAGAAGAACTATACAAAAAAATCTTAACTCCTGGATAACCATGATGGTGTGGTCACTGACCTAGAGCCAAACATCCTGGAGTGTGAAGTAAAGTGAACCTTCAAAAGCATGACTATGAACAAAGCTAGTGGAGATGACAGAATTCCAGATGAGCTAGATAAAATCCTAAAATATTATGTTATTAAAATGCTATACTCAATATGTCAGCAAATTTGGAAAACTCAGCACTGGCCACAGGGCTGGAAAAGGTCAGTTTTCATCTCAATCCCAAACAAGGGCAATGCCAAAGTAGTTCAAACTACTGTACAATTGTGCTGATTTCACATGCTAGCAAGATTATGCTCAAAATCCCTTAAGTTAAGCTTCAGCAGTACATGAACTGAGAACTTCCAGATGTAAAAGCTGGGTTGAGAAATGGCAGAGGAATCAGAGATCAAATAGCCGACAATTGTTGGATCATAGAGAAAGCAAAGGAATTCCACAAAAACATCTGCTTCATTGCTGTGCTAAAGCCTTTGACGTGTGGATCACAAGAACTGGAAAATTCTTTTTCTTTTAATTTTTTAATTATTATTATATTTTTTTACTTTACAATATTGTATTGGTTTTGCCATACATCAACATGCATCCACCACGGGTGTACATGTGTTCCCCATCCTGAACCCTCCTCCCACCTCCCTCCCCATACCATCCCTTTGGGTCATCCCAGTGCACCAGCCCCAAGCTTCCTGTATCCTGCATCGAACCTGGACTAGCGATTCATTTCTTATATGATATTATACATGTTTTAATGCCATTCTCCCAAATCATTCCCCCGGCCCTCTCCCACAGAGTCCAAAAGACTCTTCTATACATCTGTGTCTCTTTTGCTGTCTCGCATACAGGGTTGTCATTACCATCTTTCTAAATTCCATATATATGCATTAGTATACTGTATTGGTGTTTTTCTTTCTGGCTTACTTCACTCTGTATAATAGGCTCCAGTTTCATCCACCTCAAAGAGACAGAAATGCCAGACCACCTTACCTGTCTCCTGAGGAATCTTTATACTAGTCAAGAAGCAACAGTTAGAGCTAGACATGACACAACTGACTGGTTCATAATTGGGAAAGGAGTATGATAAGGCTGTATGTGTCCCTGTTTATTTAACTTTTATGCAGAATGCATCAAGGGGAAACGCTGGAGAGGATGAATCTCAAGCTGGAATCAAGATTGCCAGAAGAATAACAATAACCTCTGATATGCAAATGATACCACTCTAATGCCAGAAGGTGAAGAGGAAACGAAAGAGCCTCTTGATGAGGGTGAAAGAGGAGAGTGAAAAAGCTGGCTTGAAACTCAGCTTTCAAAATCATTGCATCTGGTTCCATTACTTCATGGAAAATAGAAGGGGAAATATTAGAAGTAGTGATAGATTTTATTTTCCTGAGCTCCAAAATTACTGCAGATGGTGACTGTTCCCATGAAATGAAAAGACACTTGTTCCTTGGAAGAAAAGCTGTGACATAACTAGACAGCATATTAAAAAGCAGAGACATCACTTTGTTGATGAAGGTCTCTATAGTCAAAACTATAGTCTTTCCAATAGTCATGTATGGATGTGAGAGTTCGTCCATAAAGAAGGCAGCACACCGAAGAATGAATATTTTCTAATTGTGGTGCTGGAGAAGATTCTTGAGAGTCCCTTGGACAGCAAGGAGATAAAAGCAGTCAATCCTAAAGGAAATTAACCCTGAATATTCAATCCTAAAAAAGATCAGGCCAGGCTTCAACAGTACATGAACTGTGAACTTCCAAATGTTCAAGCTAGATTTAGAAAAGGCAGAGGAACCAGAAATCAAATTGCCAACATCCATTGGATCATCAAAAAAGCAAGAGAGTTCCAGAAAAACATCTACTTCTGCTTTATTGACTATGTCAAAGCCTTTGACTGTGTGGACCACAACTAACTCTGGAAAATCCTTCAAGAGATGGGAATACCAGACCACCTGACCTGCCTCTTGAGAAATCTGTATGCAGACCAGGAAGCAACAGTTAGAACTGGACATGGAACAACAGACTGGTTCCAAATCAGGAAAGGAGTGCATCAAGGCTGTATATTGTCACCCTGCTTATTTAACTTCTGTGCAGAGTACATCATGAGAAATGCTGGACTGGAGGAAGCACAAGCTGGAATCAAGATTGCTGGGAGAAATATCAACCTCAGATATGCAGATGACACCACCCTTATGGCAAAAACAAAGAAGAACTGAAGAGCCTCTTGATGAAAGTAAAAGAGGAGAGTGAAAAAGTTGGCTTAAAACTCAACATTCAGAAAACTAAGATCATGACCTCTGGTCCCATTGCATCAAGGCAAATAGATGGAGAAACAGTGTAAACAGTGACAGACTTTATTTGGGGGGCTCCAAAATCACTGTAAATGGTGACTGCAGCCATGCAATTAAAAGACACTTGCTCCTTGGAAGAAAAGTTATGACCAACCTAGACAGTGTATTAAAAAGCAGAGACATTACTTTGCCAACAAAGGTCCATTTAGTCAAGGCTATGGTTTTCCAGTAGTCATGTAGGGATGTGAGAGTTGGACTATAAAGAAATCTAAGCACTGAAGAATTGATGCTTTTGAACTGATGTGTTGGAGAAGACTCTTGAGAGTCCCTTGGACTGCAAGGAGATCCAACAAGTCCATCCTAAAGGAAATCAGTCCTGAATATTCATTGGAAGGATAGATGCTGAATCTGAAACTCCAATACTTTGGCCACATGATGCGAAGAACTAATTCAGTGGAAAAGACCTGGATGCTGGGAAATATTGAAGGCCGGAGGAGAAGGGGATGACAGAGGATGAGATGGTTGGATGGCATCACTGACCCAATGGAAATGAGTTTGAGTAAAGCCTGGGATATGGTGATGGAAGAGAAGCCTGGTGTGCTGCAGTCCATGGCATCACAAGGAGTCAAACATGACTGAACTGAACTGAAAGAAAGTCAACCCTGAATATTCGTTGGAAGGACTGATGCTAAAGCTCCAATACTTTGGCCACCTGATGCAAAGAGCCCACTCCTTGGAAGAGACCCTAATGCTGGGAAAGATTGAATGCAGGAGGAAAAGGGGGTGACAGAAGAAGAGATGGCTATATAGCATCACTGAGTCAGTGGACATGAATCTGAACAAACTCTGGAGATAGTGGTACGGGGAGCCTAGCATGCTTCATTCAGTCCATGGGGTCACAAAGAATCAGACAAGACTTATCAACTGAAGAACAGCAACACTGTCCTTCACAAAGATGTCTGTGGGTCATGTGACTATGGGTGCATCCCAGAATGCCTAGGGGCCTCTTTGGTGGTTAACCATCCTGCACACCAGCACTTCCCCTAGTCTTTGATTTCTCCTCCATCTTTTACCTTGTTGGTTCTAATCAGTTTATCTTGTATTTTTGAGCCATGTCATTCTTTTAAAGGTTGTGCCCTGTGTCTTTCCTATCTCACTACCTCTTTCTAGGAATTTTGCTTAAGTATCCAGAGGCCAAATCTAGGTGCACAATTCCTTTAAACTGATATAATTGCAAGAAAAATGAGTAGGGGATACTGGGGGCCGGGTGGGTATCATATCCTAGATATTGACTATTTAAATGGCAGAATTCTCCCCATAGTTGTAGAATCTGCCCCTTAGTTCATTCTGAGAATCTGACATTAGATTTCTGTTATAGCTCTGAAAAAAACTCAATTTAGAACCAACAAAATGACTTTAGAAAACACACCATTTTTTTTTTTTTCTCTGAAATGCTCAGAGACTATACCTTCTGTTTTGTAGTTTCCGGAGGCATCCTGGCTGAATGGGATATGTATGAGTCCTTTCCATTTGCCAGGGGAAATAATTGAACAATTATGTAAATGTCTCAATGTATGTGACTGTTGTATTATTTTCTGTTTAGAGAAACTGGCTATTCAAATTGTTTTCTCTGCAGGAAAATGTTGTTTCCAATACGTGATATGTCTAAAGCACTCTTAAAAAACAATGGTACTCTTTCTGTCTTTGGGAATAGTTAAAGGGGGGTTTGGGGAAAGCAATGAGCTCTTTTCAAGAGACTGAATTCTAAAGAAGGTGCAAGAGTACAAAATATCATGCAAAGTAAATCCAGTCTTTCAGGACCATTCTCTGGAGATTAGGGTTGGAGAAGTAAATGGAGAGTGTGAGCAACATTTCCTCCAATTTGTAATATTGGATCAGTCCCATTTTAAACTGTAGTAATTTATTCTTCATTGAACCATGGAAATTAATTAATCCTTTGTTTTGCTGGATTAATGAGTAATCAATATGCCAAAGGGAAGGAAAAAGAGAGAATGATTTCTTCTCAAGGAACAAAGCATTTCAGGTGGCCAAGTCATCTTATCTTTTAGGTTTACAAAGCACACTGCAACCCAGATAAAATGTGTGGCATCAAGGAGATTTGAGCTCTTTAAAAAAAACCCCAAACTAGGATATCCTTGGTTTGTGTATTCCAGGTAGATTTAAGCCAGTGGGACAAATACTCTAAAATAACCAGTGTGTTGTGGCTGGACTCTGGTGGTCTACACTCTTCCCTTAAAACTTGTCAGTTTCTGCAGTTCTTTGACACGTTTATAGAATAAGAAGTCAGTTCCTCTGAGAGTCCCTCCCTAACCTGCAAAACCTAATTTTAACCATCCTCTTTTGCCACCAGCCGGCCCCTCTCAACCAATGCTTCTTTATTTTCTTCATGGTGCTTATTGCTATTGGAAATGGTCTAGTTAGCCTGTTCATGTACCTGCTTTTTGCCCATCCCACCCCCAAATGTAAGAGTAAGGACTTTGTCAGTTTTGTTCCCCACTGTATTCACTGAGTCTAGCGGGATTCTTGCACATAGAATCTCACCTGCCAAGTGATAAATATCTGAATGAATGAGTATCAGTGAGTGAATGAGTTTGTAATGGAATGGACTTGACCTGAAGTGGTTTATCTGAGCAAAACCAAAGATGGGAGAGATCAGGAAGGGCAACTTCAGTGGTTTAAAACCAAAGTAAGAGGTACTGAGAATGTCAAAGCACCTTAGGAAACTATACTTGGTCTCCAGAATAGCATTCAGCTCAGTTCAGTCGTTCAGTCATGTCCAACTCTTTGCGACAGCATGGACTGCAGCACGTCAGGCCGCCCTGTCCATCAGCAGCTCCTGGAGTTTGCTCAAATTTGTGTCCATTGAATTGGTGATGCCATCCAACCATCTCATCCTCAGTCGTCCTCTTCTCATGCCTTCAATCTTTCCCAGCATCAGGGTCTCTTCAGATGAGTCCGTTTTTCACATCAGTTGTTGTTGCTAAGTCACTTCAGTTGTGTCCGACTCTGTGCGACCCCATAGACGGCAGCCCACCAGGCTTCCCCATCCCTGGGATTCTCCAGGCAAGAACACTGGAGTGGGTTGCCATTTCCTTCTCCAATGCATGAAAATGAAAAGTAAAAGGGAAGTCGCTCAGTCGTGTCCGACTCTTCACGACTCCATGGACTGAGCCTACCAGGCTCCTCTGTCCATGGCATTTTCCAGGCAAGAGTACTGGAGTGGGATGCCATCAGAAACACCAAAGAATTGGAGTTTCCACTTCGGCATCAATCCTTCCAATGAATATTCAGGACTGATTTCCTTTAGGATGGACTGGTTGGATCTCCTTGCAGTCCAAGGGATTCTCAAGAATCTTCTCCAACCCACAGTTCAAAAGCATCAATTGTTCAGTGCTCAGCTTTCTTTATAGTCCAACTCTCACATCCATACATGACTACTATGCTAAAGCCTTTCACATCTAGCCTTGACTAGATGGACCTTTGTCAGCAAAGTAATGTCTCTGCTTTTGAATATGCTGTCTAGGTTGGTCATAATTTTTCTTCCAAGGAGCAAGCGTCTTTTAATTGCATGGCTGCAGTCACCAACTACAGGGATTTTGGAACCCACAAAAATAAAGTCTGTCACTGTTTCCCCATCTATTTCCCATGAAGTGATAGGACCAGATGCCATGTTCTTAGTTTTCTGAATGTTAAGTTTTAAGCCAACTTTTTCACTCTCCTCTTTCACTTTCATGAAGTATCTCTTTAGTGTTTTTCTTCATTTTCTGCCATAAGGGTGGTGTCATCTGCATATCTGAGGTTATTGATATTTCTCCTGGCAATCTTGATTACAATTGTGCTTCATCCAGCCCAGTGTTTCTCATGATGTACTCAGCATATAAGTTAAATAGTCAGGGTGACAATATACAGCCTTGATGTACTCCTTTTCCTATTTGAAACCACTTTGTTGTTTCATGTCCAGTTCTAACTGTTACTACTTGATCTGCATACAGGTTTCTCAAGAAGCAGGTCAGGTGGTCTGGTATGCCCATCTCATGAAGAATTTTCCAGAGTTAGTTGTGGTCCACACAGTGAAAGGCTTTAGCATAGTCAATAAAATAGAAATAGATGTTTTTCTAGAACTGTCCTGCTTTTTTGATGATCCAGCAGATGTTGGCAATTTGATCTCTGGTTCTTCTAACTTTTCTAAAACCAGCTTGAATGTATTTAAGTTCACGGTTCACATACTGTTGAAACCTGGCTTGAAGAATTTTGATCATTACTTTGATAGCATGTGAGATGAGTGTGATTGTGAAGCAGTCTGGACATTCTTTGGCATTGCCTTTCTTTGGGACTGGAGTGAAAACTGACCATTTCCATTCCTGTGGCCACTGCTGAGTTTTCCAAATTTGCTGGCACATTGAGTGCAGCACTTTCACAGCATCATCTTTTAGGATTTGAAATAGCTCAACTGGAATTCCATCACCTTCAATAGCTTTGCTCATAGTGATGCTTCCTAAGGCCCACTTGACTTCACATTCCAGGATGTCTGGCTCTAGGGTAGTGATCACACCATTGTGATTATCTGGGTCATGAAGGTATTTTTTTGTATAGTTCTTCTGCGTATTCTTGCCACCTCTTCTGAATATCTTCTGGTTCTGTTAGGTCCATACCATTTCTGTCCTTTGTCAAGCCCATCTTTGCATGAAATGTTCCCTTTGTATCTCCAATTTTGTTGAATAGATCTCTGCTACTGCTGCTAAATCACTTCAGTCGTGTCTGACTCTGTGCAACCCCATAGATGGCAGCCCACCAGTCTCCCCCGTCCCTGGGATTCTCCAGGCAAGAACACTGGAGTGGGTTGCCATTTCCTTCTCCAATGCATGAAAGTGAAAAGTGAAAGTGAAGTTGCTCAGTCGTATCTGACTCGTAGCGACCCCAGACTCGTAGGACTGTAGCCTACCGGGCTCCTCCATCCATGGGATTTTCCAAGCAAGAGTACTGGAGTGGGGTGCCATTGCCTTCTCCAAAAGAGATCTCTAGTCTTTCCCATTCTATTGTTTTCCTCTATTTCTTTGCATTGATCAAAGTCTTTCCCATTCTATTGTTTTCCTCTATTTCTTTGCATTGATCACTGAGGAAGCCTTTCTTATCTCTCCTTGCTATTCTTTGGAACTCTGCATTCAAATAGGTACATCTTTCCTTTTCTCCTTTGCTTTTCACTTCTCTTGTTTTCACAGGTATTTCTAAGGCCTCCTCAGACAACAGTTTTTCTTTTTTGCGTTTCTTTTTCTTGAGGATAGTCTTGATTTTTGCCTCCTGTACAATGTCACGAACCTCCATCCATAGTTCTTCAGGCACTTTCTCTATCAGATCTTTTCCCTTGAATCTATTTGTCACTTCCACTGTACAATCGTAAGGGATTTGATTTAGGTCATCCCTGAATGGTCTAGTGGTTTTCCCTACTTTCTTTAAGTCTGAATGTGGCAATCAGGAGTTCATGATCTGAGCCACATTCAGCTCCTGGTCCTGATTTTGCTTGCTTTGTGGACCTTCTCCACTTTTGGCTGCAAAGAATATTATAAATCTGATTTCAGTATTGACCATCTGGTGATGTCCATGTGTAGAGTCTTCTCTTGTATTGTTGGAAGAGGGTGTTAGCTATGCCCAGTGCATTCTCTTGGCAAAACTCGACTAACCTTTGCCCTGCTTCATTCTGTACTCAAAGGTCAAATTTGCCTGTTACTCCATGTGTTTCTTGACTTCCTACTTTTGCATCCCAGTTCTCTATAATGAAAAGGACATCTTTTTTGGGTGTTAGTTCTCAAAGGTCTTGCAGATCTTCATAGAACCATTCAACTACAGTTTCTTCAGCCTTACTGGTTGGGGCATAGACTTGGATTACTGTGATATTGAATGGTTTGCCTTGGAAACAAACAGAGATCATTCTGTCAATTTTGAGATTGCATCCAAGTCTGCATTTTGGACTCTTTTGTTGACTATGATGGCTACTCCATTTCTTCTAAGGGATTCTTTCCCACAGTAGTAGATATAATGGTTATCTGAGTTAAATTCACCCTTTCCAGAACATTTTAGTTCACTGATTCCTAAAATGTCAATGTTGACTCTTAGAATCTCCTGTTTGACCACTTCCAATTTACCTTGATTCATGGACCTAACATTCCAGGTTCCTACGCAATAGTGTTCTTATAGCATTGGACTTCACTGCCATCTCCAGTCACATCCACATCTGTAAGTTGTTTTTGCTTTGGCTCCATCTCTTATTCTTTCTGGACTTATTTCTCCACTGATCTCTAGTAGCATATTGGGCACCTACCGACCTGATGAGTTCATCATTCATTGTCTTATCTTTTGCATTTTCATACTTCATGGGGTTCTCAAGGCAAGAATACTGACTGGTTTGCCATTCCCTTCTCCAGTGGACCACGTTTTCTCAGAACTTTCCACCATGACCAATTTGTCTTGGGTGGCCCTACACAGCATGGCTCATAGTTTCATTGACTTAGACAAGGCTGTGGTCCATGTGATGAGATTGGTTAGTTTTCTGTGATTGTGGTTTTCAGTCTGTCTGCCCTCTGATGGAGAAGCATAAAAGGCTTATGGAAGCTTCCTGATGGGGAAACTGGGTCTTGTTCTGATTGAATGCCCATGCTCAGTAAATCTTTAATGCAATTTTCTGTTTATGACCAGGGCTATGTTACCTCCCTGTTACTTGACCTGAGGCCAAAGTATGGTGGAGGTAATGAAGATAATGATGAAGTCTTTCAAAAGGTCCCGTTTATGCACTGCTGTACTCGGTGCCCCCAACCCTGCAGCAGGCCACCCCCGACCTATACCTCTGCTGGAGACTCCTGGACACTTACGGGCAAGTCTGGTTCAGTTTCTTGAAGGGTCACTGCTCCTTTCTCTTGGGTCCTGGTACACACAAGGTTCTGTTTGTGCCCTCTAAGATTCTGTTTCCCCAATCCCGTGTAAATTCTGGCTGCTCTATGGTGGGGTTAATGGCTACCTCCTCCAAGAGGGCTTATGCCATACCCAGGTCCTCTGCACCCAGAGCCCCTGCCCCTGCGACAGTCCACTGCTGACCCATACCTCCTCAGGAGACACTCCAACACAGTTCTGTCTTGGTCTCTGTGGGGTCTCTGGGTCCTGGTGTGAACAAGGTGTGTTTGAGCCCTCTGAGCATCTCTGGCAGGTATGGGGTTTGATTCTAAATGTGATTTCACCCCTCCTACCATCTTGCTGGTTGGAGATCCAACCATCCCCTTCTGAAGGAGATCAGCCCTGGGATTTCTTTGGAAGGAATGATGCTAAAGCTGAAACTCCAGTACTTTGGCCACCTCATGCAAAGAGTTGACTCACTGGAAAAGACTCTGATGCTGGGAGGGATTGGGGGCAGGAGGAGAAGGGAATAACAGAGGATGAGATGGCTGGATGGCATCACTGACTCGATGGACATGAGTCTGAGTGAACTCTGGGAGTTTGTGATGGACAGGGAGGCCTGGCGTGCTGTGATTCATGGGGTTGCAAAGAGTTGGACACGACTGAGCAACTGAACTGAACTGAACTGACTGTCTTGCTGGGGCTTCTCCTTTGCCCTTGGACGTGTGGTATCTCCTCACAGTCACTGCAGTGCATGCAGCTGCCTCTCCAGCACCAGCACTGTGTAGCCGCCAGAAAACCATAGGCTTCTACATTTCCATGGATCAGGAACATTCCTGCTAAACATTCCATGAAGGCCCTGATGTGTTTGTTGCTTGTCTAGTCTAAGCATATTCGCATGCAGCTGAAGGATGGCATTGTATGTTGGAGATTAGGGTGGGATAGATGGAGGGCATGTCTAGAAGGATGATTTTCTTAATTGTGAGAATCATCCCACTACTGCTCAGGGTCTGCTGGTACCATATTAATTCATGTTTGGCATATTAACAATAGATACAAGACAAACAATATAAAATAGTGCATTGTCAGCTTCCTAGGCGGAGAAGGCAATGGCACCCCACTCCAGTACTCTTGCCTGGAAAATCCCATGAACAGAGGAGCCTGGTAGGCTGCAGTCCATGGGGTTGCTAGGAGTCAGACTCGACTGAGCGACTTCACTTTTCACTTTCATGAATTGGAGAGGGAAATGGCAACCCACTCCAGTGTTCTTGCCTGGAGAATCCCAGGGATGGGGGAGCCTGATGGGCTGCCATCTATGGGGTTGCACAGAGTTGGACACGACTGAAGCGACTTAGCAGCAACTTAGCAGCTTCCTAGGAATTCATCTGTAATCCAAAGATCTGGATTAGTCTTCCATTCTACCTAACTTAATTATACTTTAACAGTACTGTTAATATTTGTATTTCCAACCTGAAAGGTAGGGATATAAAGTCTGTTAACATTTTAATTTTTAGTTTGAGTAGAGGCTTGTGTTATAAAACACATCAGTGAAATATGAAAGGAGCCTAGAGCAGTATCTGAGTATTTGTGTAATGTATTTCTAGTGTCAAAAATGTTTAAAGATATATTATCCATTGGCATCAAAACTGGCAAGGGATTCTATACATCATATACATTTATGAGTAATTATGATATTGATCCCTTCAGTAAAGTTAAGGGTGGTCTCTTCGTTGACTTTTCTTTAAGCCACACTCCTTTAGAATGTAAATTCATAAGTCTGTCTTCTAAAACTTTTTGAAAATATTAGGTTCTTTATTAGAGTCAGTATTAGAGTTATTTTATGTAGGTCTATTGGTCACAGGCAACAGAGACTATCTTTTGTTATGCTTAATAACAATAGAAACAATTTATTGAAATAATATTTAGGTTGGAAAACCAAAAACCTGTCAAAGGGAAGCTGAAACAAGAAATAATAAGGACTGTCTTCTGGGAATTATGAAAGTCAGGAAGAAATACCACACATTGTCCATCATCAGGTCACCTGAGACAAGCATTTTTGAGAAATGAATCTGATTGGTTCAATTGAGTCAGTGATCAACTTTCCTGTGAGTAAGAGACCATATTTAACAAAAATTTTAAATGAAAAGGCACTGTTTCCCAGGGAAAAATTCACATTCTATTACCAAACAAACTAAAAAATTAAAAAATAAAATAAATGGACAAGTAAAAACACAAGTATCCACTACAGTAACTAAGCTAATCCCATCTCTCTCTCATATTTTTTCCCTGGAAGCATGAGAATTAGTCACTTGTGCTAATCATATCTTGAGCAATGATGAAAGAATAAACTTGGATTAAATATTAGTGTTGATTAAGCTATAATAAACCAGTTCATTAAAAAGATATATTAATTGATGGTGACAGGGTAGGAGAGTGGAAGGAAATTAATATTTGGAGAGAGCCAGGCACTGTGTTAATTGGTTTTTGGGGCCCTCTTATTTAGTATTCATCCCGAGCATGCTGCTGCTGCTGCTGCTGCTAAGTCACTTCAGTCATGTCCGACTCTGTGTGACCCCATAGACGGCAGCCCATAAGGCTCCCCCGTCCCTGGGATTCTCCAGGCAAGAACACTGGAGTGGGTTGCCATTTCCTTCTCCAATGCATGAAAGTGAAAAGTGAAAGTGAAGTCGCTCAGTCGAGTCCGACTCTTCGAGACCCCATGGACTGCAGCCTACCAGGCTCCTCAGTCCACAGGATTTTCCAGGCAAGAGTACTGGAGTGGGGTGCCATCACCTTCTCCGATCCCAAGCATAGGAGGAAGGTATTCTTATCTTACTGATAGGGAAACTGGGGATCAGAGAGGCTAAGTAACTTTTTTCCAAGGTCACATACTTAATGACATGCAAACATAATGGTGTGGTGTATTACTAGAGATACAGTTGCAAAGGAAAACAGCATGCAATTGTTAGTTGGCTTTGCTGATGTGAAGTTGCTATTGTCTTGGATAATTAGTCCATAACACTTCTCAGTTGGACCATCATGCTATCTTTAGACCTAATCAAACAAAAGCATCTCTTTTTCTTCCAGTATTTTTAGGATTATGAATATCAGCACTAAATAGTATTCTCTTGCTAAAAATCTCTTGCCAATTTTTATTTGAAACCAGTCATCTTGTTTTTAACCCATTTGTCTTAGGTCATATTTCCTATAAGATCTTGAGGCAGGGGTTTGGGTTAAGTGGTTTATGGCAGGAATGTTGTTCAGGAAACAAATACTTTAAAGAAAGTGAGGATAACAGAATAGGAAAGAGTCTAGCAAGGATGTGCCAAGGGTCGGAATAGTAAGCCCTGACCTCATTGTCAGAGGACTCCAGAGCTTAAGTCTCACTATAAAGCCCTTTTTCCTGACAGTGAGGTGTCACCTGTGGGCTGGTATTCAAAACTTAGCAACCATGCGCCTTTAGCAGATTTAGCTGAGGCTGGGGTTACCAGCTCCATATAAGGCCAGCCGTGAACAGTCAACTCTCATTTGACATTCAGAGGTTGAGTCATGGCCAGGCACAGGCCTCTGGTCAAAGGGAGCACAGGTCTTGCTTGTTCTGTCCTTGCAACAAAAGTTTTCACTCCTCAGCAAACCTCCTTTCTGACAAAAAGAGTTCTTAGCTGAGTCTGCTTACTTTTTGCAGGAGGGTATGTGTCATTGGATACTTATGACAATGCTTAGCCATTGGCTGGGCTTGGACTGCTTTCGTAACTGTCATGGGATACGGCTTCACCAAGAGGGCAGTGGAGGAGCATCCGTGCTGTGTAGCCGGAACTTCACTCACTGTTTGGGACATGAACCCAACCAAAACTCAGACTGGCACTTGAACCCATGATCCCTGTCTAGGAGGGGACTTGAGCCCACTGTCTTTTTTCAAACTGCTCACCTGCTATCAGGATTTACTGAAACTCACATTTGTCCCATCACAGAAAGAATTTAGCATGAGGCAAAGCTTCAGGCAAAGAATGAGTTCGTTTGCACAGGTCGCTTGTGAGAGATGTTAATAGAAGTGGGCAGGCAAGAGACTGCAGCTCGAAGAACAAAGAGGGTTATGTTTTTATAGTCAAAGAAAAAGTGGGGAGGGGAGAAGACCACCTTCTTCCTCATTTTTAGGTAGATGTCAAGGTTTCTGTCATTAGTTCCTCCTTTGACTCTTATATGGTCTAACCAGGACTATCAGGGTGCTATTTAAATCGTACGTGTATTAGCAGAAGGGTGGTAACATACGCTTAAATATGATAATTCATCTCAGGTTTTGATATAATGTCCCCTTTCACTGTGTTTCTTTCCCCTTTCACCTATATTCCTGTCTAGGCTACAGACAGAAATGCTTCTCTTCAAGGACTATTAACTCCCTGACTTCATGTAACAAGATTCAGACCCCGTATCTGTCGTCTTGTGTTTTAACTATCAGGGGTTGTGGCTTAAGTGTGTCTGGCACTTGGATGCACCTGGTCTTCCTTCGAAGTAGTGTAGATTGTTGCTAGGTTACTGGATTCTTGAGTGGTCATTAGCTTACAACAGTCTCCCAAACTCCCTTAAAATTATCTTTCTGTCCTTAACCTCCTAGTAGGATTTCTAATCTAACCATTTAATTAAGCTATTCTCCCCCTACCATGATTTACAGCTCTAGTTAGTGCACCAGTAGTTTAACAGGGAAATTTTGTATGGGAACAAATAATATCCTGTTTGTTTCCTAGTTCGCCAGTAGAGTTTACGCATTTGTATCTTGCTTTTATGGCATATGTAGACAGCTCTTGTTCTGTTTCCCTTTTCCTTATCTGTCCCTCTTGAATGGAGTTTTGTGAGATGACATACTTTGGTGGTTTAACACATGTTAGGCTATTTAGTTTCATTTTAGTGGGTGAACACTGAGGCCTTTTTAAAAAGTTTTATTGGAGTATATTTGCTTTACACTGTTGCATTAGTTTCTGCTGTACAGCCAAGTGTATCAGCCACACGTATACATATATCCCCTCTTATTTCGGATCTCCTTTCCCTTTACATCACCACAGAGCAACGAGTAGGCTTCCCTGAGCTATACAGTAGGTTTTCATTAGTTATCTATTTTATACATAGAATCAATAGTATATAGAGGTTAATCCCAATCTCCCAATTCCTCCCACCCCATCCCTGCTTTCTCCCCTTGGTATGTTTCTTCTCTATTCTGTGTTTCTATTTCTGCTTTGAAAATAGGTTCACATGTACCATTTTTCTAGAGTCTACATATATGCTTTAATATATGACACTTGTTTTTCTCTTTCTGACTTCATTTTTAAGCATTCAAAATTTTAAGATGGTATAAATTGATATTTGCTGCTTTTGTCTATCTTTCCTTCAAAGGATAGTCAATTTGCATTTATTTTATTTTTTCCAAACAAATCTTTCCATGTTCTCCCTATACCTCCATCCCTTTCTCCTTCCCTCAATCACTGTCTTAATTTAGACCCGTATCACTATCACTTCTTCTCTGGGCTATTGTAATAGCTTGCTACACGCTTGCCAAAAGACAAATGATGATTTATAGAGAAATAAAATATACAAGTCTTTTTAACCTAGGAAAAGATGAAAGTACAGTCATTTCTCCTTATCCATGGTTTTACTTTCCTCAGTTTCAATGACCCATAGTCAACCATATTCCTAAAATAGCCAATGGGAAGTTTCAGAAATAAGAGCTCATCAGTTTTAACTTGGGTGAGTTCTGAGCCTCATGACGAAGCTTGTGCTGTCCGGCTCTGTCCCAGCCAGAGTGTGAATGTCCCTGTGCCCGCCTCTCCTGCCCTTAGTCACTTAGTCTCGGTTACCAGGCCCACTGTTTCACTACTGCAGTGCTTGTGATTTTCACCCGCCTTTTTCTTAGTAATGGCCCCAACGTGAAGAGTAGTGATGCCGGCAGATTGGATTCTTCCAAAGAGAAGCCCTAAAAGCCTTTCTTTCAGTAAGGACATGAAAGCGCTCAGCTATCCAAGGAAAGGGAAAGAAATCACATGCCGAGGTGGCTAAGGCTATGGTAAGAATGAATCTTCTTGTGCAATTGTGAAGAAGGAAGAAGAAGATATTTGTGTTAGTTTTGGTGTCACACCACAAGCTGCAAAAGCAACGGCCACAGTGTGTGGTGAGTGCTTCGATACGGTGAGAAAGACCACAGTGTGTGGTGAGTGCTTCGATACGGTGAGAAAGACCTTAAGAGTGTTAAGATATTTCGAGACAGAGACTACATCCACGTACCTTTTTACAGTATTCACTGGAAAGACTGATGCTGAAGCTCCAGTACTTTGGCCACCTGATGTGAAGAGCAGACTCATTGGAAAAGACCCTGATGTTGGGAAAGATTGAGGGCGTGAGAAGAAGGGGGAGACAGAAGATGAGATGGATGGATGGCATCATTGACTTAATGGATATGAGTCTGAGCAAGCTCTGAAAGATAGTGAAGGACAGGGAAGCCTGGTGTGCTGCAGTCCATGGGGTCACAAAGAGTTGGACACGGCTGAGTGACTGAACAACTGCAATTGTTATGATTGTTCTAGTTTATTATTAGTTATCATTAATCTCCTACTGTGCCTAATTTGTAAATTAAATTTTATCACAGTCACGTACACATAGGAAAACAACCAGAATCCATACAGGTTGCTGTACGATGTGCAGCTTCTTGTGTCCACTGGGGGATCTTGAAACATATTCCTCATGATGGGGGGGGCAGGGTGGACAGTGACTCCATCAACTACGTGGACATGGCTTCACTGGGTGAGATGAGGCTCAGATAGGTCCACTTGGGTGGAGAGAAAAAGTTCTCTTCAGAAAGGGGCCTGACACTCATGATAGGGCTGATCGATGGGTGAGCCTGGGCTGCCCAGGTGGCTCTGGGTTAGAGAGACCGGCTGCCAGTGCAGGAGACATAAGAGGCTTGGGTTCAGTGCCTGGGTGGGGAAGTTCCCCTGGAGGAAGGCATGGCAACCCACTCCAGTATTCTTCCCTGGAGAATTCCATGGGCAGAGGAGCCTGGTGGGCTACAGTCCATGTGGTCACAAAGAGTCGGACATGACTGAAGCAACTTAGCACACACACACATAGGAGCCCAACTCTTCCTTGAGAACACATTCTGTCCCTTCTCTGTGGACTTCCTGTCCTTTTTTCCTGACCAGGTGTGTCACAGCACGTTTGTCTCTGTACCCGCCTGCTTATCTACTGCTTACAAGACACAGAGTAGCCCCAAAACATTCACTGCGTGCTTGTGACCAGAATGAAGGACGGACTAGGCCCTGGGGGCCTGGGGCTCACCCTCCTGACGTCTGGGGATCTCTGTCCTTGAAGGAGCCACTCTTTATCCACACATTCTCTGTGCTGCACCAGAGTCCTCTTCATCAAACCCAATTTTTATATCTTTTTGTTCCTCTTGAGTTTTTTCTTCTGTGTATGTTGTATAAATTAAAGTCTTGAAAATGTCAAATGATGTCATTTTCTTACTTACATTTCACTTTAAGATCAATTCCATCACATAATTGATCATGAATTGTATAGAATTATGTGTGTGAATTTGTGTGTGTGTATGTATATATAAAATGCCAAAGATTGCTCAAACTACTGCACAATTGCACTCATCTCACATGATAGTAAAGTAATGCTTAAAATTCTCCAAGCCAGGCTTCAACAGTAGGTGAACTGTGAAAGTCCAGGTGTTCAAGCTGGTTTTAGAAAAGGCACAGGAACCAGAGATCAAATTGCCAACATCCGCTGGATGTTGGCATGGAAAAAGCAAGAGAGTTCCAGAAAAACATCTATTTCTGCTTGATTGACTATGCCAAAGCCTTTGACTGTGTGGATCACAATAAACTGTGGAAAATTCTGAAAGAGATGGGAATATCAGACCACCTGACCTGCCTCTTGAGAAACCTGTATGCAGGTTAGGAAGCAATAGTTAGAACTGGACATGGAACAACAGACTGGTTCCAAATAGGAAAAGGAGTATGTCAAGGCTGTATATTGTCATCCTGCTTCTTTAACTTGTATGCAGAGTACATCATGAGAAATGCTGGGCTGGAGGAAGCACAAGCTGGAATCAAGATTGCCAGGAGAAATATCAATAACCTCAGATATGCAGATGACATCACCCTTATGGCAGAAAGTGAAGAAGAACTAAAGAGGCTCTTGATGAAAGTAAAAGAGGAGAGTGAAAGAGTTGGCTTAAAGCTCAACATTCAGAAATGTAAGATCATGGCATCTGGTCCCATCACTTCATGGCAAATAGATGGGGAAGCAGTGGAAACAGTGGCTGACTTTATTTTTATGGGCTCCAAAATCACTGCAGATGGTGATTGTAGCCATGAAATTAAAAGATGCTTACTCCTTAGAAGGTAAGTTATGAACAACCTAGACAGCATATTAAAAAGAAGAGACATTTCTTTGCCAACAAAGGTCCATCTAGTCAAGGGTATGGTTTTTCCAGTGGTCATATATGGATGTAAGAGTTGGACTATAAAGAAAGCTGAGCACTGAAGAGTTGATGCTTTTGAACTGTGGTGTTGGAGAAGACTCTTGAGAGTCCCTTGGACTGCAAGGAGATCCAACTAGTCCATCCTAAAGGAGACCAGTCCTGGGTGTTCATTGGAAGGACTGATGTTGAAGCTGAAACTCCAATACTTTGGCCACCTGATGCAAAGAGTGACTCATTTGAAAAGACTCTGACACTGTTGAAGATTGAGGGCAGGAGGAAAAGGGGACGACAGAGAATGAGATGGTTGGATGGCATCACCGACTTGATGGGCATGGGTTTGGGCGGCCTCCAGGAGTTGGTGATGGACAGGGAGGCCTGGTGTGCTGTGGTTCATGGGGTCGCAAAGAGTCGGACATGACTGAGTGACTGAACTGAACTGAACTGAATATGTATATATGTATATATATATGTGTATATGTGTATATATATATATGTTCACACACTCATAGCAGTGTGTATCTTCACATCCTGCTCTCCAAATGGCTCATGAATTTGGGAGCACAACACGCTTCCTCAGCCCTCTGCTTGTCACCACGGCATTTTCTCTCTGATTGTGCTTTTTCTCTCTTGTCTGCCTGAGCCAGTCTCAGCCATCTGCACGTCTTCACGACTGAACTCTCATTTCCCCTCCTCAGTTCAGCTTTCCGTGGCATCACAGGCAGTGTTGTCACTGTTTCTCCTGTGTTTCCATAGCACCTCTTGCACGTGTGCATTTTACTATTTGTGTTTGTTTATTTACATATCTCTTTCTCCCTCGAGACTTTGAGGGCAAACTTATAAACACATTGGGGTCCCCAGTGTCCAACTCGCTGTTTTCACAGGATTATGGTGGCCAAACATCTTGTGAAAACCAGTAGAAATGCTACACCCAGCTGAAACCTGAGGAAATAGCCCCTTACATGGGAATCTCTCCAAGTACTCTGGGCAATTCCTTCATGAGTGATTTATTGAAGCCAGGCTCTTAAGAGAAACCTGTAAGGGATGGAGTTGTGGGGAGGTATGGTTTCAGGAGTTCCTGTTCAGCCTGGCCCCAGGGGAGTCTCTAGTCATGAGTGAGTGCTGCCTGCCTTTAGGCAAATAAGCTGGGCTTTTATGCCTTTGGTCACCAGTCTCCCCAGGAAGAGGGGTAGATGTAACCACCCAGAAACCCTGGTGAAGGTGCCTCCTGTAGCCTGCAGGCAACCCTCCAAAAAGGTGGGTGTGGGAACACAGGCTTGGTAAAGGAGATCTGGGGAGTGTGCAGAAGCAGCATCAGCTACATATATGCATCTGAATGCAGAGTTTCAGAGAATAGCAAGGAGAGATAAGAAAGCCTTCCTAAGCAATCAATGCAAAGAAATAGAGGAAAACAATAGAATGGGATAAACTAGAAATCTCTTCAAGAAAATTAGAGATACCACATCTCTACCAAATCATGCAAAGATGGCCACAATAAAGGACAGAGATGGTATGGACCTAACAGAAGCAGAAGATATTAAGAAGAGGTGGCAAGAATACACAGAATAACCATACAAAACAGAACTTAATACCCAGATAACCACGATGGTGTGATTACTCACCTAGAGCCAGACATCCTAGAGTACAAAATCAAGCGGGCCTTAGGAAACATTGTTACTAACAAAGCTAGTAGAAGTGATGGAATTCCAGCTGAGCTATTTCAAATCCTAAAAGATGATGCCATGAAAGTGCTGCACTCAATATGCCAGTAACTTTGGAAAACTCAGCAGTGCCACAGGACTGGAAAAGGTCAGTTTTCATTCCAATCCCAAAGAAAGGCAATGCCAAAGAATGCTCAAACTACTGCACAATTGCACTCATCTCACACACTAGCAAAGTAATGATCAAAATTCTCCAAACTAGACTTCAATAGAATGTGAACTGAGAACTTCTAGATGTTCGAGTTGGATGTAGAAAAGGCAGAGGAACCAGAGATCAAATTTTAACATCTGTTGGATCATAGAAAAAACAAGAGAATTCCAGAGAACCATCTACTTCTGCCAAAGCCTTTGACTGTGTGGATCACAACAAATTGAAGAACTCTTTAAGAGATGGGAATACCAGACCACCTTACCTGCCTCCTGAGAAATCTGTATGAGGTCAAAAAACAACAGTTAGAACCAAACATGGAACAATGAACTGGGTCCAAATTGGGAAAGGAGTACTTCAAGGCTGTATATTGTCACCTTGCTTATTTAACTTATGTGCAGAGTACATCATGTGAAATGCCAGAGTGGATGAAGTGCAAGCTTGAATCAAAATTTTTGGGAGAAATATCAATAACCTCAGATATGCACAAGACACCACCCTTATGGCAGAAAGTGAGGAGGAACTAAAGAACCTCTTGATGAAAGTAAAAGAGGAGAGAGAAAAAGCTAGCTTACAACTCAACATTCAAAAAGCGAAGATCATGGCATCCAGTCTCATTACCTGATGGCAAATAGATGGGAAAATAGTGACAGACTTTATTTTCTTGGGCTCCAGAATCACTGCAGATGGTGACTGCAGCCATGAAATTAAAAGAAAAAGCTATAACAAACCTACACATCATGTTAAAAAGCAGACACATTACTTTGCTGCCAAAGGTCCATCTAATCAAAACTATGGTTTTTCCAGTAGTCATGTATGGATGTGAATTGGACCATAAAGAAAGGTGAATGCTGAAAAATTGATGCTTTTAAACTGAAGTGTTAGAGAAGACTCATGAGAGTCCCTTGGACTGCAAGATCAAACCAGTCAACTCTAAAGTAAATCAGTTCTGAATATTCATTGGAAGGAGTGATGCTGAAGCTGAAGCTGCAGTACTTTGGCCACCTGATGTGAAGACCTGACTCATTGGAAAAGACCCTGATGCTGGAAAAGATTGAAGGTAGGAGGAGAAGGGGATGACAGAGGATGAGATTGTTGGATGAATCACTGACTCAGTGGACATGAGTTTGAGCAAGCCCCGGGAGTTGGTGATAGACAGGGAAGCCTGGTGTGCTGCAGTCCATGGGGTCACAAAGAGTCAGACACGACTAAGCAACTGAATTGAACTGTTTCATACTCAAATATTTGATGAAAATCAAAGAGGGCAATAATTCACATGCATTGAGATCACAACTTCTGCCAAGTGCTGTGCTGAGTGACTTAAGTGTGAGGCTTGGTCTAGCTTGGATTCTATTTAACCAACTTTCAGCTAGGGATAATATCCTACAACAGATCTAGTTACTGAGTTGGGAAACAATGTCTATTCTTGTATTTCATTGAATTAAAGAAGCACTGATTGTAAAGCATGTCTTTGTTTTATGTTCTACTCTTCTACTCGGAAGGAAAACACAATAATTCCTATTAAATTATAACACAGTACTTCCTTAGCTTCCTTTACATGGCACAGCCTGCTTTCAGAGATGTTCAAATGCAAAAACAAAAGTGCACATGAAATTTGGAACTACATAAATCTTGATAGCCAAATGGCAAGTAAGAAGAAATCTTCATTTCAACTCTTAAAAGAGTTAGATCATTAATTTAATCTCAAATTAATTCACAATGGGTTATTTAAAATGACTTTAAAAGTAACATACAAGTCATTGTAAGAGTTACTATTCTGATAAATTGATCACAAGGACAGACTATTGATAGACTCTGCGTATGTTTTCCTGAAACTTACTTGTCAAGGACCAGTATATGATATTCTCATATATAATCATTGTATGTCATATATGAGAAGAGGTTATTAATGACATTTACCAAAGTTAGTCGGTGACTAGCCATTCCCTTCTCCAGGGATCTTCCCAACCCAGGGATCAAACCCAGGTCTCCCGCACGGCAGGCAGATTCTTTACCTGCTGAGCCACCAGGGAAGCCCAAAAATGCTCGAGTGGCTAACTCCAGGGGATCTTCCCAACCCAGGAACGGAACTGGGGTCTCCTGAATTCCACGTGGATTCTTTACCAGCTGAGATACCAGGGAAGCCATGATTTGCTAGAATGATATGTACAGTATGGAAAATAGTTTTTTCTTGTGCATATATTAATATTTTTAACCAAAATATAGTTGATTTTCAGTGCTGTATTATTTTCACATATACAGCACAGTGATTACTGTTATATACACAAATATATATATATATATATATATATATATATGCTTTGAAAGAATCTGCCTGCAATGCAAGAGACTCAGATTTGATCTCTAGGTCAGAAAACCCCCCTGGAGAAAGGAATGACTACCCACTCCAGTATTCTTGCCTGGAGAATCCCATGGACAGAGGAACCTGGTGGGCTACAGTCTATGGGGCTGCAAAGAGTTGGACACGACTGACCCCGTGCTAATACAGTAGGTCCCCGTGGTTTATCTGTGTTATATACAGTAGTATGTACATGCTAATCTCAAACTCCTAATTCTGTCCCTCCCCCCGTTCCCCTTTGGTAACTGTAAGTTTGTTTTCTATGTCTGTGAGTCTTGTTCTGCTTTGTAAATAAGCTCATTTGTATCATTTTTTTTTAATTCCATATGTAAATGGTATCATATATTTGTCTTTCTGTGTCTGGCTTACTTCACTTAGTATGTTAATGTCTAAGTACATCCATGTTGCTGTAAAGGGCATTATTTCATTCTTTTTAATGACTGAGCAGCATTCCAGTGTGTGTATATATGTATGCATATTTTCTTTATCCATTTATCTGGTGAAGGACATTTAGGTTGCTTCCATGTCTTGGCTGTTGTAAACAGTGCTGCTATGAACATCGGGGTACACGTGTCCTTTCAAAGTATGGCTTTCTCTCCAGATATATGCCCAGGAGTGGGACTGCAGAATCATATGGTAGCTCAATTTTCAGTTTCTTAAGAAACCTCAATACTGTTCTCCCTAGTGTCTATACCGATTTGTTCCCACCAGCAACGTAGGAGGGTTCCATTTTTACCCCACTTTCTCCAGCATTTATTATTTGAAGACTTTTGGGTGATAGTCACCCTGACTGTTATGAGGTGACAGCTCATTGTAGTTTTGATTTGCATTTCTCTAATAATTAGTGATATTGAGCATCTTTTCATGTGCTGTTTGGCCATTTGTGTGTCTTCTTTGGATAAACGTCTATTTACATGTGCATATATTTTTTAATCTTCAGCATAAACCATAAAACCATGGAGGCTGTTGACAACTTCAAAAGATGGGGCTCACACACATGGCCTCATATGCTGCACCATCTTCAGTCCTTGCATATTACTTCCTTGGCACCTGTCTTATTCCAGGAGGTAAAAAGCCAAGGACAACACCTTTAATTCAATAAAAACGTGAATTTTTTGGCTGATGTAATGTGTCATTCTATTACAGATTGATGTTTTTCTAATTCTCCAATATTAGTGTGAACATTATAATATGAGTGTGAACATTATAAATATTAACAATGAATCAGTTTTAAAATGAATCTCTTTAAGCAACAGCCAAATGAAACGAAACAGTCACCCTCATTACTGTTTGGTTCAGTTCGTTAGTTGAAATATGAGAGATTTCTCTCTTTAGTCTGTGTTAAAAAGGGCTCATTGCCTTAGCCAGCTAGTTGTTATTACCAAAATTAAAAACTGTATCAATTATACACAGCTATTCACCGAGGCTAGCATCAAAATTACTGTCCCTGCTGAGGACAAGATGATGTCTTTGGTTGAACTGCCAGGTACAAAATAACACCAAGAGAGAAATCATTCTCTGGACCGTTGTTAAAGGATTAGTGGTGGATCCCAAGTCTCTGTTGGCCAGACTTATTTTCTCCTTTTCAGTTGCTATGTCTTTGCTTGGTTTTCAGTTGTTATTATAGAGAAAATTGCTGCCATGTTAAATAGAGCTAAGAACAGCCAAGAAAACAAATCTCACTTATTGTTTTCTGTTTTTTGGCTTGGTTTTATCTACCATTATCAGACAGTCAGCTTAGAGATATTTTACGAATTAACAAAATTTTCTATTGGTTCATGTCTAAAATGATAAAAAAAAAATAGTATTTTTTGTGGATTTAAAGATAGGTTCAAATTTATTTGCAATCACTAATATTTTTAGGACTGAACATGTAAGTCTTGAGAGTTGTTTCTACCTTGGGTTAAGCAGGAGGATTGGTATCAGAGAAAAACTTTTCGTCTTATAGTTTTGTTCTGAGATATAAGTTTCAATTTTTCTCCCATCTAAAAAACAATATCTCAAAGAAAACCAAAAGGATAACCTTTTAAGAGAATGTGAGAACATCTCTCCACTGGACTCTTTGAGTTGGCTCAAGATGGAATTGTATGATAGGAAAATTGAATAGCTTTAGATGTTATGAAATTGTGTCATGTCCCACCATCATGAATGATCAGAAACTACACCAAAGTCGGTGGGATTGGGAAAACCCATGGAAATAACCACAGAGCTTAGATGTGTTTTATTGGGAATTTGACTCAACAATAGTTTAAACAGGTATTCTTCAGTCATTCTTTAGTTTGAGTTCAGGAAATTTATCTTCCAGGCTAAGAAAAAGGATCAACATTATCCATTTTTCTTTTTATATTTTTTCTGGTTTTAAGAATAATAGAGAACATATAATCATTGACAGAATAAAAGAAATATCACTCTATTTCTACTACCCTGAGATTTATTCATTCATTTGATGTATTATGTGCCGGGCATTGGTCTGGGAAGTGAGGCCACAGCAATAAACAGTGATTCCTACCCTCCCAGAGCTGACAGCGCTGTGTGGGGAGACAGCAACCAGAGCAAGGGTGCACTGTGTTAGAGGGTGATAAGAGCCGTGAAGAAAAGGGCAGGGAGGTCTTCACTCTGCATATAGATACAGAGGGTGCCATCCACATCCTGTTTTGTGGGAATCTCATTTTCTGGAACCATGCCACAGGGCCGTAGGAAGGCGGGCTGAGGATTCCTGGTGCGCAGAGGGAGGAGGCGGGGCTTGGGGCAGTGGTAGAATCACTCCAAGGATGATGTGAAAACGTCTTGAAACCCCTTGAAAGGGGTACTGTTTAAAGGAGACGGTTCCAGGCTGCACGAGACCAGCCTGTGGAAAGAGAAGAGGGTTTTGGCAAGTGAAGCCCAGGAGGGAAGCCGGTGTGATTGAACAAGTCAGACGAGGACAGCAGCTGGAGATGGGGTCTGGCAACCACTAGAGTGGCTCCTGGAAGGAGCCGAGCTGCAGCCGCTGGAGAGTTCCGAGCAGAGGCATCTGGCTTATGTTTCAGTGGTCACTCTAGCTGCTGTGTGGAGAGCAGATGATGGGGCATGGGGTGTGGGCAGGAGGGGAGTCAGGAAATCCATCAGGAGGTGGATGCAGGGATCAGATGAGGATGGTATGATCTACGTGAAAATGATGGTGGTTCAGACCAGGGTGGGCCTGTACAGTGGTGGTCGTGTTTGGCTTCTGGGTATGTTTTGGAATAAAGGGCCAAGTAAATTTCTTTTCCTATTACATATGATATAGGAGAATAAAAATAACTTCAAGTTTTGGGGCATTGTTAACATAATCAGTTCAGTTCAGTTCAGTCGCTCAGTCGTGTTCGACTCTTCGCGACCCCATGAATCGCAGTGCGCCAGGCCTCCCTGTCCATCACCAACTCCCGGAATTCACCCAGACTCACCTCCATCGAGTCAGTGATGCCATCCAGCCATCTCATCCTCTGGCGTCCCCTTCTCCTCCTGCCCCCAATCCCTCCCAGCATCAGAGTCTTTCCCAATGAGTCAACTCTTTGCATGAGGTGGCCAAAGTACTTGAGTTTCAGCTTCAGCATCATTCCTTCCAAAGAAATCCCAGGGCTGATCTCCTTCAGAATGGACTGGTTGGATCTCCTTGCAGTCCAAGGGACTCCCAGAGTCTTCTCCAACACCACAGTTCAAAAGCATCAATTCTTCGTGCTCAGCTTTCTTCACAGTCCAACTCTCACATCCATACATGACCACTGGAAAAACCATAGCCTTGACTAGATGGACCTTTGTTGGCAAAGTAATGTCTTTGCTTTTGAATATGCTATCTAGGTCGGTCATAATAGAGTATATTTATTTAGTACTTTTGTATGAATTGCTGTGCTAGTTATATAAAATGTTTTATGGTTGTAATTCTATACCACCTAGTTATGAATTTTTTGCTTAATATATGTCATGACATAAGGATATTCTACATTGTTAAATATTAATTGAGAATATGATATTTAAAACAAATGTGGTGCTAGTGGTAAAGAACCCACCTGCCAATGCAGGAGACAGAAGAGACACGGCTTCAATCCCTGGGTCTCCTAGATCCCCTGGAGGAGGTTATGGCAACCCACTCCACTATTCTTACCTGAGGAATCCCATGCACAGAGGAGCCTGGTCGGCTACAGTCCAGAGGGTCGAAAAGGGTCAGACAGGACTGAAGCAACTTAGCACACATACATGCACAAAAATAGAATTAAATACCCAATATGCAGAATTGAGAATTGGGATGGGTTCTGTCAGAGTTAGGGGAGCAGTGGGCAGAAGTCTTTCAGAGAAAGGGACCTGCTCTGGTTTGTTCTGCTTTCCTCCTGTCACTTCCAAGCTCCTTAGCTTGGGAGATTCATCAAGAATTTCACCTCTGAATTTGGTGTTAGCTGGGCAGAGCTCTTTGTCAGGCAAGGGTACCCTTGTTCTAAACTGGAGGTTACCTGATCCTTCTTCGACCCTGACTGGGCTTTCCTCACCTAACGCACACCAGGAGAGGCCATTCCTCATGTCCTCTGTATCCTGCAGTCTCCCTAGAGATGCCTGTGGATTCTAGGTCCGCACTGACCACCACTGTCGCCACGCACAGCATGGTGGTGGGACAAGGTTCTGCCAGAATCGCTTGTGTGTTTATCTCAGACAGGCTGCCCCTCACTTGTCTGTCACTGCAGTCTGGTTGCCTTCCTGTCCATCTGGTACATTTATGCCACAACTAACAGAGATCACTTCTGCTCTTTGGTACATAGCTGTGGTTCCTAGGGTGTCCTTTTCTGAACTCTGTTGTGTTGTTAGTTGCTCGGTTGTGTCTGACTCTTTGCGACCCCGTGGACTGTAGCTCACCAGGCTCCTCTGTCCATGGGATTCTTCAGGCAAGAATACTGGAGTGGGTTGCCATTTCCTCCTCCAGGGGATTTTCCTGACCTGGGGATCTAACCTGCGTCTCCTGCACTGTACACAGATTCTTTACCAACTGAGCCACCAGAGAAGCCCCCTCCTGCTAATACAGGCTTTCTCCTAGTTTCATGTTTGTGATCATGTCCACATGCTCCTGTTGCCTGTATGTCTCTGAAACATTGGTTGTGTTTGTGTGTATCAAATACATCAAATGGAAACTCCAACTCACACAGTAACTTTTTGAGTTACTGTTGCAAACTTATTACATTTCTCATGGCTTTGAGATTTTGGTATATGATTACTTTTTGGCATGCAAAATAAATTTTAACCAGAATTAAAGCATATTTTATTAGTTAGATAGTGTTACAATTGTATGATGTGTCTCCTTTCTCTAAGTTGGAACTCACCTTTTATTTCATGTTAGAAAGATGACGTTTTAGATCTACACTGTTTAACTTTAAACATACACAGCTCATCCTAGAAAATGAAGGCCATTCCTAGAGGGAAGTAGGTGAAATAAGGGAAATATTGACTAACCTGGACTTACAGGCACCACTTATTATGACAGAAAAAGATGCCTGTACAGGATTATTGAATTCTGCTTTGATCCAGGTTAAGCAAGAAGAACATAACCATTTAAGCTTCGTGTTGCTAACATATCCATCCAACCACCCAGTCATTCTACACATAAAAACGGAATGCATATGATGTATTAAACACTGTTCAAGGCTCAGAGGAACCGACAGTAAACAAAACATAAATCTAGCCTCATGGAATTTACTCTCTGCGTAGGAGAAAGACAATAAGCACACATATACCATCTCAGGTGGTTATAAGTGCCTTTAACTCCCATAAAGGTGGGTAATAGGATGAAGTGAAGGTGCTGTGTTCTGTAAGATGGTTAAGAAAAACCTCTTTATGTGCAGAGAGCTTTAGAAGTGAGGGATTAAATCAAGTGACCATCCAGAGAAAGCCTGTTTCAGGCAGAGGCTCCCGGATGAGAGTCAGCTGGCGTATCAGCTGAAGGGCAGGGGGGCGGGGAGAAGGCAGCAGTGAGGTGAGGTGGACCACACATCCTTCTGTGCCTGCCAGACCCCCAGGATCTTCTAGGTCTTGAGTATGTTTCTACCTTCCAGAGCTTCCTTTTAGAATAGAAATGCCCCCAAGGAGACCGAGACTTCAAGGTCATTCTCATTGTCATGTTCATTGAAGATTCATGGAGAACCAGCAAAGATTTGATTCAAGGAAAATAAAGTGTCTAGGTGGTAAATTAAGGAGGGGTAACATTATCAGAGAGGAGTGTGATACTGTGGGTGAGAGGGTAACAAGTTAATTTGATATTGGAGACAGGTAGGTTTTGCCTACCCTAATTAATTTCCCTTAATTCCCTCTTTCTTTCCTGGAGGAAATTTTGGTTGATAGTACATACTTCAGGGGCTTCCCAGGTGGCGCTAGTGGTAAAGAACTTGCCAGCCAATGCAGGAGGCATAAGAGATGCAGGTTCCATCCCTGGGTTGGGAAGTTCCCTGGAAGGAGGGCATGGCAACCCACTCCAGGATTCTTGCCTGAAGAAACCCATGGATGGAGGAATCTGGTGGGCTATAGTCCATCAGGTCATAGGGTCACAAAGAGTCAGACAGGACTGAAGCGACTTAGCATGCACACATGTACATACTCCATTCCTAAGCCACAGCTGTTTGCTCTGAGAAAATGATCTTCCTCCAGGCTCAGGAGGGGAGTATGTCTTTTGTAGTTTGAGAAAATCATGTTAATTCCATTTTCATTCTGTCCAATAAAACATGAAGAAAAGACTGCTTGGGGCAGGAGCTTCTAATAAAGATTATTTAAAAGATACAGTATGAAAAGGTGGTTAATCCCAGATATTGGTGGGTGAATATAAGGTGGCTACTGCAGCTGTCTTGTGACCATGAGGACCGCTATCAACGTGCTGAGGACGGCTTGCATGGTTGTGTGATAAACCCTGGCACCATCCACTGATGGGGATTTCTTGCCTCTTGCTGGAGAAAAGAGTTCCAGAATCCACACCAAAAGGGGAATAAACCCCAAGAATATATGTTGTATACTTGTGATAACAAACATAAGAAACAATGTATATATCTATCAATGTGTGCTGAGTCGCTCAGTCGTGTCTGACTCTTTGTGACCCTATGAATTGTAGTCCGCTAGGAACCAGAGATCAAATTACCAACATCCTCTGGATCATGGAAAAAGCAAGAGAGTACCGGAAAAACATCTATTTCTGCTTTATTGACTATGCCAAAGCCTTTGACTGTGTGGATCACAAGAAACTGTGGAAAATTCTGAAAGAGATGGGAATACCAGACCACCTGACCTGCCTCCTGAGAAACCTATACTGCAGGTCAGGAAGCAACAGTTAGAACTGGACATGGAACAACAGACTGGTTCCAGATAGGAAAAGGAGTTCGTCAAGGCTGTATACTGTCACCCTGCTTATTTAACTTCTATGCAGAGTACATCATGAGAAACACACTGAACTGGAAGAAACACAAGCTGGAATCAAGATTGCTGGGAGGACTATCAATAACCTCAGACATGCAGATGACACCACCCTTATGGCAGAAAGTGAAGAGGAACTCAAAAGCCTTTGATGAAAGTGAAAGTGGAGAGTGAAAAAGTTGGCTTAAAGCTCAACATTCAGAAAACGAAGATCATGGCATCCGGTCCCATCACTTCATGGGAAATAGATGGGGAAACAGTGTCAGACTTTATTTTTTTGGGCTCCAAAATCACTGCATGGTGATTCATGGTGACAAAAGCCATGAAATTAAAAGACGCTTACTCCTTGGAAGAAAAGTTATGACCAACCTAGATAGCATATTCAAAAGCAGAGACATTACTTTGCCAACAAAGGTTCATCTATTCAAGGCTATGGTTTATCCTGTGGTCATGTATGGATGTGAGAGTTGGACTGTGAAGAAGGCTGAGCGCCAAAGAATTGATGCTTTTGAACTGTTGTGTTGGAGAAGACTCTTGAGAGTCCCTTGGACTGCAAGGAGATCCAACCAGTCCCTTCTGAAAGAGATCAGCCCTGGGATTTCTTTGGAAGGAATGATGCTGAAGCTGAAACTCCAATACTTTGGGCACCTCATGCAAAGAGCTGACTCATTGGAAAAGACTCTGATGCTGGGAGGGATTGGGGGCAGGAGGAGAAGGAGACGCCAGAGGATGAGATGGCTGGATGGCATCACTGACTTGATGGACTTGAGTCTGAGTGAACTCCGGGAGTTTGTGATGAACAGGGAGGCCTGGCATGCTGCGATTCATGGGGTCGCAAAGAGTTGGACACAACTGAGCGACTGAACTGAGGCTCCTTTGTCCATGAGATATTTTAGGTGAGAATACTGGAGTATGTTGACATTTTCTCCTCCAGGGGATCTTCCTGACCCAGGGATGGATCATTCCTGACCCTGCATTGCAGGCAGATTCTTTACCTGCTGAGCCATCTATAAAGAATAAAAATAAAAATAATTAAAATCATAAAATATTATAATTTAAAATATTATAATTAAAATTAATATTATATCCTAAGAGTTGTTTTCAAAGAAAATGCTCACTGTATGTTCTCGGAAGAAATAGATAAGAAAATATAAATACGATATTTTCTCCAGATGACACATATAAAAATGGACAGAGACAGAGAGAGATGGAGAGACGTATATTTTCATTATCCATAGAGGAAAAAACTCCAGAAGCAAATAGACCAAATGCTAATAGCAATTACCTCTGAGTAACAGAACCAGTTGAGGTCAGACATGTGAATTTGTATTTATTTTTCAATAATTTTGCATTTCATCATTTTATAGTGACAAAGTAGAACTTTCATAGTCAGATAAAAATTATTAATTTTATAAAACTCGAAGTTTGATTCATGTGCCTTTGTTAGCCTTCTCTAATACAACTTTAAAGGAATTGTTTTTGGCTGCACTGTACGGCGTGAGGGATCTTTGTTCCCTGACCAAGAATTGAACCTATGTCCCCCTGCATTGGGAGAATGGAGTCTTAACCCCTGGAATGCCTGGGAAATCCCCCCTCTAAGGCAACTTTTAAAGTATAAGAGTCCTTCCCATGAACTGAAAGCCTCTTGGCCCCTCAGTCCAGCTTCGCCTCAGTCTGGCTGCTACATCGGGCTGTTGCCTCCATCTGAAGGCAGTTCAATTCAGTTCAGTGGCTCAGTCATGTCCGACTCTTTGCAACCACAATATGAAGGCAGAGCAGGGGTCAAAACACCAATGCCTCCAAACTGATGAGCATTCCTTGCACGCTACCTTTCTGTGTCTCATATGGGCTAGCCCTAAGCGAGTGCAGCTCTCTGCCCTTGGTTTCCCTGACTGCCTGGACATATGATGGTGGCCTCTGGGCTCATCTGTTGCCCTCTTTGGTGAGGCCACTACACACTGAAGATCCCCACAAAGCGCGATGGCAGTGACTGATCCTCCTGCATAAATCTTCCTCCAGCCCACGGGCCAGGGTAGCATGAGACTAGTGCACACGCGCAGATGGCATCAGCAAGCTCACTGCAGAGTCAAAATTAGGATGCAAGTCAGCTTGAGTCATTACGAAGGCTTGGGGCCTCTAAGCTAATTTACGGTGACCTGCGGAGGCTAAAATGAGGCAGAATCTGGACTGTTCTACCATTATGAGACTCTGGGAATGACTCCTGCGTCATTGGTGAGACAGGATATTTAGAGCTGAAATCTAATATTTCAGGAGACACATCAAGGCAGTCTTAGTGATCCTTCCCTGTTTCCTGGCATCAACATTTCCTGTAACCTGTCAGCCTACATGTGTTGGGGTGCTCCTTGCATTGTTTATCTGACCTAGGGCCGGGAAAGGGAACAGAGGGTGGGGCAACAGGTGTACCTTACCTGGGGCCCCCAGCCTCCAGGATCTAACACTTAATGATCTGAGGTGGAGCTGGTGTGATAGCAATAGACATAAAGTGCACAATAAGTGTAATGTGCTCGAATCATCCTGAAACCATCCCCCACCCCACCCTGGTCCATGGAAAAACCGTCCTCCACAAAAGTGGTCCCTGGTGCCCAAACGGCTGGGGACTGCTGTCAATCATAAGGCACGTGTGGGTGGCGTGACTGTCAGTGTAGGGCTGTCCCAAGTTGTCACCACTCAGGTTCCCCCCAACTCAGCCCGAGGCAGGGGCTGGGGTGCAGAGAATGTGTCTGGGGGTGATTCCTTCCCCGACGCAGGAAGAGAGTGGAAGGAGGAACGTCCACAGTGTCATCAAGGTCACTGCTAACATGTTTGTGGGAAAAAAACAAAAACAAAACCTGAGGTTGGTCAGTGGGAATCCATTTCCCTGAGGCATCCTGAGAAGGGACAGGCAGCCTATAAATTATCTCCCTGGAGGCTGAAAGCAGGAATGTGTGCCTACCAGCTCCTGTCCTCCAATACTCGGCATGGCCGTGGTGGAACCAGCTTGGCGCTGGGCTGCCCTGGCGCAGCCATTGTGCAGACAGCTTGTGCCGGCAGGACCACCCCCAGAGCTGAGGTGGCCACGACCGTGTGACCTGGACCCCAAGTGCCCAGGGTTTCATCAGGTGTGTGAGCCTGAAAACAAACACGCCTTGCTTCACAACCCTTAGAAGTAGTATTTTCTGGGTCAGAGCTTAGGAGTTAGGTTTGGCCTCTGTGGTCTGTATTTAATTCATTTGTTAAGTACCTATTATGTTTTTGGTGCTGGCGTAATAAAAATGGATGGGTTAGTTTTTTAAAAAAAAACTTTTATTGAATTTGTAATAATATTGCTTCTGTTTTGAATTTCGGTTCTTTGGCTGAGAGGCTTGTGGGATCTTAAGCTCCCTGACCAGGGATTGAACCTGCACTCACTGCACTGGAAGGTGAAGTCTCAACCACCAGGCCACCAGGGAAGTCCCTGAGATAGTCTGTAAGATCTCCGTTTGGTGCAGGAGATAAGCTCTCAATAGTTAAACGTGTCACTTTCTCAAGTGAGGTGTGCATAGGTGCATACTGCAGTTTCACTTGGAAAGTTGCTTTTATTTTCCAAACTGAGAAAGACTCTCCAGAGAGAGGTTAAGAGTTGGGATATACATGTATTGTGCATGTATATGCATGTATGTGTAGATTTGCATAAAATTCTTCCTTTCAGAAGGGGAAAGGTTATTTACTTTATGTTATTTATTTCTTCTTACTGTCAAATCTAGAAGCTTGGCGAGATTCATGGAGTGCAAAATGATCACACAATAGACTGGTTTTAGTGAACGTGTATTTTTCTTCCAATTCAAATTTATGCCTTAGATACTTTTGTATTTTTGGTGTCCCAGGAGTTACTTGCATCCATTCAAAAAATAAAGAGCATCCATGAAGCGTATTCCTAGGTTAGAATTTGTATTCAGCCAAAGAAAACCTTTGCACCTGCCACTAAAATGTGTCCACTTCTGGGTGGAAAGCGCCAGCTGCTCCCCAGCCTCCGACGGCACGCCAGGCAGCTCAGGGCTGAGGGCGAGGCATCAGAGCCCAGGCAGATGAAACTGGTGGGGAAATTTCAAGTTGACAGAATGCAATTACCCACATTGAAATGAGGCCAGGGGCATATCAGGAGGCCCTTCCCATCTGTTGGGGAGAAGGATCACCAGATATTTAACAAGGGCAAGTGGTCAGGGTCTCAATTCTAAGAGTCATTTTAAAGGCAGGCACTTAAAGATTAAAGGAAAACTGTACCTGTTATAAAAATCATATCTTTTCATTCAAAAATAGATAACATGAAAAACTGACATCCTCCCCTATCCAAAATAAATAAAATAATTAACGGGAAAGAAAAAGAAATGACACTAAAGTCTTGAGAAAATCACCCGTTTCTTGCTCTGGGAGGATAGCAGTGTTTATGGATGGAGAACTTGAAGTGCTTTTACATCAGCACCTCTTAGCAACAACAATTGGTTATTCTGGAACTGACAAAAAGAGATTTCCCAAACCAAACATATTGATTCCAGTACATTTATCCCCAGTTGTAATGGACAGACCCTTCCATTACCAGCTTACGGAACAACACTGTATGAGTTTTCTAGGGGTTTTGACATAGCACTGTCTCTTACCAAGACACTAAACTCATTTTTAGCATTTCCAGCAAAAATGAACAAGCTGGGGTTGGACAGCAGCCTCTAATAGCTATAGTGTGATGGTTGCTCATCAGAACCATGGAATCCACAAGTCCATTTCAGTACCTGGGCTCCCTGCATGTCTCCCCGTTCCAAGTAACACGTATATTTTTCTCTCGGAGAGAACAGAAGAGTATGTCTCAGTATCCAAGCCTCTCTGAATGCAAACATTGACACAAGCTCCCTACACCCCTCGTCAGATAGAGACAAGGAGTGAGGCATCCTGCACCAGATCTGGTTGATGGGAATCCATCACCCTGAGAGCAACTGGCTTCCCTGCTTTCCTCTTACTAATTTCTTCTCTTTATGGACCGCAAACTCAGCATTTCCAGCCTCTGGGAGGAATAATGGAGCAGCATCTCTGGGCCAGATGTCTCCTTTTCCAGCCACTGCTTTGCGGAGATGTGCCCTCCCCGGGTTTCTTTATGCCCCTTTCCAAAGAGGGATGCCACAAGCCATCTCTACCCTCTCTGCAAGGGACTGTAGGATGGTGCACTGCTAACCCTGAAAAGCTCGCACTTCTCTTCCCCATTGGGTGTAGAGAGGAAGGGAGAGATCACCCAGTAAGGGGTCATATTCAGCACCTAAAGAAAAATTGTCCTTTGTTGGAGTGGCTCACTTTTAATTCTCTCTTGTAAAGACAGCGATCTGGGGAAATGGGGAGATGGCCGAGGCTGGAGGCGGCTGAGGTAGTGAGCTGCGGTGCTTACTGCCGCTTCCACCAGGGGAGGGAAAGTCCCACAGGTGGCCTGACACGCCGCGTTAGTCACAGCATTTCTGTGTCACCACTCCTGTCCTCACCCCCAGCACACAATGGCACCATTTACCTGTCAAGGCATCGGCACCCCACTCCAGTACTCTTGCCTGGAAAATCCCATGGATGGAGGAGCCTGGTGGGCGGCAGTCCATGAGGTTGCTGAGGGTCGGACACAACTGAGCGACTTCACTTTCACTTTTCACTTTTCACTTTCATGCATTGGAGAAGGAAATGGCAACCCACTCCAGTGTTCTTGCCTGGAGAATCCCAGGGATTGGGGAGGCTGGTGAGCTGCCATCTATGGGGTCACACAGAGTTGGACATGACTGAAGCTACTTAGCAGCAGCAACAGCTAAGGTAGGAGACCAGGGGTCCCAACCTCCCAGGGCCTTCACACCTTTCTCCACCCTGAAATTCTCCTAAGAAGAGCCTGCACTGACCAGTGGCCTATCCCAGTCAGAAAGGAGCACTCTTCTTAAACTCATAACTCTGAAGATGTGTACGTAGGTATTCAATGTGTTCTCAGTCACTTCAGTCGTGTCCAACTCTGCAACCCCATGGACTATAACCCCTCAGGCTCCTCTGTCCATGGGATTCTCCAGTCAAGAATACTGGAGTGGGTTGCCATTTCCTCCTCCAGGGGATCTTCCTGGCCCAGGGATCAAACCTGTGTCTCTTATATCTCCTGCATTGCCAGGCAAGTTCATGGTTCTTGCTAAATTCTCACCTGAGCTTTAATCACTTTTTAAAACTAATTGGTAGAACAGACTTTTTAAATTCTACTTTTTTCTTTCTTGATAGTTTGTAATAGCATTTATCTCTCACAAAGGAAAACAGAATTTATTAGTAAATGTTGACCCAGAGCTCTGCAAAAGTTAAAAACTTGGCATTATTATTTAGACGTTTAGCTTATATTAATTACCTCTGAGTTTTACTAGCCCTATATAACAAGCTACCTTCTGCACATTTTATGTGAAAGCCTCTTTCCTGAAAGGATGAAAGTTGTCGGAGCAGGGAATGAATTAGGTGCTGAGTTTTATTTCCGACTAAATAATTCTCCTCCAGGTGGGGAAACTTTTAGTAGTTAAATTGCTAAAAATGAAGATTCTACACGACAAAAACAAATCTCTGAACAGCAATTATTTGTCTGTGTTCTTAGCATTTATGAGTCTCAGTCAACAGTCAGAACATTTATGTTCCACCCATTACCTTCGGTCATAAACTTGCTTAAGAAAAACGAATAATTATGCTTCCTGACTGCAGAATGAGCATAAACATCCAGAAGAGTCAAAGCCCCTGGGTAGATGGATGGCGCATCTCCACTTTCCGGGACTGAACTATTGATATTTTTGAGATACTGGCTAAAGGGTCACACAGCCATTTAGCCTTAATTTAGTTCCACTCAGGGATGTCATCTCTAGAAGTCATAATCCATGTGGGGCTGTCACAGAAGGCAAGTATGTGCACCCCAATGCACAGTGAGGCCAAGCAAATTGGAATATTTGGAGCAAAGAAAGGTTTATTTCAGGGTTATGCAACAAGAATGGGAGGAAACCCCAAACTGCCTGAAGGGTTGGGGCATGGTTAGTTGTTGAAAAATTCTTAATGTCAGAATCCTTTGGTTCTCGTGTCTGTCCAGGTAGGTCGAGTGATAATCTTCCAATAAACCTCCAAAAAGACAAGTGTTATTTTCTGTTCTACAACTTTTTTATGAATAGAAAAGTGTTACACCCTTAAAGGTCAGACCCTTGAGAATGCTCTGTCTTGTCTATTTCAGGCTATGGGCAATATTCTTAACTCAAAGTCAATAGGTGTGAGTTAAGGTTAAATACAAAGGTTAAAGTAAAAGACACAGATCCAGTGTGGAATACAATTTGTTCTTCTCCATGACAGGGCTATTCTTGGACTTCATCAGCTTTTAGGAATAGCTTGTTTAGTTCAGTTCAGTCACTCAATCATGTCAGATTCTTTGAGACCCCATGGACTGCAGCACTCCAGGCTTCCCTGTCAATGATCAACCCCGTAGCTTGCTCAAAGTCATGTCCGACTCAATAGTCGGTGATGCCATCCCACCATCTCATCCTCTGTCGTCCCTTTCTTCTCCTGCCTTCAATCTTTTCCAGCATCAGGGTCTTTTCCAATGAGTCAGTTCTTCGCCTCAGGTGGCCAAAGTATTGGAGCTTCAATTTCAGCATCAGTCCTTCCAATGAATATTCAGGACTGATTCCTTTAGGATGGACTGATTGGATCTCCTTGCAGTCCAAGGGACTCTCAAGAGTCTTCTCCAAAACCACAGTTCAAAAACATCAATTCTTCAGTGCTGTTCCCTTATAGTCCAACTCTCACATCCTTACATGACTACTGGAAAAACCATAGCTGAGACTAGACAGACCTTTGTTGGCAAAGTAATGTCTCTTCTTTTTAATATGCTGTCTAGGTTGGTCATAACTTTTCTTCCAAGGAGTAGTCTTTTAATTTCATGACTGCAGTCACCATCTGCAGTGATTTTGGAGCCCCCCAAAATAAAGTCTGACACTGTTTTCCCATCTATTTGCCATGAAGTGATGGGACCGGATGCCATGATCTTTGTTTTCTGAATGTTGAGCTTTAAGCCAACTTCTTCACTCTCCTCTTTCAGTTTCATCAAGAGGTCCTTTAGTTCTTCTTCACTTTCTGCCATAAGAGTGATGTCATCTGCATATCTGAGGTTATTGATATTTCTCCCAGCAATATTGATTCCAGCTTGTGCTTCATCCAGTCCAGCATTTCTCTTGATGTATTTTGCCTATAAGTTAAATAAGCAGGGTGACAGTATACAGCCTTGACGTACTCCTTTTCCAATTTGGAACCAGTCTGTTGTTCCATGTCCAGTTCTAACTGTTAATTCTTGACCTGCATACAGATTTCTTAGCAGGCAGGTCAGGTGGTCTGGTATTCCCATCTCTTGAAGAATTCTCCATAGTTTATTGTGATCCATACAGTCAAAGGCTTTGTCATAGTCAATAAAGCAGAAATAGATGTTTTTCTGGAACTCACTAGCTTTTTTGATGATCCAATGGATGTTGGCAATTTGATCTCTGATTTCTCTTCCTTTTCTAAATCCACCTTGAACATCTATAAGTTCATGGTTCACATACTATTGAAGCCTGGCTTGAAGAATTTTGAGCATTACTTTGCTAGCATGTGAAATGAGTGCAATCGTGCAATAGTTTGAGCATTCTTTGGCATTGCCTTTCTTTGGGACTGGAATGAAAACTGACCTTTTCTGGTCCTTTGGCTACTGCTGAGTTTTCCAAATTTGCTGGCATATTGAGCGCAGCACTTTCACAGCATCATCTTTTAGGATTTGAAATAGCTCAACTGGAATTTCATCATTTCCTTTAGCTTTGTTCATAGTGATGTTTCCTAAAGCCCACTTGACTTCACATTCCAGGATGTCTGGCTCTAGGTGAGTGATCACACCATCATGATTATCTGTGTCATGAAGTATTCTTGCCACCTCTTCTTAACATCTTCTGCTTCTGTGAGGTCCCTAGCATTTCTGTCCTTTATTGAGCCCATCTTTGCATGAAATGTTCCCTTGGTATCTCTAGTTTTCTTGAAGAGGTCTCCAGTCTTTCCCATTCTATTGTTTTCCTCTATTTCTTTACATTTAGAATATCTGAGTGCCACACAAAACCCACGATGCAGGTGGGTCAACCTCAGGTGTGATGCTGGTGTGATCCAACTGGTGTGATCCCATCCACCTTGGTGAAGCTTCTCTTGAAGTCAAAAAAGATGCAGTCTCAACTTAATTCAACAGGTGCATCCTGTGGGATCTGAGTAAGAAAGGGACCTTAAACAACCTCATTACAGCCCACATTTAATACCTAAGAAAACTGGGACTCTAGCTGGAAAGGCCATTTCTCCAGAGTCAGTCACTCACAGCCCAGAAGCCCTGTGATTCCTCACCTTTTCTTGGTACTCTTAAACATCATCTCTGGGGTCAGGAAAGTGGCATTGGGTAGAGGGTAAGGAATAGACAAAGAAAAGAGAGTGAGTTAGGAAATTTGCAGGAATGTATACTTTCCTTTGTAGTTCATGTGGGCTTCAGTATTTTTTGTAATTACAATCATAAAAGATGTCAATAAAACGTTTTCACCACAGAAATGTGCAGATGGAAATGAAAGGATGTGAGACAATTGTGCATTTCCTAGATCAGCACTTTTCAAACTATCTCTAGTGTGAGAGTGGTTTTTATTTCTAACTGACTAGCTGATATTTCTGCAAGTTACTAGAAAAATGAAATGCAAAATGCAGACTTTCAAATTACCAGTCCAAACTTCTTACTTCTTAGAGATGAGCCACGATTCTTCTGACACATTCCTGTACAGTTGCTGGACACTGAGCTTGAGCCCTGGGCTTGCAGGTCGCAGACCAGGAGTCTTTGTGCATCAGCCCTTGTCTAGGGACCACACTTGGATAACCTTGTCCCTCATCTCCTTATCCCTTGTGTTTTGCACAGTGCTCTGATTTCTCTGAATTGTACCTTTTTGATATCAAGGATGGGGGTTTAGGCATGTGTTATTCTGGACAGGCACTTCTTGTGTTGAATAACAATTTTGGAAAAATAAATTAAATATGTCCTCACGTTAAAAAGAAACAAGTTCATAATTATTTTTTAAAAAGCAGTGTTGCTGTATGAATTCATATTAGAACACTGTATGGATTCATATTGGGAACAGAACTGTGGTTTAAATCTCTTGAAGGGAGACTTATTTTGGAGACATGTCTGTTTCACCTGGTTTGAGTGTAAAGAGGATTGAAAATATTAGGCATACCAGTTGTCATTAAATCTAAACTCTCTATCAATTCTTGTGTCCTCTGAAAGGCCTGTGAACTGTGTCAGTGCATCCCATTAGGAGTAGGTTTGTCAGATTTAGGAAATTAAAATACAGACCACCTAGCTAATTTGAATCTCAGATAAGCAATTAAAAATTTTTGTGTGACACAAATATGCCTTATGACATATCGTATGTGATAGTTGGGATATAGTTCTATTAAAAACATACTCACCATTTGTCTGAAATTCAAATTGAAATGGGGGTGTTTTATGTTATAGTGAAGTGAAGTGAAAGTAACTCAGTTGTGTCCGACTCTTTGCGACCCCATGGACTATACAGTCCATGAAATTCTCCAGGCCAGAATTCTGGAGTGAGTTGCTTTTCCCTTCTCCAAGGGATCTTGCCAACCCAGGGATCAAACCCAGGTCTCCCGCATTGCAGGTGGATTCTTTACCAACTGAGCCACAAGGGAATCCCCTTATGTTATATGATAACTCTAATTAGCAATAGCCTTTCAGCTTGGACTTCTGCAACTCTGGATTTGTCTAGGAAGATGCATCAGTCCAGCCAATCAAATCTGGCCGTATCGACCCAATTTGCTTAGCTATTGGCAGCTGGAAAGTGGATGGTCAATACAAAGTGATGATCTTTTTTTAGAAAAATGTATTTCCCATGAGACAAAGCAGCTACTTATCTTTCTATACTTTGAGGCTTTTAGTTTGGGATTTTCCAAAGCTCTGGTACCACTAATAGCAAACATCATGGCTGAACAGTGTACTTTAGAATTTTTATTTTATTTTATACTGGAGTATAAATGTTTAATGGACTTCCCTGCTGGCTCAGTGGTAAAGAACTCACCTGCCAATGCAGGAAGTGCAGGTTCGATCCCTGGGTTGGAAAGATCTCCTGGAAAAGGAGTGCACTCCACTCTTCTTGCCTGGGAATCTCATGGACAAAGGAACCTGGTGGGCTGCAGTCCCTGGGGTTGCAAAAGAGAGACGACCAACAGCAAAACAATAACATAATTGATTTACAATGTTGTATTAGTTTCTGGTATACGCAAAGTGATTCAGTTGTACATATACATGTATCTATTCTTTCTCAAATTCTTTCCCCATTTATGCTATTACAGAATGTTGAGCAGTGTTCCCTGTACTTTTAAGAAGGGTCACTGGAATCTGCCATCTATATCATGACCAAACTGTCTCAATGGTTTGGAAATAGTGACATTCTTTGTTTGGAAATATAAAGGGAGGCATAATGATAAACCAAAATAATAATACAAAAAATCTTGATTTCTACAACATTTAAGTTGGCAGAGATGTATCACTATTTTTTATAAATAAATTCAGTAAGAAACTTAGAAGTACAAAGGCAGAATTTGTTGAAGTTAAAAATAAAGTCTTAAATATGAGGAAGGTTAATTTTGATCCTTTTGAAGCTATGTCCTCTGCCATTGGTTGCTGTTATTTTTTCATTATTCTCATTGGATAAGATAATAGGTCTTTAGATCTTAAATTAGAGTTTTGACTTTTTTCTCAAAAAAGTAAAATTGATGCTTCTGGACTTTAAAAGACTTAAACTTTTCTTAAATTAATGTCACAGGTAAGGAGTAAATGGCTACTTAAAATACAAACATAATTTATTTTGATATCATCACTTGTGTTTGAAAATTTCCTCTCAACTAATAAAAAAGTCTTTAGGAATACACATTTTTTTAAACAATGTTTATTTCACTTAATGAAATATATGCTGATTTTAAGACAAACTGGAAAATGCCAACCTTTATCAAAAAGAAAAGTAAAATCACCAATAGCTTCACCAGAAAGGGAAAGTTTCACGGTTGTTATTTTGATGCATTTCTTCTATTGTCTATGGGCTTAAATTTCGTAGTTGACAACCTGCATATATAGTGTTCTGTTTTTTTCTGAATTTGGACTTTTTCTATTAGCTATTCAAATTAAGCATTTTCCATATTGTTAAAATGTTTTCTAAGAATCATCTCGTGGTTGAATCATACTTTGTATTTTATTTAATCATCTAGTTGGACATTCAGGTTTCTCCAATTACTTACTATTAACATGCTAATGGTGATCTGTTGTAGATTCTTAGAACTGAAACAACACTGACTGAAAAGGATGCAGATTCTTAAGGCTGCACATTTTGTTAAGCTGTATTAGAAAGCATTATACAACACTTATTAAGAATGTATAAGAGTATCTGTTTCATTGACCTTCATGGCTGCCATTTTTCCTTTCATTTTATTAATACAGTCTTCAGAGAAACACAAGTAGCCAGATGTGTATTTGCATGTGTATATATATATATATATATATATATATATATGTATAGGTGATCAGTCACCTAGAGCCAGACATCCTGGAATGTGAAGTCAAGTGGGCCTTAGGAAGCATCACTACAAACAAAGCTACTAGAGGTGATGGAAGTCCAGTTGAGCTCTTTCAAATTCTAAAAGATAATGCTGTGAAAATGCTGCACTCAATATGCCAGCAAATTTGGAAAACTCAGCAGTGGCCACAGGACTGGAAAAGGTCAGTTTTCATTCCAATCCCAAAGAAAGGCAATGCCAAAGAATGCTAAAACTATTGCAATTGCACTCATCTCATATGCTAGAAAAGTAATGCTCAAAATTCTCCAAACCAGGCTTCACAAGTATGTGAACTGTGAAATTACAGATGTTCAAGTTGGATTTAGAAAGGGCAGAGGAACCAGAGATCAAATTTCCAACATGTATTGGATCATCGAAAAAGGTAGTAAGTTCCAGAAAAAACATCTACTTCTGCTTTATTGACTATGCCAAAGCCTTTGACTGTGTGGATCACCACAAACTGGAAAATTCTTCAAGAGATGGAATACCAGACCACCTGACCTGCCTATTGAGAAATCTGTATGAAGGTCAGGAAGCAACAGTTAGAACTGGACATGGAACAACAGATTGGTTCCAAATTGGGAAAGGAGTATGTCAAGGCTGTATATTGTCACAACCCTGCTTATTTAACTTATATGCAGAGTATATCATGAGAAATGCTGGACTGGATGAAGCACAGGCTGGAATCAAGATTGCCGGGAGAAATATCAATAACCTCAGATATGCAGACGACACTACCCTTATGGCAGAAAGCGAAGAAAAACTAAAGAGCCACTTGATGAAAGTGAAAGATGAGAATGAAAAAGTTGGCTTAAAGCTCAACATTCAGAAAACTAAGATCATGGCATCTGGTCCCATCACTTCATGGGAAATAGACGGGGAAACAGTGGAAACAGTGACAGAGTTTATTTTTCTGGGCTCCAAAATCACTGCAGATGGTGATTGCAGCCATGAAATTAAAAGACACTTACTCCTTGGAAGGAAAGTTATGACCAACCTAGACAGCATATTAAAAAGATGAGACATTACTTTGCCAACAAAGGTCTGTCTAGTCAAGGCTGTGGTTTTTCTAGTAGTCATATACAGATGTGAGAGTTGGATTAGAAAGAAAGCTGGGTGCCTAAGAATTGATGTTTTTGAACTGTGGTGTTGGAGAAGACTTTTGAGAGTCCTTTGGCAGCTAGGAGATCCAGCCAGTCCATTCTAACAGAGATCAGTCTTAAGTGTTCACTGGAAGGACTGATGTTGAAGCTGAAACTCAAATAATTTTGCCACCTGATGCAAAGAACTGACTCATTTAAAAAGACTCCAATGCTGGGAAAGATTGAAGGTGGGAGGAGAAGGGGATGACAGAGGATGAGATGGTTGGATGGCATAACTGACTCAATGGACATGGGTTTGATTAAGCTCCGGGAGTTGGTGATGGACAGGGAAGCCAGGCGTGCTGCAGTCCATGGGATCACAAAGAGTTGGACACAACTGAGCAACTGAACTGAACTGAACTGCTATATATACATGAGATGGCTGGGTGGCATGGGTGTATATATATATGTATATATATGCTTCCCTGGTAGCTCAGATGGTAAAACGTCTGCCTACAATGCAGGACACCCAGGTTCTATCCCTGGGTTGGGAAGATCATCTGGAGAAGGAAATGGCAACCCACTCCAGTATTCATGCCTGGAAAATCCCATGGGCTGTGGAGCCTGGTGGGCTATAGCCATGGGGTTGCAAAGAGCCGGACATGACTATGCGACTTCACTTCACTTCACTTCATATGCTGTGAAAGTGCTGCACTCAATATGCCAGCAAATTTGGAAAACTCAGCAGTGGCCACAGGACTGGAAAAGGTCAGTTTTCATTCCAATCCCTAAGAAAGGCAATGCCAAAGAATGCTCAAACTACCACACAATTGCACTCATCTCACACGCTAGTAAAGTCATGCTCAAAATTCTCCACGCCGGGCTTCAGCAATATGTGAACCATGAACTTCCTGATGTTCAAGCTGGTTTTAGAAAAGGCAGAGGAACCAGAGATCAAATTGCCAACATCCGCCGGATCATCGAAGAAGCAAGAGAGTTCCAGAAAAACATCTATTTCTGCTTTATTGACTATGCCAAAGCCTTTGACTGTGTGGATCACAATAAACTGTGGAAAACTCTGAAAGAGATGGGAATACCAGACCACCTGATCTGCCTCTTGAGAAATCTGTATACAGGTCAGGAAGCAACAGTTAGAACTGGACATGGAATGACAGACTGGTTCCAAATAGGAAAAGGAGTACGTCAAGGCTGTATATTGTCACCCTGCTTATTTAACTTATATGCAGAGTACGTCATGAGAAACGCTGGACTGGAAGAAGCACAAGCTGGAATCAAGATTGCTGGGAGAAATATCAATAACCTCAGATGACACCACCCTTATGGCAGAAAGTGAAGAGGAACTAAAAAGCCTCTTGATGAAAGTGAAAGTGGAGAGTGAAAAAGTTGGCTTAAAGCTCAACATTCAGAAAACGAAGATCATGGCATCCGGTCCCATCACTTCATGGGAAATAGATGGGGAAACAGTGGAAACAGTGTCAGACTTTATTTTTTGGGGCTCCAAAACCACTGCAGATGGTGATGGCAGCCATGAAATTAAAAGACGCTTACTCCTTGGAAGGAAAGTTATGACCAACCTAGATAGCATATTGAAAAGCAGAGACATTACTTTGCCAACAAAGGTTCGTCTAGTCAAGGCTATGGTTTTTCCAGTAGTCATGTATGGATGTGAGAGTTGGACTGTGAAGAAGGCTGAGCGCCAAAGAATTGATGCTTTTGAACTGTGGTGTTGGAGAAGACTCTTGAGAGTCCCTTGGACTGCAAGGAGATCCAACCAGTCCATTCTGAAGGAGATCAGTCCTGGATGTTCATTGGAAGGACTGATGCTAAAGCTGAAACTCCAGTACTTTGGCCACCTCATGCGAAGAGCTGACTCATTGGAAAAGACTCTGATGCTGGGAGGGATTGGGGGCAAGAGGAGAAGGGGACGACAGAGGATGAGATGGCTGGATGGTATCACTGACTCGATGGACGTGAGTCTCAGTGAACTCTGGGAGTTGGTGATGGACAGGGAGGCCTGGCGTGCTGCGATTCATGGGATCACAAAGAGTCTGACACGACTAAGCGACTGAACTGAACTGAACTGAAAGACCCTGATGCTGGGAGAGATTGAAGGCAGAAGGAGAAGGGGACAATAGAGAATGAGATGGTTGGATCGCATCACCTATGTGAAGGACATGAGTTTGAGTAAACTCCAGGAGTTGGTGATGAACAGAGAAGCGTGGCATGCTGCAGTCCATGGGGTCACAAAGAGTTAGACATGACTGAGTGACTGAACATATAAAAAAAAAACAATATATATATATATATATATTATGAGATGGCATATGCATGAGTGTGTGTGTATATATATACACATATATATATATGTATGAGTTCGCTGGATGGTATTACCGATGCAATAGACATGAACTTGGGCAAGCTCTGGAAGATGATGAGGAACAGGGAAGCCTGGCGTGCTGTAGTCCATGGGGTTGCAAAGAGCTGGACAAAACTGGGCAACTGAACAATAATATATATATATATACACACACACACACATACATACATATATATATTAAGAGCCAACTAATTGGAAAAGACCCTAATGATGGGAAACATTAAAAACAAAAAGAAAAGAGAGCGTCAGAGGATGAGGAGGTTAAATAGTATCACCAACTCAATGGACATAACCTGAGCAAACTCGGGGAGATAGTGAAGGATGTAGAAGCTGTCGTGCTGCTTCTGATGTGCCGATAGGCATGCAGTCCATGGTGTCTCAAAGAGTCAGACATGACTTAGCAACTGAACATCTCATAGAGAGAGAAAGCAATGTATTTTAAGGGATTGGCTCACATGCTTGTGGGATCTGGCCAAGCACGAAAGTCTAGAGTGGGCTGGCAAGCTGGAGATGCAGAGAAGAGCTGGTATTAAGTCTCCAATTCAGCTATAGTCTGGAGACAGACTTCCTTCTTGAGGAACCTCAGTGTTTACTCTTAAAGTCTTCAGCTGATTGGATGAGGCCCACCCACATTACACAGGGTATTCTGCTTTACTTACAGTCTACTGATTTAGGTGTTAATGACATCTCAAAGATACCTGACAACAACATTTAAATTGGTGTTGACGAAAAAACTGGGTCCCGTAATCTTGCCAAGTTGACACATATAACTGTGTATTAACAATCACACCTGTCATCCAAGCAGATTTTATGCTATGTGATAAACATATGTGCTCTTTCTTTCTGGTTTGTTAAGAAGACGTAACTGACTTATTTAGGGTGTTACTGTATAATGTGAATTTTATGTTTTAAACACAAAGTTTTTCTCATCCAGTTTTGGAATAAAGCATATAAGATTTCCATCAAAGAGCCTGAGTTTGAAGCTTATACTGAAATGAGATAAGAGTGTTCCTGTACTATGTGTTATCTGGGTGAGTGTGGGTCAGGTAGTTAAACCTGCTCGCTCTCAATTTTCTCAAATGTATAGTGTGAAAAGCTAAGTCGCTTCAGTCATGTCCGACTCTGTGCGACCCCATAGACGGCAGCCCAACAGGCTCCGCCGTTCCTGGGATTCTCCAGGCAAGAGTGGGGTGCCATTGCCTTCTCCGATAGTGTGAAAAGTCATACCCAATTCCCAGGTACTTGTTTTTGTTTTTTGTTTTTTGTTTTTTTACTGAGGAAACATTTATTGGCATCTCCTTCAAAGTCTAGCATGTAGTTGGCCATCTATATCTCAGTTCTTTTACCTGTTCACCATGTTTCTTTCTTAACTAGCTAATCCAGCACCCAAGTGCCCACTCCAAATGGTCAGTGAAAAAGCCCTTTCCTTCTTCTAATGTTGAATATAGAAATTCTCCTCCCATGGAGAGACACAGGTTTGATCCCTGGGTGGAGAAGATCCCCTGGAGGAGGAAATGGCAATTTACTCCAGTACTCTTGCTTGGAGAATCCCAGGGGCAGCAGAGCCTGATGGATTGCAGTCAATGGGGTCACAAAGAGTTGGATGTGACGGAGAAACTGACACACACACACATATGTATTAATACGTATATATGTGTGTGTATATATAATATACTTTTTCATATTATTTTCCTTTATGATTTATCATGGGACCTTGAATATAGTTCCCTGTGCTATACAGCAGGGCCTTGCTTTTATCCATTCTGTATATAATGGTAATCCCAAACTCCCAACCTATCCCTCCTTCACCCCTCCTCCTTGGCGACCACACGTCTGTTTTGTGACATGGAGTCTGTTTCTGTGTCATAGAGAAGTTCATGTGTGGCATATTTTAGATTCTGCATATACGTGATATGATATTTGCCTTTCTCTTTCTGACTTACTTCACTTAGTGTAATAATCTCTAGACCCAACAATGTTGCTACAGATGGAATTATTTCATTCTTTTTCATGGCTGAGTAATATTCCATTCATTGTATATGTATATATATACAAATACATACACCACATCCTCTTTATACATTTATTTGTTGATTGGCGTTTAGGTTGCTTCCATGTCTTGACTGTTGTGAATAGTGCTGTTATGAGCATACGGGTGCATGCACTTTGAATTACAGCTTTGTCCGGATGTATGCCCAGGAGAGGGATTGCCGGATCATAGTTTTTTGAGGAAGCTTCATAATGTTTTCCATAGTGGTTACACCACTTTACATCCCTACCAGCAGTGTCAGAGGATTCCCTATGAAACTTCAGTTTTTACTTTTTGTATATATGTCTCATTTCCCCTTCTGTGGTTTCCTATAGTATGCTGCATTAACCACTGATAGATAAATGAGATGTTTTCAGATAAATACTTATTCATTTATTTACTACACATTTATCAAATGTGTATTACATTCCAAGGACTGTTTTAGGTGCTGGGGATACAACAGTGAACGGATTAGATATATCCCTTCCCTTGTGGAGCTTAGATATTAGTGGGGGAGATACTCAAACAAAGAAACCAATGAGTATAGAATGAAGCTACAAGGAATGTGGGCTTAGGGTAGGCTGGGTGATGCTCTGCTAAGTTACTAATCTCAATAGTATAATCTAGCCAAGGTTTACTTCTCACACGTGACAAGTCACTGGCTGTTCAAGGCAGCTGTTCTCAGCCGTCTGCAGCACTTCCTCCATATCAGCATTTGCTTGCCCCATTGAAGAGTGGGCTGCAGAATCAACCAGCAGCAGTTCAGCTTTTATGAGCGTCACTTGTCTGTATTTTATTGTCCACAGCAAGTCACGTGGCTATTCCTACTTTTAATGGAATGGAGAAATGTGAGACTTGCTAATCCTAGTGGCAAAGGAGATCCAGGCGTGCCCACACCATATTGAATGATATGAAAAAATATATGTTGAAAGGTGGTGCAGAGTGTGCATTTTCTTAAGAGACAATAGAAGCAAAAGAAGCATAAACTTTCTGTATATCATTGCTTAGAATTCTCATACAGTTCATATGGATTTCAGAAAAAAGTGAGTCAACTTAAAAATTTGTAGTAAGTATTGTTTCAAACTGGTACCCAAATATGAGACAAAACAGTAAGGTCGTTTGTAAGTGGTTGAAGTTTGATAAATACTGATTTGTTAAATCTACTTGAGGACAGGGCTATGAACTGTATTTATACTGGTACAGTTTTCTAGACTTGGAGCAGAGGCTCAATAAAACTTTGTTGAAGTTAGTATCGTTTATTGTCTTAAATTGTTCTTGCTTAGTCCATTATAGTTTTGTCTTGAATCTTGAAATTTTCTTCCATGGCCAATTGTGGAAGAAATTGTCTTTCTTCCAAAGACAGTAAAAATTGTCTTTATCCACATCAATATATTTATATGCAATTATACTTTAAATTTGGACCACACATACTTGAATGGTAGTCTCTTTCTTCTAATTTGTCTCAGACATTTTCTTAAATGTAAGGTAAAGATTCAGTGGGAGAGAGGAAAGTTGTAATATTAATGTTGGAATTTGCAATTGAGGGTTTTGTCTTTAATAAAAACAACAACTTGTATGTTTCATACTCATTTGACAGCTGCTGGGATGGAGAGGTATTTCACAGACTTGAATAAAGACAGCAGGAAATGCCACAGTGTTTTCCTTTTAAGCTTTACTTAAGGTCATGGGTGCTTTTCTTAAAGATAGAAGAACAGAATACTTGCTTTTGAAGATAGTATGATTATGATTTTTCCTTATATTTCTACTATTCTCTTATTTTTAACTAAGTCTTTGTAATTTATAAAAATAAATCAACCAGAGAGAGGACCTCGTTCTTCACGGAGTGGCTAGGTCAAGGGCAAACCAGCAGAGTCTGTGTCTGCACCCGACTGACCCTCATTTTAGTACCATTACTCTCTGCCTCTGACGTGTATCCGAAGCGTCCTCTCAATTTTCTTAGCCAAGAGGTTGTCTTAAGTGAGTGTCTCTAGTCTGTGCTGTGAATCATGTGCGTCTATAAGAGTCCATGCCCTTTGATGCCGTTTGCTGCTTTTGGATTTGTACAAAATTTGTTTGGTGGTTGGCAAATGGGACACAGCTGGCTTCTGATTTAGAGAGTGCTTTAAACTAGTTACCTCCTACCTTAACTTGATCATTTAAATGGAAAGTGCTGCAGCTCCAACAGAGCAGACATGATATAAAAAACTATTCCTGACATGACTATCTTGCCTCCCGAATTGCCATGGCTACTGGGATCTCTGAAGGAAAATAAAAGGAAAGAAATGAACAAAACACAGGTTTTAGCATTCTCCCAAGGGCGAAACTGTCTTTACATTATTTAAGAAAAGCTTTAAATGTTCAATGAATGTTCTTAAGCTAATGACAATTGATGCCCAGAAAATACCAATAATCCAGTGGAACAGAATAGATTTTGGAAAGTGGCAATTTGTGTGGGAATTGCTTGTAGTATTGACATGTGCTGGGAACTTTGCATATCAGTGAGCTGTCGCCTGCACTGAAAGGAGTTATCTATTTGGTCTTTTATTTGTAAATAAGACAGGAGTCCTTTCCTTTTAAGGAGCATCTATGCATTTTATTATGAATGAAAGAATACTGCTGTCCTTTGTCCAAAGTGGCCATGTTAGCAGAAGTCCTCTAGGATCCTAATCTTATGGGTCTTGTTATGGGAGGAAACCCAGCCTGTCATTTAGGAGGCCATCGTTCTGTAGTTGAAGATGCCGAGGTTTAGAGTCTGCTAGAGTCCTGGCTGTTGTGTAAACTGTCATAATTTAACTTTCCCCACCAAATTCCACCAAGGCTTGTAGATCTGGCCGCAGCCTCATCCCCCAGTCTTCACTCCTCGCTTGCTCCCTTTCAGCCCCTGCGCGATTTCTGGCACATTCCAAAGACACCTGCTTGCCGCCAGCCTTCCTGTTCCTGCTGGTTTCTCAGCTTTAGACGCTCTTCCCTAGACGCAGGCTTACTGCATCTCTGTTTATGCAGGCCCTGTTTATGGAGCAGACCCAGGAAGTGCTGTGGCGTTGTCAGTGCTCCGCATGCTTGTCTTGGTGAATTCTCATGATAACAGCATGACCTGGGCCGTGGCACTGCAGGGATGAGGCCCCGTGTTCTCATCTCTGTAGCAGTGCATCCCCTGAACCCAGAAATGTATTTAAAGATGGATACGATTTGGCTTAGTGCTGTTCCTCATGTTTAAGATGTCTTATCGGTGGTGCTAGTGGTAAAGACTCTGCCTGGCAATGGAGGAGGCCTTAGAGACCTGAGTTCAATCCCTGGGTTGGGAAGATCCCCTGGAGTAGGAAATGGCAACCCACTCTAGTATTCTTGCCTGGGAAATTCCACAGAGGAGCCTGGTGGGCTATAGTCCATAGGGTCAGAAAGAGTAGGACATGACTGAAGCGACTAGAATGCACACACTCATTCTTCAAACATGGGGCCTCCCTTTGGTGCCAGATGCCATGCCAGTTTTTAAAAGATGAAGGTAAATAAAAACGATGAGACCCCTCTCCTTTCTTGCTTTCCCTGATGCTTTTAGAGCATCACAGGAAAAAAAAAAAAGGCACAGCAGTTCATAGGCAGCAACATTGGATAAACATTAAATTAGGGCAAATACCAGGTGCAATGGGGAAGCCAGGGTTCACAGAAAGCTACTGGGCGGGTGTTACCTGTACTGCGACTAAAGTGTGGGTCAGAGGGTCTGGTGGAGGTCCATCTCAGGAGAGGCCCTGGCAGAGGGGATGATCAAAGGCCCTGAGGGCCCAGCCCAGTCCTGAAAGCCAGGCAGTGTCACTCAGGCATCGAACGGAGGCGGGGTCTCCTATTTGCATCTGGAGAAGACGTTGGGTTTTCAAGTGACTTGAAAACTATACCAGAAGTCAGGACTCCATTGTCTGAGCAGTGAGATGCTGCAAAGAATTTTGAAATCAATGGAATTTCTCTTTAGTATTTGCTTCTGTTGACTGTCTGCAGCCAGGTGAGTTGGAAGAAGTTCCATTTTCTAGATGAGACAAGTGAGGCCCAGAAGATCATATAAACAGTGGCAGAGATTTAATTTTCTCAATGACAGGGCTTCAGGGCTTTCCCCCACCCCCTACCCTCTCCCTTTCCTTCCTTCCTTCCTTCCTATGGTCGTTCTTGTCCAAAGTAAAACGTAAACTTCTGTATACACCATCCTGATTTTGATTTTGTCTCCAAAGACCCTGTGTGGACTCACACGGCTCTCAGAAACCAGACCCCTGCAGGAAGCTCACTGCCCACAGGGAGGTAGGACTTGCGAGTGGATGGACACCGGATTGTGTGTGGGACCACATCCTCTGATCTTGTCTAGGAAGCTGGATTGGTACCAGGAATCTTTTATCTGAAAAGGCGACTCTGGGCTGGGGAGAAGAGAGCGAGCTTGACAAAGTCGAGAGGAGTTCAGCGTTGGTCTGTCTGCCCACGCTCTGGGCATGCGTGAGCCCTCAGCAAAACACAGCTGGCATGTCTAATTTTAGCCTTGCCTGCCTTGAAAAGGGACCCTTTAAGGAAATATATTTCCTCTGAAACAATTTGTATTATAATGTAGCAGCTGATAGACATGTCAGAATACTACTTGCTATCGGTGGAGAAACACTCTGCCAAGTGGCGATGATTTTTGTTCTTTTTTCTCTGTGTGTATATGTGTGTGTGTGATGTTATCAGGAAAGTGAGCAAAGGACCCATGGATCATAAAGAGATACACAGGAAGAGAAACAGTGCTTTTATTTATTAAGACGACCATAAACCAAAGGGGACAGACACCTCTTTTGATTTTTACAAAATGGATGTATGGATCAGAAGGACTGTATCTGCTATGATAAGTTGGCCGTGGTGATCTGACGACGCCTGGCTTGTTAAGAGCAGTCCTGGAGTAGACTCCAACATTTCTCCAGTACTTACCGTCCTCCATAACCTAAGTAAAAGGTTAGTTTCTAAAGCAGGTCTTGGATTCATTTGGCTTTGGTGTGTTCACAGGTTTTGAAAGCATCCGGAACGCACTTTTTTCCATGCTCACCAGCGAGCTCAGTCCGTCTGCCTGGATTTTTTTCCCCTTTCTCTCCCTTCCTCCCTGCGTCCGCTGGTCCCTCCCAGGGTCTGCCCTGTTTTGTTTCGCAGTGTGGCTTACCTTGAAACTTGGCAGGCAGAGCGGAGAAGGCAGCTCTTGTGTGGGGTGGATGGAGGGAAGGATAAGGAATCATCCACCGCCCACATCTGAGTTCCCTGGGTTCAGCGGCAGCGGCAGCAGCTTTGCTACAAAAACCGCTTTGCTATTCGAGATAGCCAGCAGAGGGAATCGCAACTTTGCTGGCAGCAGGGGCTGAAGCAGCCTTTTTTTTTTTTCTTGGAGGAAAGACTGCAGCCTTCTGGACTGCGTACGCTGCTCCCTGGAGGGGCTCTCCGGGTCCCACCCACTGGCTGGAAGGAGGGGACGTGAATGAAAGGCCAGGACAAGCCCCGAACACCATGTCACTCTGGGAGGGACACAGCAGCAACTGAGCTGTGCAAGGTTTTTTTTTTTTTTTTTCCTTTTTCCTTTTCTTTTTCTTTCTTTTTCTCCCCCTCCCTTTTTTTTTCTTCTTTCTCTTTCTTTCTATTTTTTTTTTTTTTTTTTCCTTTTTCTTTAAGGTGGGGAAAGAGACACCCAGGAGACAGGAAGCTGATCTGCAAGATTTCCGAGTTCTGCTAAAAGGACTTTGATTTTTTTTTTTTTTTTCCTTCCTTTACAAACGCTGGCAATTGACATCACTACGGACAGCCGGGTAGAGAACAAACTGCCTCCTCCCAAGTGGACCCCAGGCGTGATCTGGGGAGACTGTGTGGGTTTTTTTCCTACGGATCCCCGCCTCTTTCTCTTTTTGGTGTGTTTCTTTTTAAAATTCTTGCTGTGTTGGAACTAGCGAGTGCTGGAAGACTCTCGGAAGCCTCATCAGTCATCGGGACTGTCAGGAATAGTGGTTCCAGGGGAAGCTCGTCCTGGGGCACAGAGCCTGTCATCCAGTTCCCTGCCTCGGAGATAGCGATTCCAGCTACATGGGCAAACGCCTGGATCAGCCACAAATGTACCCCCAGTACACTTACTACTACCCTCATTACCTCCAAACCAAGGTATGGCGTGCCCCACAGCCTGGCAGCAGTGGGGTGTCCTTCTGCACTTGGGGTGGGAAGCAGACAGGCGTGTGAATTACGATTAACCGCCCCCTCCCCTTATCCCCACCAGCTCTTCCTGCTTCTTTGAAATTAGTAACGTAGCAATGGAGTTAATGAAACAGAGAAGGAGATGAGAAGAAAGCAAGCCCAGAACTGGGGCTTCCTCTTTAAGGAGAGATAATAGTTGCACTCGAGTTCCTTTGTTGTTGTTTGGCCATCTCCATGTTCCTGATGCCCGCCGAGCCCTCGGCAGACGGGCAGGGTTGTTAAAAGCAGATCATAACAGTGATGATCGGGCACGACAATGCAGTTTCAGGGGCTTTTCTGGTGAGCTGTTCTTTGTTTGTGGCTCTGAAAGGGTTCTTCCTACTGGATAGGACATGCCGGGGTTGGCGGGGGGGACTCAAACTTTTAATCGCTAAGTGTAGAATGAAAGACAGGCGTGGGAAGGTATACAGCAGCGAACTCAAGTCTCAGACGAGTTTGTGTGGGCGCATTTTTTATTTTCCTATGGCCTCAAATATTTTATTTTATATTGAAGATGGTCAGAATGCCAGAGAGTAAATTTAGGAGCTTCACCGTAGATGTTCTTTACTTTTAGAAGCTTGGTGTTTCTGTGTTGGCTACCATCAGAAGGCCTGGGGCTTGAAAGGGGATGAAATAGAGTGATGATAATTAGACATGAATTGGTTAAATGATTTAGGCTTTCCGTGTGTGCTCAAGCGATCATGAGGGGGCCAGTGGTAAGCCCACGTCACTGAGCAGTGGGTCGTGCCAACCGTGAACTTTATCCTGCAGTTCAGACATGGTAGACTCTCAGGTGTGAAATCACTGCTCCAATTTGTCAATTACATTCGACTTGATTTGGGGGGAGGGGTGGGGATGTTGCTTGTTCCCCCTTGAATGCATGGAGTGTATTTCTTTATGCATGATATTATTTTGCATTGTATTAGCCCTACTCTACTGGGCTCTTTATAATAAATAAACACGCAGGGAGTGAACAAGGCGTGCCTGAGTGATATGAGCTGTCACCGGGTCTGGGTGCCCTGGATAGGGTTTGGTAATCATGCCGTGGTTAACTCTCATTTACTCTCTCTCACCAAACAATGCCGATTTGTAAACCAAAGCAGGCAGCAGACTTTCAGTATTATATTAAAGATTGTTCTTTTTTTCCCTTCCTTCCTTAGTCGCTCTATAATTTGCCCTGCCCCTGCAAGGTCGACTCACACTGCTTTTTGCCTTTGTGAGCCTTTAGTTTGGGCTGCTGCTGAAATAAATAGACCAGCCCTCCTGCTCGATCGGCTGGAGTTTTAACCCTTTGGGGGATTCCTTAAGGAAATGGTAAAGCAAGGACAAGTTACAAACGGGAAATTTATAGTCATTTCTCATCCCCCAAAGAAACAAAAACACACTCAAGGGTTGCATGAAAAATATCCAACATTCCATCCCTTTTAGTCATTTGGCTAAATTTTTCCAAATGTTTCAAAATTCATGCTTTCTTTTTTGGTTCTTATTTTCTACCATGAAGTCTATTCAGAAAAGAAACTTTGCATCAAAATGAATGGAATAAATGGAATGATGGCTTTTTGACTTAGGATTTCTTTTAACCTATTACTAGCAAGAAATAATGTCGGGCACCTTATATTAAAGATACATAGCTACACTGGTGGGAAGTATGTGTGTATGTATGTGTGTGCATGTGTGTTTGGCGTAAAAAGGAAACGTGGGGTATTGAGGAAAAGAGATCCAGAAAAATAGAGAGGGAGTTAAAAAAAAAATCTGATTTGGGATCTTCTGCAGTTTAGTGCTGTGTAGACAGGGAGCATCTGGATCTTGTTACTTTCAAGCGAGTCAAAGCCATCAACTTCTAGAACATTTTTAGAGAAGTTAGATCCATTAGGCGACCTCAGCTGATATTTGGGTAATCAGGTCAGGGTGGTAGAGTGTATAAGATCAGTTACTCTGGCTATCATCGTGGTTCATATTGATCATTACATTGTAACATTCTGACAGAGCTGTGAAGTCGTCGAGTATTATTACCCTGGCTCTGAAATGACAGGCATTAATGACATTCCTGGAAGCTGAAGATATGAAAATATGCCCTCTATGGGAATGTGGGCACTCAGGGAGGGGAAGGAATGGTCAGTGTACAATATTTTAAAATATAGGAACTTTCCAACAGTGTGAACACAGTATAATAAAGTCTCATCATGCTCCAGTATAGTGTGAAAATAATTGGGTTATCTTAGTAGCACTTTTTGCTCCTTTTTCGCTTATGTCTCAAAATATAATCTATAGTAATTTTGAAGTAATTTCATGCATCTTAGATTTATTTGGTAAACGTAGGTGGAATTCCATAAAATCCACTGTCCTTCCTGCCTTAGCTTGTAGGTAGAATCCAATTTTAAAATCATTGCTATTTAAAATCACGCTGATACATAAAGAACATTTATGCTTGATAAAATTAGAATTCTATGGTTGACAACCAAATCATATTGTGGCGACACCATGCCTTAAACTATTCTCTAAATGCAGGTGCTTTTAACTCAGGCACAAAAGCCTTTTGCTGACATTAGTTTTGGGTGGAAAATCTTCATGGGATTTTACAGAACTAAAATGTTTATTATTGTATTCATTTAGAAAATGCCAAAATACTGAGCCTTCGTTTTCTACCTGAATATGTATGTCAGATGCAGCTACTATTCTCTTATGATGAAAGAAAATGAAAATGGATTTTGAAATAAATGCATTTGTCTTCCACTTCCTAAAATGCACTTAAAGTTGTAGAAAAAACTTGTGATACTTCCCTGCCTATTCTGTTCCACTTCTTACCCTTCACATTGGAGTCAATCTCTTCACTTTGTTGCTTAGAAAAAAAGAAAGCATGAAGGTATTTATGCTTTTCTTTCTTTGAATAAATTTCCAGATGCCTAAAATGTTATATTAGAAAAACATGAGTCAATCAAACAAAAGGAAAACCTGTGGCTGACTTGTAGCTTACTCTCCCAGACCTACACTTAAAGTTGTCACTTGTCAATTTTCTTTTTGACCATTTTTTTTCCTACCCAAAGAAGCAATTTCTAAAAAGAACATTACTTTTGTTTAGAAGTAATGAAGAAATCTTGGTGACATGTCACTATATTTAAAAAGAGACGTAACTGGATTTCTAAAAAAAAGTTTCAGGAAACCAAATTTGCCGTTGGAAGACCACCCAGAATAATTAAGTTTTAGAGAAAAGAGACCAGAAAATTATTTCTTAGCTGAATGATATGTAATGATGTGTGATTAAGTTGTCTTGTAATATTTCTCAAGGATTTTGTTACACCGTATTTCCAATAGCCAACCTGTTGGTCTTATGATCCAGGGTGAATTTCAGTCTGAATTTGAGGTACTTTGTGGGAGGGTGTTTCTTGGAAGAACAAGTTGAATGGGGCAAACTAAAAAGAGTTAAAACATGGTCACAACCTGGTCAATTGATATTTTGTAGTTGAGAAATAGATATTTCTCTCATATGTGATATTTGGAAGACTTTAGTCATTGTGAAACTTTAAAATTCACGCAGGCACAAACAGAAAGTTTGTCTTTTCTTCCTTTCCCACACTTATACCAAATCACTACATTTCTCCCAGTTTAGTGCAGTTTCTCATCAGTCTGCCCGCTGCCTTTGGCCATCTGCTTCCCGAGAAGACCTTGAAGAAAGGGCTTCAGACTGCAGTACCCTGACAAGGGTTCCCTAACTGGTGGGTCTCAGATTCTGCTCAGAGCCTGGTGTGAAGTTGGGGTCAGGTGGAGGAGCAGTTCTCCACCAGCACACTGACTTTAAGCTGAATTTCCAGCCATCTGCAGCTGGACAGCTGCCCAGCTCTGAACGTCTAGCTGGAGCCCAGTTGTGCCATGAAAAGAGCAGATGCTTGAAAGCACAAGGCTCAGCGGGTCGGCAGAGAGAGAGGGAGGCTCCTGTGGGGCCGAGATACTCTTACAGATGTGAATGTACAGATCCTGCAAAAACAAAACAAAACAACCCTTCTTCACACATTCCTTGCACATGAAAACACAGAAAATCTTGCAGAGGGAGGGAAGGAGTTTAGAATTTCCTTCATACTTCCTGTCCCAGATTTGCATTGATAGTTGGACTTGGTAACTTGCCAGTTACCAACCAGCTTTGTACATTTCAGGCTTGAAAACTCCCAAGTACTGTTTTCCTTTGAGAGGCTGAAATGTACAAAACTGGTTTTCTGAAAATCTTCCAGCAAAAGAATTTTTAGAAATAACTCCAAAAATTTCTTTCCCTGTAGGAGGGTGATACGATAGTGTGGAACGATGATCCATCGTGTCTCATGTTAGAATGTATACTATTGTAATTGGTTTAAAAAGAATGTGTATTATTGTAATTGGTTTTAAATGAGAGAAACAAAATAAGAAGCTACCCTCCCTTTTCAGTTTTTTTTTCCTTTTACTCTTACAAATCTTTGTTACTGTTGAAGTTCTTTTCTCTAATGTAGTCATCATTTTCACAACACTATGTCTAGTGCCTACTAAAAGGAGTAGAAAGGTAAGAAAGTTCATGTTTTTTTTGTTTTCCGAAATAATCCCAAGCTTAAGAGAAACACCATGTATGTTGCTTTGAACAGTATCTTTCCAACACATTTTCCTTTCACTTTCTCTCAATTTGGAAAAAAGAAAAAACAGAATTTCAACTCAAAAATATTTCCATGAAGTAATAAAATGTAGTTGAGTGTTGGAGGTAGAGGCCGTGTGAGGAAGAGGCCAAAGAGAAGGGAGGATACACGTCATTTCAGATCTCTCTGGCTCCAGGAATTCTGAAAAGCTTTGTTTTTGTACTAATATGATTTACACAATCCTTTCTGACATTATCAGTCTCTTTGGCAGAGAGAGGGCTCGGTCACAATGATGCCCGTGCCAGATTCTAAGAAAACCAGGCTTTTCCTTTAAAAGAAAATCTTTGGAGTGTTGGACTTCTTATTCAGAGTAAATGGTTGATGTTTATCCAAAATTGGCTTCGAGTACTACATTAAAATTGTGTTTTGTAACAGTCTCATAAGCCACAGCTGTATGTGATTAAATAGTGTAATATCAAAAGCATGTGAAAAGAGACATTTTTATGCTATAGCTGTTCACAGCAAGAGTACAGATGGGGCTGAGGGGAGACGAGAGCAGAAACGCACTTGTGTGTTGCGATAAGTGTGTTGTTGAGGATATGAGTTATGATATGCGTATGGAGGGTACGTGCTGCTATTTTTGGCAGCAGTGGGAAAAATGCTGAACTATTTTGGATGTGATTAAAAATATGCTCTTTGAAAATGGAAACTGACATAAAATACCAACTTTAAATATGGAATGTCATTTCATCCCAAAATGCATAGTTACTGAATGGATCTGAAGGCAATGCAAATGGAAAGATAAAAGTTATTCCTGTGAAGCACACATTCAAAAAGCAAAAGTGAAGAAGTGTTCCTTCTGTTTTGAAATAATAAATACTTTTCTTTTTTTTTTTTTTTGCTACTTTTAATCTATGGAACTATTGTAAGAAAACCTGCAGGACATTTATCCCTGAACAAAAGAGTGATAAAGGGATCCTCAACTAGGAGCAATATAGGTGGCAGTGTGATTCTTTTCTAAGATGTTTGAAAATATGAGGTTAGGGTATGAGTATTAACCTTTTGTTGCTGGTGTCAAAAATTACATAGTCACACAAGGATTCACAGCTTTTGCCTCTATTTCTTTAGCAGATATGTTACAGTAAAGAGGCTTTAACTACAAAGTTTCTGAAAAAATGTTTGTTCATGGAAACTTGAATCTCTAGTCTTCTAGAGATTATCAAGCTACAGGATTACCAATACTAAAGATTACTAAGTGATCATTTTCAGGGCCTTGAAAAAGCCCATAGAATTGGCTGTTGATTTTCATATGTCAAACATTCAAAAGCAGTTTGAAAAAGTCAAAAAGAGGGGTGGACCGAGATAAGTTGAATTCTTTTTGGTTTTTAATTTTTCTTTTTAAAGGTGGTGTTGGCAGAGAATTTGTTCACATAACAGTTTTTTCTGTGTGGATTTATTGGTCAGGAAATACATAGAACCTGGAATCATAACTGAAAGCACTTTTGCTGTTCAGAACATCAACCTTTAGTGTACAGCCAACTCTAGAGAACAGAGAATGAATTTTAAGACATTCATCCTGCTTTTCTTTGGGAGAATTCTCTGATTTGTGTGTCAATGAGTTGGTGTCTGGGACAAGTTCCCTGCGATCCCTTCTAGGCTTAGTGTCTGTGACTCTTGCTTGGAGATAGATGAGACTGCTTGGATGTGTTAGGGGTATTTAGCAGATGACCTCGGATTTGTGCCACTGATTTTTGTTCAGGTCCTCGGTGCTCTCTACAGAGCAGATCAATTGCTGCTTCGTCGACTCTGGAGACTTGGCACACATAATTATCTGCATCCTTCACCACATCTAAATCCGGAGAACCCAGAGAAACACCCCCATCACCGTCACCCAGGAGTGGGTGGAGAGCAGTTCCCAGGGGTGGGGCCAGGCTACAGGCACTATTTAATCACCATTGTTGGCTTTGTTGTGGTTCAAGTTTTCTTCCTTGAGTGCATAAAATTAGGCCATGTCCAAAGACTTGCTCTCTCCAGGTGTCATAAGAGCTGAATGGTTATGCATGTTTGGCTAAATCCGTTGATCTCATTAAGATCCTGACAGCCCTAGTTTCATGAATGAATCTAGGAGCTCCTGTACATGTGGAAATAACAAGCAATAGATGAAACACTATTTTGACTAGAGTTTGCCAGTCCCTGAATTTCTGAATAGTAGGCTTTAAAGCATGAGGGGAAAATGATTTAGTAATCAGAGTACATGGTATCATAGGAGAAAAATCATAACTTCTCCAGGACACATAAACAAAAACATTCTCTTTTCCTCTTCGCACTGGGTACCCTTCTGAGTCCTCCCCATGTCCCTGTGAGCTGAATTAATGAAAGTAAATGGAACCTTGAATTTTGTTTTTATGAATGACTGTGCCATGCTTAGCTGCTCAGTCGTATCCAACTCTTCGACCCTCTAGACTGTAGCCCGCCACCCTCCTCTGTCCATGGGGATTCTCCAGGCAAGAATACTGGAGTGAGTAGCCTATCCCTTCTCCAGGGGATCTTCCTGACCCAGAAATTGAACCCAGGTCTCCTGCATTGCAGGCAGATTCTTTATCAGCTGAGCTACCAGGGAAGCCCTTATGAATGACTAAGAAATACCAAAATTAAGCTAGATTACATACACAGTCAAGGCAACTTTGATAATGTTCTTCCCCGTTGTGCAGAAAGTAAGGTAAAACAGAAGAAAACTCAATCTTATGATATTCTAAATATTGGTGGTAATTGTTTTGGGCAACTAATTTTTAACTTGTTCTTGATTGTGCTTTCCCATCATTATGCTGTAGGGTTAAGACATTGGCATGTATTACCAGATGCAGGGGACCTTTTCCTTGTCTCATCCTTAACTGGAACTTTTCAAGCTGAGTATGGATCACATACAGAATTTAATGAGGATTTGAAAGGATTCGTCCTATTTTTATCTGGGGACTGCTGTCTACTTAGTCATATTTCTGATGGATGACAATTTAGTGAAAAGGAAAATGGAAGACAGAATGCTAACTATCTGGTTTTCTGGAACTACTTAAGGTTTTTTAAAAGCATTTTTTATGTAGGCAAGTCATATCTGAGGCTATTACTGATGTCTGTATACTCTTCAGTTACCCCTTTCAAAACTTATTCACAGAGATTGGATGGTGGCACCCTGAATATCACTTAGAAATAAGATAACTTGAAATTCAAGAAAATATACTTCTTTTTTCTTCTTCTTTATTTTTTAATTTCTTTTCTTTCCTCCCAAGCAAATAGTCCCAAATGAATTTGAGTGGATGATGTATTTGAAGCAGTGTGCACAAAGATTAGAGGAAAACTGGAGACCATTTTCAAGGATATCATACAAGGAAAACCTATGACATATCCATGATGTTGAATTTCTTCCTGAGAGAAGAGAAAAATACTTTTCCTTTTTTAAGCTTGGTGCTAGTCCCTTGAAGGGTTATGACAGCTCCTGGATTAGCCTTGGTCTTGGCTTTGAGCCCCTGGGTGTCTTGTCAGGCACACCAGTCAAGACTGTGCCTTCAGAAATAAGGATGCTGTGTTGTAATCTGGGTTACAGGGAAATCTGAGAAGAATAAATTTCTGATGTTCTTTTCTCAATTTATTCCAAAAAGTTAACCATTGAATCTAAACTCTATTATTCATGTTAGGAAACAACTGGGCTTGTGTTAGCCATAGGAACATTTCCCTTTCTGGCCAGAAAGGGAAAATTTCTCTGTTTAACTTTGTTGACAAGTTAGAAAAAGATAAGGAAAAAGTGCAAGGGAAGAGGTCAGTGAACAGGGAAGAATTTTGATGTTTTTAAACAATTTTATTGAAGTATATTTGATTACACGTTTGTGTTACTCTCAATTGTATAGCAAAGTGGTTCAGTTATACATAAATATTCTTTTTCACAGTATTTCTCATTATGGTTTATCACAGGATATTAAATATAGTTCCCTGTGCTATACAGTAGGACCTTGTTGTTTATCCATGATCAGGGAAGAATTCTTTTTCCAAGTTTAGCGATATCCTCTAAGAAGGAGAGAGATGAAGGGTCATTCTAAATTCTTCGTATTCTCTGAACACATTAGGAAGCCCCCACTTCTCAACAGATATATTAAACATATTAAAGCGTACTCACATTCCACATCAAATTAGATTTTTTGCAATAAAATATTGAAAGAGTTTTTGTAGTTTTGCTGCTGAAACTCTCTGGGTATGAGTAAATTATGTGTGCTTGTGAATTTATGTACACTTATCATGTTGCATATGCAGGTGTTCTCACAAAATAGAAAAATCTAATCTACAGATAGATTTTCTTGAGGTACAAAGAAAGAGTATTTTGGCCTCTACTAAATAGAACAATGAATAAAGTTGACAGTGTATTATGCTTTGTAGAAACAATTGTTTGCTAATTCTGGTTTCACAGTTTTCTTTTTTGTTTAGAGGCAAGATATTTTTCTCATCTTGCCAGTGCTTTTGTGGGTCCTTAAAGTGTTCAGAGGATCTGAAAAGCTGGCCGTATCTCTGCCTACTGTGACCTTTCGACATTCAGGATATCTCTGTATTTTAGTAATCCCAAATTTCCGGGGCGGGACATGTGTTTAAACAACACAGTCTATTGGAAAATGTCATTAACATTCTTTGGCTAAAATATGTCACAAGCAGACACATTGCATTGACCCTTGGCAGTGACAGCAATCGAGTGTTCCAGATCTGGGTGCTGGGTCACAGAGTTTTCTTATTATATAGTCGGTGGAATTGTTTATCGATTGGAAAGAAAGAGAGCTTGACTGGTACAGGTGTTTCCACGGGCTCCCAGCTTAGGGTTCAAACAGGAGGCAGGTCCCTGGCACAGTAGTTATTTTATGGCATAATCTTTGTAAATAATCATCATCTTTCTTCTGTCTCTAAATAGGATCATGGGATTTTTACATGTATCAAAACGGCCACCTCCTCCTGTTCCCCAAGTCCATGGTCATTCACCCTGAATGACTTCTTTTTAGTTTGCTTCCAGAGGGCCCTGTCAGCCCTATGGCATCTCTGTGCCTCTGAAAGCGGACATGCCTGCAGAGATGCGTGCCCCAGTCAGACCCCCCCATGACCGCTACAAGTGAGGGGCATCCTGAAGACACTGCTTCTCTAGCCCTAAGCCACATGTGATACTCCCTTCACTTTTATTCTGATTTTTATTGTTTTCAGTAATACAAAACAACAACAATAAAACGGCATGGCCTTCTCCCCTCACCTCAGCCAAGAAGGAGTTTTCTCTGGCTCTCCAGCCCCCTGCTGGAGAGCCATGCTCACACCTGAAAACTCCCTCCCCTCCACAATCTTGAAGGACATATTCTCATTATCACCCAATGTTTTGATTCTCCACCGAATTATTCATTTTTTCCCCTGGCAATCTAGCCAGAATCTCACCAAATTTCATCATCAGATTTAACAAATAAGCTTGGATTTCTCTCTCACAAACATAAAACACACACATATTTCTAGAAGCACTAAGAATTGCTACAGTGGTTCTGCTTTTATCTGAGGCTAGATGATCACTGAGAAATCTGGAGGGGCAAATAAGGAGATATGTAACTGTTCTTTTCAGGTCTAGTAAATTTTTTTTGCTACCAGTGGATGGCAGAAAGGGATGAGTCTCATCAAAATATGGATGACTAATAACTTTCACTTTCTTTCAAAAATGTGATATCTTCATCTGATCTAATAAGATATATTGAAAATATATTAGGCAAGATAGATATAAATTCTTTGTTCTCCATTATTTGTGATCGAATTTTTTAGAAATATCATTGATAGATTGACTCTAATTTTCCCCCCATTTATTTCATAATTATTGGTTATATCATGGAAATTCTAATGATCCTCAGAGCTTGTACTGATGAAGCTGTCAATGGTATGGTAAAAAAAAAAATGTCAGTTTCATGATTTTAATTTTACAAGTGATTTATGAGAGGCACCAAGAAAGATAAAACAGAAGAAGAAATAGAAAATAAAAGGCTGAAATTACCAAGCTTTAATTTATTTTTGGAAATTTCTGGAATCTGACTATTTGCCTTTCCAAAGGCAAAGGGTAAGGGCTGTTTGACAAAGAAGTGATAGTTTAGGAAAACTGAAGAACCATCCTTGGGGGAGAAAAACACTTTAATATGACTATATTAATAGAATTAGACTTGGAGGAGTCATGTAGCTGAGATTTTTGGTGTCTTGTGAAAAAGGGAAAAATCAGTGCTTCTGAGGACAGCTTCGTGCTTTGTTCTGCCCGCACATATTAATGCCCTTGGTAACATACAGCACCTGCTTTTCTTGTTCTGATTTACTCATCACTCATGCCCACGGATGCCCCAGATAAAAGCCTTGTTGATGCTTTGGACTGGATACAAGGGTGTTTTTTAGAAGGATTTCAAAATAAAATTTTTGCATGTATTTTGGAATTTCTGTATGTAAACCGTTCACATAAAAAATTTCTATCTGCTCAAAAATATAACCATGAGTGAAGTTATGTTGTTCTGTGTAGAAGGGATATGGCTTTGAGAGGAGTAACCCAACAGCAGAAGTGATAAAACCAGCAAAACTGTATTGGCGTGAGAATCATACAATGCAAAGTGCTGACCACATGCATGATGTTTGTGGGCGGTCGTGTGCCCAGGGATCCACGGAGCCATTGAATTGAAGATATGAATGCAATGATGTTTCAGTGTCCTGGCAATCAGGACATTTGTAGGTTACAGGGTAGGTCCTTTTGAAAGAGTGTCTAGACTTCAACATGGTCATTGAGGTTTAGATCAGTAGAGATCCAAGAAAGATTGGCTGGTACTGTCATTATTATTCATGGTCTGTCTCTTCTGCCAAGTTCCTTGCACTGATTTCTCCATCCTTACTCCCTTTAGGATGTCTGCTTGCAGTGACCTCATGTTTACACTGCATTCTCTCCGTTTCCCTACCTCTCCCAGATCCTCCTCCCTGGGAAACTACCCCTTTTCTTTCTGCATCACAGCTTCCAGTGCCCTTGCACGTTACTTTCCCTCTCAGCCCTTTCCCCTCCTCAACTTCTCTGCTATGGATTTGCCTTCCTGGCTCCCGGCCTTTAACTCCTAAACTTCTGCTTCTTTTTGTTCTCTTTCCTCTTGGTTCCCTCTTATCATTTTCATTATTGCTTTCTGTTTTTTGTTGCTGTTGTTGTTTGTTTTTTCTATTTGTTTCCAAGGTAGAGTTGGATTGGGTTTTGTCTTTGTTTTCTTGCTTGGTTGTAAATTTATTTCTGGCTTCCAAATGTACCTTTGCTCATCAGGATCAGAATTGTATCAGGGTTATTCTGTGAAGCCCCTGAGGACTAGGACCACAGGGTCTTCATCTATGAATGCCCTGCGGGATCCGGCAGAGTGCCTGGTGCAGGCTGAGTGGATGTCCGAAGGATTTTAATACGCGTTAATCCACATCATTCTGTGTGTCTCTGTTGCTGAAGGAAGTGATTTTCAAAACCAGAGATGCTGAATGTTGCATTCACCTCTGCAATGCTTTATGGCAAAAGGCATTTTGTGTACCAGAAGTAAGTCTTACTAAAGAACCTCTTTTTATTCAATACTTATATCAATTGATGTACCCTACTCCACCTTTTGCCCCTGAAACTTGTGGACCCTGGACTGTTGGCTGGAGATAGGTTGTATACCTAGCTAATGAACATACTGTGGTAGCTAACAGGTGAGCTGAATCAGAAACTAGTAGAATAGATGAGAAGAGAAGGGAAGGGAAAAGCTGCCGCAGTGTTGCTTCCCACGACGCTGGCAAGATCATCAGAACACGTGCCAACTTGGAAGGGCAGACGTGCCTTTCAAAGCCAGTGTAAGTAGCCTAGCCAGTATCTGGAAACTGGGGCTGAGTAAAAGCAAGGAGGTCAGGAGTACGTGGCAGTGATGGTGGTTTGAGGGAACTGGAAGGCCATTCCTGAACACCTGCCAAGAATATCCACTCATATATGTGGCTTCCTTCCTTGGTTTGGTGGAGAGTTGGATGTATTAGGAGGTGAACTCAGCAGACGCAGCTAGGAGATGGGTTGAGTACTAGGCCCATCTTTTGGTCTATTTTTTTTTCTTATTCAAGACAGATGAGGACATCCCTGGTGGTCCAGTGGTTAATACTCCATACTCTCATCTCAAGGGGCCTGGGTTCGATTCCTCGTCAGGAAACTAAGATCCTGCATGCCACCCAGTGTGGCCAAAACAAAACAAAATGAGAGAGATGATCTTGACTGTAATAGTCATCTGTTATGTCCCCATACCATGTAAATATCCACAGGAACATTCTTTAATTAACATTTTGAAAAGACACTTCAAAGATCAAGTAAGAATGACAAAATTCCTACTTTGGGGAAAAGAAAGCCCTAGTTTCCCTTTACAATTAACCAAGCAGGTATAAGATATGTCTAAAGTAAGGACAGATGATATGAGATGGGATTCGGAGGTCAACTTCAAAGCCTTCCTCATTGAGGAATCTACGGGAACAATAGCCCAGCTGCGGCTGCGAGAACAAACTGTGTTTCTGGTTTGGATGCTTCTTGATTTTTCCAAGTTGTGCTGATTCTCTTATGTTTGTTTGGCAGGAATTTTTTTTTTTTTCCTCTCATTCTTTTTTTACGTCAAGGTTCTTATTACCATCTGTTGAAACAGTAGTTTCTATACATGTAATTTCCTCAACATTTGGTAAATTTTTCTATTGCAAAATAATCCTGCCTCATCATATCTAGTGAAACAACTCAAGAAAAATAATGGATATATTAACAGTTTTCTTCTGCACACCACATCATTCTGTGATGAAATCTCAGAAATAATGTATGGTAATCACAGGGTCATATGTATTCTTTTATAGCTTTCTTTATGTTCATACAAACATACTATCAGATCTGTGGTGTCTGAGATCTGACTGAGCAAGTTATTTTCCTTCCTTTTCAGTGATAGGCATAGTTTGTGCATTCTCCACAGGGCACTAAGCTTGTCTTTTTTTTTTATTGTCAGGGCAGTTGTTTCTAACATGTTTGCATCACATTTTACGCAAGTGTTGCCCATCAATGAGCATGGATTTTTTTGCCCCTGTTTTTCCATTCCGAATAATGCTACAATATCTGTACAAGATATTCATTTCAAATCCTGAAAATTAAGTCATTGATCTTCTGAGCAGGGTTGCTTCCTTTTAAACTCTGAAAAAGATTGATATCAGTGCTTAGATTCTTAACCTAGAGTCTGCATCCTGTGGGACTGAGCCACCCCTTTGTGTTGGGCTGAGAAGGTTTATTAAAGTCTACTGCTTTTGGTGAGAAGATGAACCTTCTGACTGATATTTCAGCTGAAAGGGAACCTCTCTCAACTGGCAGAAGCATGAATGTCTCATTTTTTGGTGGCACTCTCACGGGGATCCCAGCAGCGCTTGGGGTCAGCAGGGCTGCCAGCTCATTGCTTCTTGTCCATCCCGTGAGGTCACTCTTATGTTTCCAGACTGATCTCGTGTGTCTGCCCCTCATATTCCAAGTTGAAAGAGCAACAGCAGGTGAGGAGCCCAAATCTTCCTAAGTGGTTAGAATCCCACTGAAGCATTTTGGGACTTGAGCAGAGATTTTTGTCCCCAAGGGCTTGAACATCAGGATTTTCCTTTTTATGTCATGATCTTGGGAACACTGAAAAATTATAATTTTTGATAGCCTTCATCTACTGGATGGATTTGGTGTTACTTGACCATAAGGGGAAATATCTTGGTTTATTAATTGAGCTGGAGAAGCTGACTCTGGAAAACACTAATGAACCTTGGTGAAATCTGATTGTATTTCTTTTCTTCCCGTGTACTTGTCCTGTTTCTCATTGCCAATATCAGTTTTAATTAAAGTTAAAATGTAGATATAAAAAAAGCATAAAACAAAAGTTTACCTGCAGAACATCTCTGCTGGGTTGATAGAGACATATTTACCAACTGAAATCTGTCTGGAAGACAGTAGATCACAAAGCCTCAACTGTTTGCTTTTCCTGTAAAAAAGGTAGATCAAGGACATGCATTTCTAATTACAATTCTCTTTCATGGATTTTTACTTCTTAGAATTTAATTACATCCTACAAAGTTTGATGGCCGAATTCCACATGCTTCTTGGGAAACTCAGGGAGTTTCCTAAACACAGACCTGCAAAAGTGAATTTTTTTCTCTTAGTTTGTGTATGGGATGAGATGGAGAACTTAGTTCAGCACAGGAAGGCAAATTGAACATTATCTCTTTCTACAACTACAGTACTGGCCATTTTTTATCCATGCTTAAAAATCAACAGTATACCATACTTCATATATATTTAATGCAGGTAGAAACATTTTAACCAAGTCTGGAAAAAGAATTTAGTAATCAGAAATGAAAACAGCACTTTGGTTAGGTGAAAAGACTCTGAGTGGTCTGGGAGGTCTAAGTTTTTGATTCTAGAACTTACTTTAATACCATTTCCCTGAGTTTCCCTTACCTTTTTATATTTCTGTTTCCTGCCATCTCTTCCCATCACAAGAATATTTTAGTTATTTGATAAGAAATGTCTTGACAGTCAGCATTAGACTAGGAGTAATAGGTTTCAGGGTTCTGCAAAGAATGCCAATATATTAACATATTATGAAGATGATAAAATATAAATAAGAACCATTAACTCCAAGAGATTGTTATTAGTGATAATGGTAAGATGAGGGGGACTGAGAGGCCTGAAATTGACTTGATCCATGATTATAATGGACCACAAATCCTTATGAGAGTTCAGATCAATGCCTTTCATTGAAACATTTCTCTGTACATCCATTATGTTTCTCCGGCCTCCATCTCTGCCATCAGTTGGACTGAAATCATGTAGAGAGATTTGCTTTCAGTATTTCTCATACTTCTTCCATGAATTATTTTTTATTGTGGTTTTGTTTTGGAAAGCAATGCAGATATTTTTCAGCGCTTCATAGAAAACTCACTGCAGAGTCTGAGATGAATCTATTCAGAAATTGTCTGGTTTTTACATTGCTATATTTCACAATACTTGCACTTTCCCCATTTACATTCCCTGGATGCTTTTTGTCTCCCAAAGTAACTAAATTAGAGGAGGGAGGGGTGCTATTTTCTTCCAGCCAGCTTACAGAGAACCAGCCCCTGCTTTCTGAGAGCTGTAGCTCGTGTTTAGAAACACTTTGAGTGAGCCTGCACTGGCTCTGGGTGTGGTGTTGGGTTTTAACCAGATAATTTTCCAGACTCTTCTTTGTGGAATGAAAGAATTGAGATTTCTTAGTTTCTCCAGTTTACACTGAGTTTTCAGATATCCTCACACTTGCTCACACATAACATTTCTGAACTTAGTTGTGCTTACTTGTTCATCTTCCAACTGTAAGAGCTTCTCTCACCTACATCCGCATGCTCCAAACACACGGACCATCTCAAAGGTCTTCCAGCTGAGTGGCCCTCAGTCCTTGCCCAGCATCTGGTAGGTGCTTGATAAGTGTCAGCTAATGGCATGGAAGTTGTTGCATGTCCTGAACTCTGGTAACACTTACTGATAGACAATTTCTGGGCACGGAACCATTTTACTTTCTTTTGGTATTCACCAAAAAATCAGCCCCCAGGGGAAAGAATCCTTGTCCTCTTCTTCCTCATCCTGCTTTCAGAACCCACAACAGTGACCTGTACGTGGCAACGCTGGTCAGTTTTCCGTGAGGGAGGAACTGATGCTCTCATTCTCAAAACATCCTTTAATTGACGGCACAATCTGCTGAAGAGTTGAATGAAATTGCTCCATATTTATCTGTGCTTCTGCTGCAGTTTTCTTTGTCCCTTTTTAATTTCAAAATAATATTGTACTTTCAATGCCAAAGATACACACAGAACTAGGAAGGAAGTGTAAAGGTGAAACTCTCCTCTATGCGTTTGGCTTTTTTTTGTTGTTGTTCTGTGAAGTATTTGCTTTATTCTTGCTCATTCTCATGTTTACTGTCAAGTCAACATTGACTTAGTTGAAAAACAAGTGTCTGTTTACACCTGCGTCTCCCACACCTCCATGTTTGTTTGGTCTGAAGACTCCTTAGAAGAGAAGGAAATAAGATTTTTCAGTGTTTGTGCATGGTTGAATTGTACCATCTTATAGCCCAGTGCTATACCAGTTTGTTTCATATCTGATAGCTATTAAGGAGGGGTTTGGAACATGGAAGTTCTGAATGTGAAATCCAAGGTGTCAATCAATGCACGTTCATGGAGCGTTTCCTTAGGCTGGCTCTGTATGAGGGGGGCTGCGGTTTGAGATCAGCTGGGACCAGGGACATTTTACTGCAGTGCTTACAACTGGATAAAGGTCTCCTTAAGCACCAGGATACACAGAAGCCATACGTGACTAAAAATTAATTGTGTGCATGTGCAGTTAGGACAAATTGCAAACAAGAAGATACCAAAAGGCCACAAACCAACGCCATTTCTGAGGTTGGAAGCCAAAGCGGGGAGCTGCACATGATGCCCGCACACAGAGGCACTGAGGGGTGGCAGACCCCCCAAGCTGCCTCTGCTGCCCCACTGAGCCTCCGCCCTGTTGTTACCCACCTAAGGACCTGAGCAGGGCAGGGGCATGCGCTCCTGACTCTTGCTTCAGCTCCCTGAAGCCTGGGCCCTTGTGCTCAGTCACTGAGTCATGTCCAACTCTTTGTGACCCCATGAACTGTAGCCTGCTAGGCTCCTCTGTCCATGGCATTTTCCAGGCAAGAATACTGGAGTGGGTTGCCATGCCCTCCTCCAGGGGAGCTTCCCCACCCAGGGATTGAACCCGGGTCTCCCATGTTGCAGGTGGATTGTTTACCATCTGAACCACCAAGGGGTGAGCCTGGGCCCAAGCCCCCTTAAAGCCTTGCCTGAAATTCTCCAATGGCCTCTCATCAATTTCTATTGATTAGAGAGTCTAAGGATCCAGGTCTTGAACAGTTAATTCAAGACAGAAGGAGGTTTATACCATGATTGTTGCTCTTCAGACACTGATCATTTTTTTTTTTTTTTTTTTAAAGAAAACAGAGCTGACACATGGAATAAAACGAGGTAATTAGATGCTAAATTGTGTGGCATTGACTTAAAGAGAAGGGACAAGGGCTGTTTGGGCAAGAAGAGCTATGAAGGGAGAAGAGGCTTTGGGGTCAGTCTGAAGGAGAACAAAGGAATCGGGCATTTGGCTTATTGGCGAAGTTGGGGAAGGATGGGCAGGCATTCCTGCTGGAATTAGAGCAAAGACATAACAGAGGTGTGAGGTATGCCTAGGGGGAGACCACACAGCCAAGAGTCAGACTTTGCTAAAATAAAGAATGGGTGGGAGATGGAATTGGTTGGGTTCCCAGAGCTCAGTACTATTTCAGGCCTTTGAGGGCAGAAAAAAAAAGCGAACTATTGTTTAATATTTATACAGGGAGTAGATTTATAAGATTCATTCTCAAGACGTAAAGCATAAATGAATGATAGACTTCAAATTCTTTATTTTAAATGTAATTCCCACTTTTTGACTACAGGTATATTTATACATCTTCATTTAGCAAGATTCTACTATAATTTAAAGTAAAAAGCAAGTAAACAGTCTTATAAAAGTTTGCAACATAATGTTACAAAGGTTTAACATTCTGGAAATAAAATAGGCTCCTACTATTCAATAGGACAAAAAGAAAACAGTCTAATAATAAAAGGGACAAAAATTCACAAATGAGAAAAAAAAAAAGATATAGCTAACAGGCACGCAAAATTATGTCATTAATAATTGAAGAAATGGTGACCAGTGAGAGAAAATAACAGTGGGAGATTATTTTACAAAAACATTTCTTAATAGCCTGGGTACATTGAGTTACAGGGAGTTAGCTACTCCTAACACTGTTCACTTTCATGCATTGGAGAAGGAAATGGCAACCCACTCCAGTGTTCTTGCCTGGAGAATCCCAGGGATGGCAGAGCCTGGTGGGCTGCCATCTGTGGGGTCGCACAGAGTCGGACACAACTGAAGTGACTTAGCAGCAGCAGCAGCAGCAACACACTGTTCATACTTGGGGGAATATTAACTCATAAGTAACTTTTGGATCTCAGTTTGAAAGGATGTATCAAAAGTTTTAAGAATGTGCATACCTTGTTATACAGTAAGTTCAATTCAAGAAATAGCTGCCAAGGGGTTAAAGCATATTTCTACATAGGTGCAGCACTGTTTTTAATAGGCAAGATTTTGAGCAATAAAATATTTGGAGTAGATTAAATAAATGTTGGTTTATCTTTACAAAAAAACTCTATGCAGCCATGAAATTGATGCATATAGATGTATTGAATGGAGAAAATGGCATATAGTTAGGCTTTAAAAGTAAGGCATAAGACAGTGCTGAAATACGACTCCAAACCTGCCTTTAAAATCCATATGTGTCCGTGTGTACACATTTATGCCTGTCCTGTGTTTACCTGTTCCTAGAAAAACACAGGAATGATTGTTTTTTTCTGGGTTTTCGAAGTGCCACATATTCTTAAATACTTTTGAGAGTGAGCTGATGATCACTCAATAATTAACACTGGATGTTTAGTTGTTTCCAAGAAATAATAATGACAAGTGAAGAGGAAGCCGCACAGACTAGTAAGTATCTTGATGCAGTTGGCAGAAGGAAGCAATTACGAGTTGTTTCACTGGGAGTGAAGCAACCTACATAGAAAGAAATGTTTGGATTGATTACTAGTATTTTGTAAGAGGTAGTGGTGCAGAAAGGTAACATTTAGGATGTCAAGCTAAACCTGAGTGAGCATAGGCAGGAAAGCACAAGACATCAGGGACTAGAAAAAGGCCAGAGCAGTAGATGTAGCAGAGGCCGTAGAGAGGGGCGGAGAACAATCTAAAAATAGACAGTCCTCAAGTTTGGGACCTAACTTTGGGGTGACAGTGGGACCCCTAGATGAAGATGTGCTGTGGGCAAGGAAGAGGGGCTGAGTGGGGAGTGAGTCCAGCAGCAGACACAGGTCGAGGTGAGGTGACACTTGAAGCGATACATGTGAGTGTGATAAATGGGAGCGAGGGCCCACAGCCATGGTAGAGGGGATGCGAAAGAGAGTTCGCGTCCTTCCTTCCATCTGTGCCCTGCGTGGACTTCTGGTTTAAGATCGTCTTCAGTATGGTGAAGCTCTTGTTAGGCAAAGAATTCTTTACTATCAAGAGTATTTGAGGAATGAACCTCAGGGAGTTTAGGAAACTGGGCTTGCGGAAACTCAAACTATCTTCAAGTCTGAAATCATCTTTTCCAGGTTTTGACTGTATCCTCACACACAGTTGTCCTTGGCCACTCGCTTCTGACTTTGTTGCCGTGATCCGTTCGTATGGACTCATTTCTGAAAAGTTGTATCTAGAGATAACGAGACAGTTGGGGATGTTTCATTTGTTCATGGGCTTGCTTAGATTATTGGTTTTTGTTTATTGGTCTATTTTCATTGTTTGACCAACTGATTATTTTGTATGGGGTTTCTTTCTCAAGTTGTACTTCAGGGCACTGTTTCTCAGACTTTTGCATACATAAAAAATCCTCTGGCGGGTCATTCTCCCTCCCTCCTCCCCTCCCTTCTTCCTTTCTTTCAGTTCAGACTCCATAGGTTTAGGGTAGGGCCCAAGCAATATTTCTCACAGTCTTACGAGTGAAGCTGATGCTGCTGGCCTGTAGACCGCACACTGAATAATACTGTTCCAGGAAACATGAGAGAAAAAAAACCGTTATAGAAAGGAATGACAGTTGAGCACACGTGTGTTGCCTGTCCAAGGGGGAGGGACTTTGAATTCTGAAATCCAAGCATTCTTCCAATACAGAAGGGATCTTTGCTATGTGACTTAACCTGGTCTGAGGGAAAAAAAAAAAAAAATCCCCTTTGTCTGTTTTTCCATTTTAAAGCTGCATTTTATTAGCAAACTTCGCATGTTTTTATTTCTGCAAAACGTGAATATGCTGATCATAATGTGTGTGTTATCTAAGATAAATTGGCCTTCTAGTTTGTACATTGGTTTCACGTGAGTTGAGTCAGGTTGAATCTGTCTCCAGAGTTCTGATCAGCCCTGTGTGTGCTGAAAAAGTCCAGTTCCTAAATCTGCAAGGCTGGGCGAACAACCACATTGTACCCTAAGTTCACCGAGAGAGCAAAATGGTGAGTCCTCTGAACAGCCAGCACGCGGGCCTAAATGGAAACTCCTCAGCTTTTTTTCTGAGCACTTTGCTTCTGAGCAGTGCATCTGTTCATTTACTAGGAAGCAGGTCAGGATACTTTCATAAAACTGAAAAGAACGTTGAAATCAGTAGGGCCAGCCCTTGCATTTCGTCCCTTCCGCTGGGGTCTGATTATCTCTTAAACCTGGCAGTTGACAGTATTTAAAGGCTAGGCTCACCCTCACGATGTTCCGCTACCGGTGGGGTGTGTCTGCTTTGTGGTGTCTTGGTCTGGAGTGTAGTGTTTGGCGTTGGGTTTCGGTGCTAAAGCCTGAGCGAGAATCCATCAAACCTTAACCTCAAGGCCCCTTCCTGAGTTTAATTTAAGAAGCACATATTTGCATTAGAAAACCTGTCTGTTTTGCTTACCTTTGAAAGTGAACTTCCTTTCATTGAATTACTCTTTTTAACCTTTGTAGCACAGGATGACACTTTGTGATAGAAACCTCAAAGAATAAATCCTGTTGACGTGAATATATTCTTCAGAATGTACCAGAGGGAAAATATACATCCGAGTCCCAAATAAGGTTGAATGGATTGTGGGCTTATTGTGCTTGGTCTAGACACTTGAAATTATACTTTCAAATATGCATTAGTTGATAGAGGAGAACAGAGTAAGTCTTTTTTCTTTTCATAGGGACTCCATATTTATTTGCTTTTATGTTCTGTTATCATGTGAAAATATAGCCTCCCAGGTGGTAAAGAACCCGCCTGCCAGTGCAGAAGACATAAGAGACATGGGTTCAATCGCCGGGTCAGGAAGGGCCCCTGGAGGAACACACGGCAATCCACTCCAGTATTCTTGCCTGGAAAATCCCATGGACAGAGAAGTCTGGCCAGCTACAGTCCATAGGGTTGCAAAGAGTTGGACACGACTGAAGAGACTTAGCATGCATAATGGGAAAAAGTGATCATAAACACTTGATTCAAATCATTCCCGTCATGTTTGGGTTTCGGTCTGTTTCCTGTCTATAAGAGATGGATGCAAGGATTAGGAATAACGTTTGCCACTTGCCTGGTATATGGTACTTGGTATGTACTTGAGTAATGGTAGTTATTCTTAAGGAGGGTGTTTTAACACAAACTGGTGTTTAGAATGGGTGGTGAGACTCCAGGCAGAGGCTCCAGGAGAGTCTGTGGACTCACCGCCCATTAGCGCATTCCCCGCCTTCCTCAGCTTCTTATAGTTGGACCCACGGAGACCAGAGCCCCGCAGACAATCCTGCCCTGCCTTTGACTGGTCTAAGAGGGCTGTCACAGCTCTTGGCGCACCGCTTGGAGGATACTGGAAATCAACTGCTCACCCAGGTGTGGGCTGGAGTCAACTGACCGCAGCCCTGGCAGTGCCTGGATTTCCACACGAGACCGCCTCCGGTTAGAGTCTGCAGATTTCTGTGCTTCCCTCACCCACCCCCCACTAGATGTCCAGTTATTCTACCCAACCTTCCTGTCCTCCTAGGGTGCTGTGCGGTTCATGGGGAGGCTCTTGATCCCCAGCAAGGGTAGATGCATCCTCCTTATGGAAATCTCATCTTTTACTGCATCCCCGGGTCCCGGCTCTCCCTTACCTCACCTCTCAGATGCACAGATATGGCCTCTACTGACTTGACCTTATTTCCCCTCCCACCTAATGAACATTCGCAGTGACTGTTTCTGGAAACATCCTCTGAGTTTGCCCTGTAGAAACCACCCTTACGACCAGCCACCCATCTGTGACCTCATCCCCTACCCCTCTCCCCCTCACCTTTTCCTGTTTCGGCCACAGTGGCCTCCTTTCTGATGCTCCAGCACACCGAGGCCTTGGCAAAAGCTGTTCCCTTCACCTCGACTCTGCCCAGTCTGAACAGGAATGGCATATTCTCGCTGGTCAAGTCCTAGTTTAAACCCTTTTGCTGACCATCTAGAGTAAAAGCATCCCCCACTCAGGCTCCAGTGCTTCACATTATTTTGATTCCCCATGACACACAGAGCTCTTACTGTTACTGGATATTTTTCTTATTTATTTTCTTCTTTCTTTACTCTCTTCCTTCTCTATTAATAATCTCTGCAAGAACACAGATCTCTTCTATCTTATTCTCTGCTGTCCCCAGAACCTAGAACCAAGGGATACCACAAAGAAGGTGCTCAGTTAACATTTATTGAGTGAGTAACCAGTTGCCCATTAGGTTTCTTTTTATATCTGGCTCTACTTTCCCAGTGCCTGTGCTGGATTATATGCCAAGATCTTGTTTCCTTTGTCTGATGACAACAGTGTAGCTGTGTGCCTCAGATACGTTGGCCAGCTTCACCATCCCACCCTCTCAGCCAGCAAGACACCGGAGCATTCATAGCAGTTTCTGCCACCTCTGTGGGTCCCTCCTCATGTTCCAGAGGCACTGCCAGCTGACCGGAGCAGGAAATCCAAATACCGTGTCCCCTTGATTTTAAAGTTGTTTCTGGGTTTCTGTTCTACCAGAATTGGATTGATGGTACCTACCATGGATTATCTGTGGCTTCCCAGGTGGCTCAGTGGATTGCCTGCCCATGCAGGAGACACAGGAGACCTGGGTTCCATCCCTGGGTCAGGAAGCTACCCTGCAGGAGGAAATGGTAAAGCGCTCCAGTATTCTTGCCTGGAACATACTGTGGACAGACAAGCCTGGTGGGCCTCAGTCCATGGGGTCACAGAGTCTGGTATGGCTTACTGACTTATTACAGCACAGCATATCCACATTCCTTTTAAGGAAACTTGTTTTTCAGAAGAAGTTGTTTAGGGAAAGTTTGTTCTTTATTTTGAAACCTCCTGAAGCTACGTAGGGAAAGATGAAATGCAGAGATGGAGAGTTTGGGTCCTGTAAGAAGACCTAGAGGGTCAAAGACAGCATGGAGCTCAACAGACCAGGGGGTGCTCGCCAGCTGGTCTAAAACCACGATGGAGCATGGCACACACGTGTGCACCAGGGGGTGCTCGCCAGCTGGTCTAAAACCACGATGGAGCATGGCACACACGTGTGCACCAGGGGGTGCTCGCCAGCTGGTCTAAAACCACGATGGAGCAATGGCACACACGTGTGCACCCTCATGTCTGTGTGATGTTGGACACTTCTTTTCGCTCTCTATTCTGAAATTTGCATGGTGTGAACCATCAGATTTTGCCAGCCCAGCACCCGTCCTTCCTCATTTTTTTATGATTTCACCCCAACTTCTTGTTGGGAAACTCATCTACTAGATGTGGTTTTGTTCAGATTACTTATCAAAGGGGCACAACATTTGAGTAAGGTGGACTCTTGACCCAGTCTAAGAACAGCAGATGTTTCCTGAGAAAAGGCATCTTAATTTGTCTGTGTTGACTTTAGCTAACTGTCCATCAATGTCTTCAACTTAGATTCTTGCAGCCTCTCTGGTCCCTGTCTTCTCAGACATTTGCTTTTTTGTTTGACTTTTGTCAGTCAGATGTTTTTGCTTTGACTAGTAATAATCAATCACTGTTCCTTGCAACCATGGAACCCTAACTCATGTAGAGTAAGTATTTAATGATTGTTGACTGATAGTAAGACAAAGACTTGATGTTTAATATTATGGAGAAATAGAGCAGAACCTCAGGTTTCCCCCTCCCTTCTGCTGCATCTCCGCCTAAACCAGAGCCAGGTGATTGTGACTGAATGTTTACATAAAGAAGAAACAGACATTACTTACAAAGGGTGAGCCTCCTCCTTACCAGAATGGTCCTTTCAGTTGATGAGACTAGAGTTCTGTCTCTCTGCTATACTGTCTCCCTTGTTTGGAATCTTCCTTAGCCCCAACTCCATCTTCCAAGTCCTGTTCACATCCTACCTCCTAGAAATACAGCTTCAGAGATGAAAACAAATCCCACTTTCCTTGCCCTTCTCCCTCCGCCCTCCATCAAGTCTTATTTGCTCTGTAACAAGTACAGCACAGCCATGGGCCGTGTGTCTTGCTGCTAGACAGAAAGCCACATTTTAACTTAATCTGTTAAATAAAGAAAAAACGCACAATTAAGAGGAAACTCATTCTTTTAAAAATATATTTGCTGCTCTACGTGTTGACCTTGTTGAAAATAACTGCAGGTTCTGCTGCCACACTTTCCATTTCATTCATCAAACTCTGGCAGCGTGAGAGCATCCTCTCCTCTCTCTCTGACTCTGAGCCCCTCCCCAGGTGTCTCCACCTGTATCTGCTTCTTCTGACTGGTCGCGGAGCCAATCGATGCCCTTATCTAATCAATGTGCTTTCTCTAAAGGAATCATAGATGGGGTTTGGAGGAAGGTCACTCTGTCTCCAGTGTCGGTATCTTTGCGTTATGCCTGCATGTTAGTCCTATTTTGAGTAATTCGTTTACAGCTGGGGCTGCTATGAGTAGGCATGTGATTATCTATAAAGTAGCTCCCAGTCTCTTCCACACTTCTTTGTGGTTTATACTGAGAGAGGGGTTTTCTGGGGTCAGGATTGTTCTGGGAAAGGGCAGGGAAACCCAGAAGGATCAGGGTTACTCATCGCTGCACTTTTTTGCATTTCCCCAGATGGTGATGTTGTTCAGGGCAAAGGGGAAGCCTGAGCAGAACAGGGGACAGTTCCACTCTATACTCATTTACTCAGCACCTGTCATGTCCCAGGAGCTATGCTTGGTTCAAAGAGTCGTTTCACGGAAGAAATCAGATTTTCATATTGCATTTCCAGAGTCTGTCATGGAAAATATTCTATCAACATTACATGAACAAAGGGGATGGATTACTAGATAAGACCTCACTCTATAATTTGGGAAAGGACTTAAGACATGAACCTATTGTCTTGTATGTGATGTAGAATGGATTTAGTCCCACAGAAACCTGCTAGGGCCAGAGTTTAATGATTATGTCAATCTGGAACCACTGGTAAAAACATCATGGAGGATGGGTTCTTTGGGATGCAAACTATTGTATACAGGACGGGTAAACAAAAAGGTCCTCCTATAGAGCACGGGGACCTATATTCAATATCCTGTGCTAAACCGTAATGGAAAAGGATGTGGAGAACAGATATACATGGATGACTGAATCATTTTGCTGTACACCTGAAACTACCACAGCATTGTAAGTCAACTGGACTTCAATAAAGTATGCTTTTTAGACAGGAATTGGTTAGAGACTTCCCTGGCAGTCTGGTAGTTAAGAATCCACCTTACAGTGCAAGGGATGTGGGTTAGATCCCTGATCAGAGTCTGACTCTTTGCAAACCCATGGACTATACAGTCCATGGAATTCTCCAGGCCAGAATACTGCAGTGGGTAGCTTTTCCCTTCTCCAGGGGATCTTCCCAAGCCAGGGATCGAAGCCAGGTCTCTGGTGTTGCAGACTGATTCTTAACCAGCTGAGCCACAAGGGGAGCCCAGAATTCCAGCTGAGCTATTTTAAATCCTAAAAGATGATGCTGTGAAAGTGTTGCACTCAATATGCCAGGAAATTTGGAAAACTCAGCAGTGGCCACAGGACTGGAAAAGGTCAGTTTTCATTCCAATCCCAAAGAAAGGCAATGCCAAAGAATGCTCAAACTACTACACAATTGCACTCATCTCACAGGCCAGCAAAGTAATGCTCAAATTTCTCCAAGCCAGGCTTCCACAGTACATGCACTGAGAACTTCCAGATGTTCAAGCTGGATTTAGAAAAGGCAAAGGAACCAGAGATCAAATAGCCAATATCCGTTGGCTCATCAAAAAAGCAAGAGTTTCAGAAAAACATCTACTTTTCTTTATTGACTATGCCAAAGCCTTTGACTGTGTGGATCACAATAAACTATAAAAAATTCTTTAAAAGATGGGAATACCAGAGCATCATACCTGCCTCCTGTATGCAGGTCAAGAAACAACAGTTAGAACCAGACATGGAACAACAGACTGGTTCCACATTGGGAAAGGAGTGTGACAAGACTGTATATTGTCACCCTGCTCATTCAACTTATATGCAGAGTACATCATGTGAAATGCTGGGCTGGATGAAGCACAAGCTGCAATCAAGATTGCTGGGAGAAATATCAGTAAAGATATTAGAAGCTGTCAGTAAACAAAAGTATGTAGTTAATGTGTTAGAAAGTGTGTAAGGTGTGATTACCCTTCTGCATACAAGGGGCATAGGCTCCAAAATGCCTCCCTCCACCCACCCTCCACAAGGCATGCATGCCTGGAGTGCTCAAGGCTCTTACAGGGACTTAGTCCTCCATCTCTACAGTTTCCGCATCCACAGGTTCAACCAACCACAGAGCCAATATTTTCTCTTAAATTTCTTCCATCCAAGCTTGATTGAACATGAAGAGCCAACTATATTTGAAGACAGAAAACAGTGCATCGCATTGAGTAATTTGAGGTCATTGTTGACCTTCAGGGAAATAGTTTCAGCCGGAGGGCAGGCGAAGAAGGCTTTGGAAATTTAGTGGGAGGCAGGTTAGTATAGCCCACCCTTTCTAGAAGTTTAAGATTTAACATTGGGAGATAGGCAAACCCTGCCCTGGGATCATGTAGTGAACAGAAGGAGTTTTTGAAATCAAGAGGCTTGAGAGTATTTATGGTTTTAGTGAAAGGAGGAGGGAGGTATTAGAGGTGTAAGGAAGTGTGTTTGAGATGCCATTCAACACACATCCTGAGACTTCCCTGGTGGTCCAGTTGTTAAGTCTCCTGACGTCCACTTCATGGGGCGCCAGTTTGATCCTTGGTCAGGGAACTAAGATCCTGCATGCTTCACAGCCAAGAAAAAGAAGATTTCTTGAATTGAATAAAGATGAAAATACTACATATCAACTTTTAAAAATTATATGGGAAAAGTAACAAATTATACCACCCACACCCTGACTCCAGGGGGCAGATATGGCACAGATCCAGGGCACCAGTGGGACAGTTGGCCTTGGAAACCTAGTCTATAATCACTTCTTCCTCCAAGAAAGAACAGAGAGGGTAGATGAGGACAGAGATGAATCTTGCGTTTGGACGAAGTGGAAATAGATCGTGTCTGAAAACTTTAATCTCAGAAAAAGTAGGTCATCTTCTGTGAGCGAGCCAGGAGGGCCTGGGAGAGGTCATATCTGCAGAGGGAAAGGCGACGTTTTCTTCCTAGCAGAACTTCTGGCTTTACGGTTCCAATAATTGAGGAATTTCAAACAGAGGGAACTGTTACTGAGTGCACAGGAAGCGCGTGTGACGGAATTGAATCCTTTCCATGAAATTCTTAAAAAACAGTTGATTCCAAGAATTTAACCTTCTGTATTTTTTTAAGAAGCCTTTATTTTCAGTGAAATTCTCAAAACCATGATTACGAATGAGAGACTTAGAAACCGTATTTGTGTGTGAATATTTTAATATGAAGATTTATTTGATGTCTGTTTGTGTTATGGGAAGATTTTTCTCTTCCTGGGGAAATGAAACAAAGGAAAGTCACAGGAACTGTCTCCCCCAGCCACACCTTCTCTCATTGTTTTTAAGCTAAACCTGAAGGGAAAATCCCTCAAGACAGACTGCTTGGGGTGAACTGATGCGACGAAAATTTACTGTCGTGTGGCATTTTCAGAAGCAGCATCTGGCATATTTGCTCATGCTTACGGCTCTGACAGTCATATGTTATTCTATTTGTTTTATATAAATTAACTAGTGTTTTATCCCACTGAATTTTCTATTACTAGACAAGAGTGAAGCAAAGCAAAACAAAGTATAAAACCTTTGACTTTGTACTGTGCAACTCCCAGTGAGTCCGAGTCTACATCTGATGTTCTATCTCGACGATGCCCCTGTGTTAAAACTCCTGAGTGCTGCCATTTCTGTGGCCCAAGACACAGACCTTTCTTTTTAAATCTCATCCCTGATTCTCTAAGCTAAGGAGGCTGCCAAATGTGGTCCTGGTTGATTAACAGAGCTAATAAGCAAAGCCAGACATTATCTGTTATGTGCAAACAGACTAGAGGTGCATTTGTTTGTTGGGTTCTCTTATTATCTCTTGAGAGCCTGGCCTGTTCTCTAACATGGCTCTTCTCTTAATTGAAATTGAGATCTCTGATCATTCTGGGTTGGAAGAATGTAATGACATTTTCTGTAGACTGGTTTATGCTCCATATCCAGACTCAGGAAGGAAGGACTCAGGTAGGACAGAAAATTGGGCTGAAGTCTGAGTGTGATGGGGACCCGCTGATTGACTGAGGAATGTGGACTTGATATTCTGAATGTGTATCTCCTATCACAGTATATAAGCCATCGAAGGAAATCGATATTGAACCAGAAGATTTGTGAAGCCAGGGAATAGGTATGGTGTGTGGTGCTGGCTTCTCTGTTATTTTAGGCATTTGGGAAAGTTTGAGATTTATAGTTTTAGGCAACTGGAAACCCCAGTAGAGTCAGAAGCCTGGGAACATGCAGTGAAATGTCCATTTAGGAGGATTAGCTTGGTGACGGCTTGTATATTTGGCTAGTAGGCGGCAAGGAAGGAGACATGAGAGGGCTTGCATTGGATCAGAGTTTCCCGAAGAATGTTCCCCAGTGCACTTATACCCTGAGGAGTACTTCAAAGAAGAAAGGACTCTCTGATTAAGCTGTTGGGCCGCGGCTGCACCATTCATCAGCCAAGTCTGTGGAGAAGTCAGTGTCCATAAGTGAATGACCAGCTCTAAGAAAGGCTAAAGGAAGGAAGCCTGTTGCAACTGGGCGAACCCACTCTTTCCTAAACTTTTTGTTCCCATCATCTTGTGCAGAATAAGACCCCCGGGGTTATAGTCTAACAGTGGGGTCACATTCTAAACTATAAGGCAATGATCAGAAATTTAAAATCCTAAGTCACCAGCTGCTTTTTTCCTCTAGAATTCTATTTCTTTTTTTTGAGCATAAGATAAAGTAATTAACTTGTATTTAGGAAACCCGTTTTTTGAACAGTGTATGCTCTATTTTTAGAAACCTGTTCTGCTCAACTTGGCAAGAGGTTCACTTACACAAAGTCGTAAGGGAACCAAGGATGACCAGGGGAAGAGAAATTCCTCTCCCAGGGCCAGAGCTCATCCTCTGTTATATGTTCATTATGGTCTGGCCATATGTAGCGAGTAACCACAAACGCAGATCACTAATCCATCCTCATTCCTCTGCTTCCTCTCTCTCTCTGCGTTTGCATCTGTGTGCCTTTTCTGTCTCATGTCCTGTATATTTCCATATCCTGTTTATTTCTGTCTCTTCATCTCCATCTCTCAAGCCCTTTCCCTCCTGTCCATGTTCTTTTCCCCAAAATAGCACGTTGGCAAGCATGGAGCTGAGTGCCCGTGTGCTCTAACTCCCTGGGTTTCCTTTTCGCTACACTGCTCTTCCCTGAAAACTGTGGATCTTCTAGGTCATCCCGAGACTCTGCGCCTTTGATCTGCCGCCTCTCCTGGTCTCTGCTTTCTTGGACCCTCATTCCCCCACCCCCAGCCCACCATCCTACAGCGTCATTCTCCCAATTCAGGACAGAGGCACCAGAGGGACAAGAGACCGCCTTTGTTCTCACCCCTTTGCAAATAATCTCCGCATTTCTCAACGCTGACCTGGAAGGCATTTTCTCACCATCTGTGGATCCTATAATTAATGACTTTCTTGAAGGAATGTCCACATTTCTTATCTCGCTTGTTACACATATCATTTTTAAAACTTCGGAGCGACACGCTGGCATTTCATGTAAGGGTGGTCCCACAAATCAAGTGCAGGGTGACTGGTTTCATTTCTTTGCTGAAACATCTGGTCCTGTTTAGTGTATGACAAGCAAGAGGTAGGAAGCACATAAAGGCCCTCAGCCCTGATGTCTTCTCTTTCTGCAATTGCATTATGAAATTTAACTGCCTCCTGAAGAGAAACGACGTTAATTCTACGGCCATGACATTAACCAAGACTCATTTCTGTGTCTGTGGGCCTGCAAGCTCTGTGTGGCCAGCTTTTCCAGGCTTCATTCTAGGTCCCCTGCCTGGAGCAAGGAAGGCTGGGGCACAGGTCACGGGCATCTGTGGGGACATGATTCACTTGAAATGGTGTCACATTAAATGTCATGACGTTCATAAGGGAGATGTGAACCATTGCCACCTCCCAAATTTGCTAGACACAAAGCAGTACTTTTCCCTGCAGGGATCCTATAACTCTCTCACGGGAATATCTGTAGCTGATGGCATGTAGACATCAGGAAGACGGTATTTTGTCATGAATAGAAAGGCATGATGCCCATTAGAAGGATAGCTTCTGTCTTCAGAGTGAGCAATGGGTAACAAGCAAGTGATGGGTTTATGGATGGACAGTGTGCTTAATATCCATCCAATCTCTTTAATAGAGACTCTTTTTTTAAATGCCAACCCCCAGTCTTGGTCCTCCTCCTCCCCACCCCAGAGTTTATTGGTTTATAGTTTTTGGCAAAAGGAAAATTCAGGACTAGTGGAGAACAGTCAGTAAAGCCTAGCGGGGAGACCCTTGCACGAAGACTGGAAATCTCCTTTCTGTTTCTTCTACTGGTCATTGGCAAATGCTCTTCCTTTGTCTACTGGGGGGTGGTGTAGCAGTGGCTATGTGAGGGTCATGATCATGGAGGAAACTTCCACAGTGATAATAACAAGCGTCTATACCACTGACTCAGTAACAGGCTCTGCTCTAGGCATTTGACATTGTGGTTGTTTAGTCGCTAAGTCATGTCAGCTCTTTTGTGACTCCATGGACTGCAGCCCACCAGGCTCCTCTGCCCATGGGATTTCCCAGGCAAGAATTCTGGAATGGGTTGCCATTCCCTTCTCCAGAGGATCTTCCCAACCCAGGGATTGAATCCAGATCTCCTGCATTACCACTTAACCGTATTAACTCATTATTGTCCAGGGCATTTTTGCAGAGACTAACGCTAGTGGTTGGCAGTTTTTATTTTGGCCAGGCAAAAATTAATTTTGTTATTTCACTAACACTTTGTGGGTTATTACATTCAATAGTTACACCTGAAACACCTGTAAAATCTTCTCCAGAGCCATGACTTTCATTCTCACTTTCCATGTGTGTGTAGTCGCTCAGTCGTGTCCAACTCTTTGAGACCCCATGGACTGTAGCCCACCAGGCTCCCCTGTCCATGGGATTCTCCAGACAAGAATACTGGAGTGGGTTGCCATTTCCTTCTCCAGGGGACCTTCCCGACCCAGGGATCGAACCTGGGTCTTCCGCATCACAGGCAGATGCTTTACCCTCTGAGCCACCGGGGAAGCCCCTCTCTTTCCATACTAGAATCAATCACTAGGTTTTTTTGTCTTTTTGTTGGTCTAATATTCACATTATCTGAATCAGAACTAATTCGGAAGAGCTGTTGGAGACACTAGTATATATGTTGCTGAGACAGAGAAAGAGTCTACATAAAATTCATCAAAAATTTCTTCTTTACTCAAAACTTTTCAATTCATCACTTTTGAAAATTTTACAGTAATAAATTTGTGTTTATAATGTACATAAGGTTGGAAGAAAAACCTAACAGACCAAAATGTGAATAATAGCACCAATCATAAGTCATATAATGAATCCTTGATCAATTTTAAGCTCTAATGACTTCGCGCATTAGCAATATTAATTGCTTCACTCTCTAAACATGTACTGATACATCTCCCGTCAGTAATGTAACTTGGTCCTTGGAGCAAAAACATTGCTGTGACATGGTACCCTACGAATTTGGACCTAGTGTGATAGGGAGTTGGCTTCGGGATCTTTGGAGCTCTTAGCCAGCCAGCTAACTGGGTCCTCCCATGACTCTCATAAGGATGCCTGCTCATATGTTATTGGATTGCATATTTGGACCCCATTTCAAAGGATATGACAGGGGTTTACTATCTTATTGGTATCCTTAGCTTACAGTTGGGGAGACTAAGGTTCAGAGGGTTTAAGCAGCTTTTCCAAGTTTACAGAGCCACAGGGCAGGAGGCCTGCTGAGTCGGTGCGGCTTCTGAGCCCACGTTTGCCACCACTGGGGTACAGCCCGAGGTTTGTGAAAGGTATCTAGGGATACAGTTGCTGCCTAAGGGTTGGGAGGCCACGGCCCTGACCTTGGCCTCGTTACAGACACACTGTGTTTCAGCCCTGCGTTCTGCTTCTCCCCAGGTGCGTGAGGGTGGAGGGAACCAGATGCCCACAAGCCTTGAGCTGGTGCAGGGAGGGGCCTCCACTTTGAACTCAGGGTTCAAGTTATATCTCAGAATGAGTTTTATGAACTGGAGGGGTTATTTTAAACCTAACTCCAGGCATCAACCACAAATGTTGTCTTATGTTCCCTGTTTCTGAATTAGAGTCTTTCTTTCCTAAAGTGCCACAAAAGACATAGGTTTTACTTGGTAAAGTGATTTCTGTAGCTGTCATAGAAGATCAGCAATAAATATACCAACATAGCCTTGAATCCTCTATCTGCACTTGACTTTGGGGAATCCCAGACTGGAAAAATTCTAAATGCCTTTAGTCAGAAATACAGAGCTTGAATGTTTATGGTCTGAAACTTTTGGGCCTAGGACTAAGGCCATCTCTGGCCTGGTTACACCACTTGCTAAAATATAACTTGAAGTTTGATTTGAAAAAGAAAACATACAAATTAGACTTTATTGGCACCATAATAAAGCAATGTGGCAATATTTAATATAACCTTAAAATCTTCATAAGCCTTTGTCTAATTATCCTATAAGTAGGGAGGAGGCATTTATATTCTATCTATCCATCCATCCATCATCTACATATCTGTTATCTATCTACCTTGCTAAGGAATAATATTCTAGTTAAACGTAGTTAAAAGTAGTCAAACAAGAATATATATAATAAAACATAAAAATGCTCCTTACTCCAATTCTACTACCCATAAAATCAATCAGTGTTTTTCCCCAGTTTTATTGAGGTATATATGGCACCCCACTCCAGTACTCTTGCCTGGAAAATCCCATGGACGGAGGAGCCTGGTGGGCTGCAGTCCGTGGGGTCTCGAGGAGTTGGACACGACTGAGCGACGTCACTTTCACTTTTCACTTTCCTGCATTGGAGAAGGAAATGGCAACCCACTCCAGTGTTCTTGCCTGGAGAATCCCAGGGACGGTGGAGCCTGGTGGGCTGCCGTCTATGGGGTCGCACAGAGTCGGACAAGACTGAAGCGACTTAGCAGCAGCAGCAGCATACAAAGTTGTATATATCAGATCAGATCAGATCAGTCACTCAGTCGTGTTCGACTCTTCGCGACCCCATGAATCACAGCACGCCAGGCTTCCCTGTCCATCACCGACTCCCGGAGTTCACTAAGATTCATGTCCATTGAGTCAGTGATGCCATCCAGCCACCTCATCCTCTGTCATCCCCTTCTCCTCTTGCCCCCAATCCCTCCCAGCATCAGAGTCTTTTCCAATGAGTCAACTCTTCGAATGAGGTGGCCAAAGTACTGGAGTTTCAGCTTTAGCATCATTCCTTCCAAAGAACACCCAGGGCTGATCTCCTTCAGAATGGACTGGTTGGACCTCCTTGCAGTCCAAGGGACTCTCAAGAGTCTTCTCCAACACCACAGTTCAAAAGCATCAATTCTTCGGTGCTCAGCCTTCTTCACAGTCCAACTCTCACATCCATACATGACCACTGGAAAAACCATAGCCTTGACTAGATGGACCTTTGTTGGCAAAGTAATGTCTCTGCTTTTGAATATGCTCTCTAGGTTGGTCATAACTTTCCTTCCAAGGAGTAAGCGTCTTGTAATTTCATGGATGCAGTCACCATCTGTAGTGATTTTGAAGCCCAGAAAAATAAAGTATGACACTGTTTCCACTGTTTCCCCATCTATTTCCCGTGAAGTGATGGGACTGGATGCCATGATCTTAGTTTCACTCCCCTCTTTCACTTTCATCAAAAGCTTTTGAGTTCCTCTTCACTTTCTGCCATAAGGGTGGTGTCATCTGCATATCTGAGGTTATTGATATTTCTCCCGGCAATCTTGATTCCAGCTTGTGTTTCTTCCAGTCCAGCGTTTCTCATGATGTACTCTGCATATAAGTTAAATAAACAGGGTGACAATATACAGCCTTGACGTACTCCTTTTCCTATTTGGAACCAGTCTGTTGTTCCATGTCCAGTTCTAACTGTTGCTTCCTGACCTGCATACAGATTTCTCAAGAGGCAGATCAGGTGGTCTGGTATTCCCATCTCTTTCAGAATTTCCCACAGTTTATTGTGATCCACCCAGTCAAAGGCTTTGGCATAGTCAGTAAAGCAGAAATAGATGTTTTTCTGGAACTCTCTTGCTTTTTCCATGATCCCGCGGATGTTGGCAATTTGATCTCTGGTTCCTCTGCCTGTTCTAAAACCAGCTTGAACATCAGGAAGTTCATGGTTCACATATTGCTGAAGCCTGGCTTGGAGAATTTTGAGCATTACTTTACTAGCGTGTGAGATGAGTGCAATTGTGCGGTAGTTTGAGCATTCTTTGGCATTGCCTTTCTTTGGGATTGGAATGAAAACGTGATATATAAAAATTTGATATATGTATATATATAAAACATATGCAAAATGAACTGATTACCACAATCAAGCTAATTAATTTATCTATCATTTCACACAGTTCTATTTCTGTGTGTGTATGGTAAGAACATTTAAGATATTTCTTAGCAAATTCCAAGTATACAATACAGTATTATCTTTTATTCTGAACTGTGTGATTCTGGGATATGTTTGTGTAAATGGCTGTGTGAATTGAACTTTAATCCCTATGCACTCAAGACATGCTGATTGAATGAGTGAAAAATGCTAATACCATAATTACTCATCTGTAGAAATGTTAATGATTCTAACATGAACCATGAATATTGGTATATTGACACGCCAAAATAAAGTTTGTCTAAGACTCTAATTTGGTGAATGATTTTTATGCTTTTATTGCTCCTTTGCTCATGCACCAGATTTAGTGTATTCTTTGAGATTTGCTCTTTTTTCATAGTAATTTTTTTATTAAAGGAACTTAGAAAAGATTACATAAAACATTTGCTATAAGCCCTAAATCAAAATATAAAAGGTCTAAAGATAGCCTATTCAGGTTGAGCATGGTAACATTGATTCTTATTTAGAAAGATGTGGGTTGGTTACTAATATGTTTTTGGCTTATCTGAACTAAGTTGTAATACATCTAAACAATGATATATTCAGAAAGCAAATGCAACATGATGAATTTTTACCTTTGTATTTTAAAGGGTAAAATGGGGTGTCTGTTAGGAGAACTACAGTAGCATGTTGAGTTTTGTTCATTCTGTCTCTGGCTTTAGGCTTTGTCTGAATCTAAAAGCTATAGATGATGTTTAGTGGAAAATCTCAACTGTTGTATTCTGGTGTAATAAGCTGTGTGTGTGCTCAGTCACTTCAGTCGTGTCTGACTCTTTGCGACCCCTTGGCCTGTAGCCCACCAGGCCCCTCTGTTCATGGGATTCTCCAGGCATGAATGCTGGAGTGGGTTGCCATGCCCTTCTCCAGGGCTGGAACTCATGTCTCTTGTATCTTTTGCATTGGCAGGTGGATTCTTTACCACTAGCGCCACCTGGGAATCCCAATAAGCTGAGGAATGAATTTGCAACTGTTCAGAAGCCACAGAGACAATACATATAAACCAAAGTTAATTGGATGGAAAAGACAATAATCAACAAATATGTATAATATAGACACACAGAGAAATAACCTGAAAATAAAGGAAGCTAGACATAAATAATTAAGGTATTTAAGAAATTAGGAAATGTGAAAGGACTTTGTATTTATGTACTAAAGATTGGAGAAGGAATACTTCTCCTTAATGACTAAAAGTTCACAAACACAGAGATGTCATATCACTTAAACTACAGAGCTCATCTCCCAGAAACAGTGGAACTATGTTTTATTCACCTTGAGTTTTCTTCCTACAAGACCACACTTGTTCCCTCCACTCATGGGAAGAACAGCTAGTCTTATTACCCTCCAGTGGAAATGAGTTATGAGCCTTTTATCTGGAGTTTACGGGGTGACTTTAACTTCTTTATAGTTGAATTTCGGTGATGAATGAATGCAGTATCTATTTCATCTTAGTTAATTTTTTTCAAGAATTCCTTTTCCTGTTCTGATTTGTAGGTACATACAAGATAATAATGGGAAGGATCAAATTACCCTGTTTGGAATCCTGCTAAACACTTTTCCTTTGTCCTGAGACTCTTCAGCATTAATTTCCTGTTTGTTCTTCTGTTCATGTCAATCCAACTAGAAAAAACAGGCATTTGAGACATTGATAAAAGTTTGGTGTCTTTATGAGATTGCAAGCAAAGCTTGTATTTTATACCATACTCATCCCTCGGTTTAATGTGGCTACGTTTTTCTTTAGGTTTGTAAAATAGATAGTCAGGAGTCTTGTGAATTAGGACTATAGGAACTGAGGTTCCTTGGGCCTCAATTGCAAGTTAAAATGAAGATGCATAAAGATGCAGAAGGTCCTAGCATGGGTACCAGAAACAGCACCATCAGAAGAGGGAGATGTGCTGTGCAAGAAAGATGGATGGCCCTGCGTGTCAGCTGGCTGGCCGACGTCACACTTTTTAAAAGCCCTCAAAACGCAAGATCCTCATTCTTTCAGCTCCTCAAATATAAGAACCCCTTCCCATGAAATATGTCATCCCTTGGCATGGATTCACAATTATTTCTCAATAATTACCTACAGACGATCATAGAGAGTTTGTGACTTGCCCAAAGTCACAACAAATATAAGCAATCGTATATCAGCCTCTTCCTTTGGACATTTCGCTACTTCACTCACATATTCATCATTTGTCAAGTGCCAACTCTAGGCATGTGTGGTGCTGCATGCCAGGGATGCAAAGTGGAATGAGGCATGATCCCAAGCCTCCAGAGGCATACAGTGAGTAATAAATATGCAAGTTATTGACTGCATTAGAGTTTTCTCAGTGCTATAATAGAAGTAGGAACAGAATACTAGAAGAGCATAAAGACATCACAATCAGGAGTCAAGGAGAATATCCTGGAGAAACCTACATTTAGATTGAATTTTGAAGCACAGCTGGAATTTCTAGTTAAAGAAACCATGAGATGTCCCTGAAACCTGTAAAAAGTGAAGAGACAGGAAAGTGTTCTAGGTGTCTGAGGAACGGCAAACACTTTCGCTGGGCTTGAGCTGTGGGAGCTGAAGGTCAGGATAGGTGTGGAAGCTGAGGGCAGTGCCGGAGGCCAGACCCCCAAAGGCTGGGATGTTCAGCTAGGGGATGCTCCCTTCACTGGAAACAGAGCGTGCAGGTTAAGGAAAGGGTCCACCCTGCCCCTTCCAGAGCATCATGGGGACCCCAGAGCCACAAAGCTCTTCCCTCACCTCATTCAGGGCATTTCCTCAGGGTCTGGGGTCTGACTTTCAAAGTACAGGCAGATCTCTCTCTAAATAGAATTCACAGCCAACTGCTGAGAGAGAGCTCTTCCTCTCAAGCTGAGCTCTGGGGGGGCCACCCTGCCTGCCTGAATTTCCCTTGATTGGTACTCATTTGACTGTATATGAAAAGGGGCAGAGATGCCATCAGGGACATGTAGGAGGTAATGACTCAGTCCCCACCAAACCCTGTCCTCTGAAACAAATACTCTAGCAGGCACATGGTCAGAAAAATCAGTTTTGAGATTCTGAAAACTCGGGTTTTAAATCTGGCACTGCCTGTAACAGATCTCTGAAATTGGCTTCAAGTCAGTGAAGCTCTCTGGACATCCGTCCCTTCTGTGTGAAAGAAACTGACTTGCCTCATTAAGTGCATGGATTTTGTTTTCTCAGATGAGACATCTGATTGTTTGTCTACATCGTCTTTGTACAAGATGCTAGGTAACAAGGAGATAATCTCATGCCAAGATTGGGCTTCAGTTGATTGTGAGTAGGAAGGGATGGGGAGTTCCACAGAATAATGTTGTTGTTTAGTTGCTAAGTCATGTCTGACTCTTTTGCACTCCATGGACTGTAGCCCACTGGGCTCCTCCGTCTGTGGGATCTCCCAGGCTAGAGTACTGGAGTGGGTTGCCATTTCCCTCTCCAGGGCATCTCCCCAACCCAGAGATCAAACCCACATCTCCTTCAAGGGCAGGTGGGTTCTTTACATCTGAGCCACCAGGGAAGCCCACAGAATAATAGGAACTTAGTAAAGTCAGAGTTCTCTGAAAGGTTCAGAATCCCTGGTTTTAGCTCTTAAATATGGAACTCCTTAAAAAATGTTCTCAAGTTATGTCATGAAAAATGTTCTCTCCAAAGGTGAAAGGAGCCATTCATTGCTTAATAAACTGGATCATCTTCCTTCTTAAAAAAATATTCTATGGCATATAAATGGAGACATTTACACCATCACAGAGAAAAATTTACAGACATGCATGCATCATTTGAAGATGCCTAATCCCTGGAAATAATAAATCAGAGAGATTTTGATTCACTTATGAGGAAATATTTTTAAAAGAAACTTTTGATAACAGGTTAATTTTTCTGTTTTATTAGCTACTTCTTATCACTCATGATTTTGCTGCTTGGACAATTTGGAGTTATCTGAAATGGACTGGAGAAAGGATGTTATTTTCAGTTATGAATTAAGACTTTGAATAAATAACTGAACAGATTTTTTTTTCTTTTTAGTGGGAGGCTTTAAAGAGATTCTGAAATGCCAGATAAAAATAGCCTTTCATAGAAAGGTGAGGTAAATATAATGTGACACAGTGAAAAGAATAGACTTTGAAGCAGAGAGGGTAGAATATAAACACGAAGGCTCTGGTGTTCTTTATTTCTAAGACCCTGGGAAAACCTTTGAGCTTTTCCCTCTGTCCTGAACTACCAGTATGTGTTGAAGAACAGATTGAGTTAAGATATAAAATATTTAGCCATTGCAGGTGCCAATGACCCCTCGATGTCCCATTCATGTCATAGGACAGGAATATGAAGAGAGAATTCCCTTGAGTTTTTCTCTCATTTACAGCCTGAATAGCCACCAAACAGTCACTTGCCTTAAACATTTTATTGCACAAGATAAAAGTTTCCCAAACTTTTTAATACCATAGCCCATTCCTTGAATAAATGATCCTAAGAATTTCCTTATGAATTAAAAATAATCATTTTGACATTACTGTCTGGGGCAAAATATAATGAAGTAACAAGACAATTTTTTTACTATTTCCCATTTAACTAATGATGTACTGTGTTCAGTTACCTCAAAGTTGAAAAATTTTTAAGTGTATAGAAAATATGAAAATATAGTAATAACTTGACCAAAATAGATTTCATATTATAATAGGTTTCTTAAGACTAAATTCTACAATTTTCACAAGTTGTTACTAAACGACAATTTTTTTACTATTTCCCGTTTAACTAATGATGTACCCTGTTCAGTTACCTCAAAGTTGAAAAATTTTTAAGTGTATAGAAAATATGAAAATATAGTAATAGCTTGACCAAAATAGATTTCATATTATAATAGGTTTCTTAAGACTAAATTCTACAATTTTCACAAGTTGTTACTAAACGACGAGTTAAGGGACATGTTTTAGGTTGTGAGCTTTTTTAACTTGTAAATGCACATGTAGCTTTTGATGCCTTACAAATGAGGATCCAAATTGGAAATATATCAACCTGCATTGTTTCTTCTTGCAGTTGACTATGAACCAGTAGATCCATCTTGGAACCAGTAGAGCCGTCTTGATATATTAATATTATGGAAGATGAAAGCAAATTGTATCTCAGCAGCAATACTGATTCCATATGCTTCCTGCCATGTAAATAAGCTCCTTCATGGATACAAATAATCAGTTACATGGCTAGAAATGAAAGCAATTTATACATCTATCAAGGTCAAAACCACACACACACACATGGGCTTGAAGTGTTCAGTTTATGGCAACAACTGCTACAGCTCGAACCCTGCGCCTTTGTCCTATCCTTTCAACTGTTCTGTCCTACTCAGTAACTCGTTATGATCTTGCATGGTTTAAGGTTAAAAAGCGTGTTTAAAGCATTACTTTATTTATTGATTTTTAATAATTAGATATTACTATGGATCCCAATATTGTGTTAATTTCTGCTGTACATCACAGTGATTCAGTTACATATCTATCTATCTATATACATATATACACATATATATTCTTTTCCATTATAGTTTATACATTGATAGATTCTTACCATGTTGGGAGAGAGTGCACTGTGGGATTCTTTTAATCACCATTTCATATTCTTCTGTTGAGTTCTAGATAGGTCAATAAATAATATGCTAGCCATTCTGGGCCCTTTGATTAAAATGTGTCATGAATCAAAGTTTATGATTGATCTAGTATAGGCTTTCATGCATTGGAGAAGGAAATGGCAACCCACTCCAGTGTTCTTGCCTGGAGAATCCCAGGGATGGGGGAGCCTGGTGGCTGCCGTCTATGGCGTCACACAGAATCGGACACGACTGAAGTCACTTAGCAGCAGCAGCATCATGGATCCCAATAGTGGTTTCAATTATAAGATTATCCAGGAACACATGATAAACCGTGGAGTTTGCAGTGAGAAACCAAGTTTACAGTGATTTTGCCAGGTACCATCACTGGTGTTTTATAGCATTTTCCACAGGACATTCCATTTGTGAAGAGTTCTTCTTCCGTTTCTTCTTTTCTTTCCTTCCTTCCCTTCTTTCTTGCCTCCTTTCTTCGAGTCAAGCAATATTTACTGTATCCTCACCAAGAGCCAGACATCATATAAGGCACCAGGAAAATGAGAAGTTAGATTTTCTAATCCTGGGAAAATGTTTCCTGTTTCTTTGCTTTTAATTTACCCAGGAGTTGTCTTTATTTACATATAAATATATGAATTCTAATTAAACTATAATCACTTTGGGTACTTTACAATGCAATAATATTTTGAAAATTTAATTAATGTAAGTTAAGCCTCCACATGCCATAGACATAATCAGAAAGTTCATTCTTTAAAACATAAAAATAAAAGACAACAGCAATAATGAAAGTTCGTTCTTTAACATTCAGATAGATCTAGTGAATTTAAGAGGTACATTTTATGAGTAGAAAGTCTGAGTCTTTCAATGTCTTGATTACAATTCTCTTAAACCACCTTGTCCAAATCAAGGCAGTTCCCTTGTTAATAAGTTTTCATATGTGGGCAAAAATGGCCATACTCTAGCCACTGGTCTTTGTATTTCAGGAAATATGTCACATAAGGAAGTCCCACTCTACGCAAAGGATTTATAGATAGTTCCTTGGAGTTAATTTTCATGGACATTAGAAAGAACTTACATCTCAAGCCAGGCAGAGGGTTTATAAATGATTGCCATAAGCTTTTTAGCGACTTAAGTTAAGTAGAGTAGCACTCCTCTGGCCCTGAATGAAGAGTGTGTAGAATTGTTGGGGCTACTTGGAACTCTGGAGCAGCCCATTGTTCAAAGATTATGTTTTTGATGTTTCTTGCTAAAAGTCATTCATTCTTCTAATAGGTGTTATTTAAGAGCATACACTGTGCCAAGAAGTGGACTTGGCATTGCTATGGAAACCATCAAATTCTAATTTTTCAGAACCACACGGGAGTTGGTACTGGTAGGTCAAGAAGGACTGACACTCAGACTGGATGTCACTTATGAAATATCTGATTTTCAATGTGCAAATATTTTATACACACACACACACACACAGACATAGGTGAATCCACGTGTGTGTGTGTGTATTCACATTCACCTACTTGTGTGCGCTCAGTCATGTCCAACTCTTTGCAGCCCCATGGACTAACCCGCCAGGCTCCTCTGTCCATAGAATTTTCCAGGCAAAAATAGTGGAGTAGGTTGCCATTTCCTACTCCAAGGGATCTTCCCAACCCAGGGCTCAAACCTGAGTCTCTTATGTCTCTTGCATTGGCAGGCAGATTCTTTACCACTAGCAGCACCTGAGAATCCCATATTCACCTATATATGGGTCAAAATGATGATCAAATAGCAGACGTACAATTGATAGAGATATAGAAATTATTTTTATAAATAAATATACTTCAGTTTATTTTTTGACGTAAAGTTGATTCTTTGTAATATGTATGTGTGACACAATGGAATTTACAATAATTGCAGAATTATCTGTAATTACCATTGTGAAGAAGTCAAAACTACAGTAGCTCATGTTAGTGCCTTGATCTTTTGAATTTTTGGACAGAGCAGTGTTGATCTTTCGACAAACTAGGGGCTGGGGTAACTGAAAGGTGGAAAACGCTGAGATTTGAATCTTCTGTTTTTCTACGTAGTACTGATCTTTACATGACCTGAAATGTGTGTTTAACTCCAGTGCTGAAGTCAAATCAAGGACAGAAGGAAATGAACGTTGGAGGCCTCTCATAACATGTTTGTTATTTATTGGATCCCTTCTTCCTTTCTCTGCTGAAATGTGCGCCTCTTCTTAGCCGAGTGACTTTGAGATGAAATTTTTTAAGTCACTTTTTAGTGTCTCTTAACATCATTCACACCCTTCCTTGTCATTTCCCCCATGGCTTTAAGCAGAGCAGCAATTTCAGGCATGAAATAAACTTTTGAAGGCATTATGCTGTTGGAGGCATTTTGGAAAAATGTGAATGAAGCCAACAAAATAGCACAGTCGGTCAGAGGTTACCCTTGTTCCAACAGGGTTCTAAGATGGGACTTGTTTTTCTAGGGATTTGCCCGGTCTGTGTGGAAATAATTTTACTGTTAGAAAAAAAAAAATCAGTATCTTTAACAATATCTAGAGATTTTTTTTTTAACTTTTGTTTTTATTTTTAACTCTGGTCTTCATTAAGAAGACAAACTCAGTGGCATGAGGATGACGTAGATTTTACTGTGTGCTGAACTTAAATGCACTCACTTCTATAAAGCGTGTCATGAATGCTGCCTCCACCCTCTCATTGCCTCTGGGGGGCCTAGTTGGAAGCATTACTCACTGATGCTGAGCAAACAGCGTTTTGTTCTGGTCTGGGTTCTTTCTTCCTCTTCAGCCTCTCCTTTATCCTTTTCTCTGCACCATTCTCGTGGGCTTCTTTTATTTTTTTATAGAAAATTGAAACAGTGAATAACTTTTCAAAGCCTAAATGGCTTGAAGTGAGTTACTAGTAGGAGATGAACATTGGTTTTGGAACCAGTGAAACGGTGGAACTAGTGAGATTAGCACTTAAACTTCTGGTTCCATAGGCCATACTTTATTATTATTATTATTGTTATTTTTTATTTTATATCAGAGTATAATTCATTAAAAATATTGTGTTAGCTTCAGGTGTAGAGCAAAATGATTTGGTTATACGTGTATCCAAAGAATGGATGCTTGTGAGCACCATTTTATTTAAAAATTATTTAATTAATTAATTTATTTTATTGTTGACGGTGCTGGGTCTTCGTTCCTGCGTGCGGGCTTTGTCCAGGTGCAGTGGAGGGTGGGCTTCTCCTTGCAGCGGTGTCTCATTTTGCAGAGCACAGGCTCTGTGGCACGCAGGCTCAATAGCTGTGGTGCACCGGGTTAGTTGCTCCGTGGCATGTTGGATCTTCCTAGACCAGGGATTGAACTCCTGTCCCCTGCTTTGGCAGGCAGATTATTAACCCATAAAGGCTCCCAACTATTTATAGCTTGTGCAGAGTTTTGACTCATACGTTTCACTTTGGCCTTTAGAGCCAGGTTTTCACACGCAGTTGGTTCTTTTTCGAAACGTTTCATTTGGTCTGGAAGGCTCACTCTTACTGCTGGATAACCTGGAATGGCGGCTGTATTTTTAGCCTTGGAGCGTAGTTCCCCTGTGTTGCCTAGTGGGTGGGTTATTTGGACAGGAAGAGTGGCTTCCTTGCTCTGTTCTCCCCGCATTGCAGGACTCCCTCAGGTTCCCACGAAGCCCCTCACCGGCACTGCAGCTGAATCACTCTCCTTCTAAGATCTTGCTAAATGTAAACAGCTTTCCCCTCTTCCTTCTTGTATTCTCTCTTTTTTCTACTTTCTCGTTCCTCTCCTCTTGTCTTTCCTCGTCTGCCTGCCTGCCTTCTTTCCTTCCTCTCGTTATGTCTTTCATTTCCTTTTTTCTCTCTCTTCTGCTCTTTCTTTTACTTTCATTTCTTATTAATTATGAAAGTGAGATCCCAACTTATGGGAATTTACCCCACTGATCTACTTGCACACAGGTGAAAGGTTGCATACTAGTGATTAGGAACGACAGCATGATTTGTAATCAGAAAAGACGGCAAACAACTCGAAGGCCCATCACCAGAGGACATGTGGAGTAAACAATAAATGTCTGGCTAATGAAACTTTATGCAGCTCTAAGAAGGAATCGGAAAGTGCGCTGGAAATATCTGCAAGCCATTTTGTTAAGTGAAAAAAAAAAAGTGCAGAACACTTCAGATTTTATATTTCCTTTTGTGAAAAAACGTGGTGGTGGGGAATCAGATTCTACTTTTGCTTTTTTATTGTAACTAGTAAACACAGAAAAAATATCTCTGTAGGAAACACAGGAAGCTATGCATAAGTGGCAGGGATGGGTCAGCTGGGGAGTAGTGAGGGGAGATTTCATTATTATACATTTTTGTATTTATTAAAATCTTTGGAACATGTTAGTTAATAACTAATTCCCAAAATAAAATCTAATAATGTAAGCTTCAAAACCAAGGTAAGATGCAGTTGAATGAATCTTACTAATGAGCCACTAATGCTAAAAGAATAATAATAATAACAAATTACCATATCTAGGACGCATATCTAAACTCATGGGTGTGCTACTGGCCTCCTGGTTGCTTATGGCTTGAATCATGTAAAATTGCAATTTCTATAGATCAATAAAAAAACTTTAAATATTGGCAACTTCATATATTTGAATAGAATGTTAATCTTAGTTAAAGCATCCAAAAGCTGCTACCAGATTGCCTGTGCTGTGACGCCCCTAAAGTACGATTTCATTTCTCTCCTGTGCTCTTGACATCCTTGGAGTCTTATTTCATCACTTCTGCTGGGCCACCTGGGTAGGACGGCGAGGAGGGACACTTCCTCTCGGGAATTACGTTCGATCCAAGCTTTATGAACTTTGCACGTAGCTGTAGGTTAAGCCCTCATGATCTACCACCGGGATTATAGCCTTCTTCTGAAAGTCACTCTGAATTTCCGGTTTTCCTGGTGAGGTCTAACGTTCTCACTGCCCCCACATTCGTCTTCCAACAAGTCAGTTTGGATCATGTTTCTCCTGAGTGAATTCATCCTGTATTAGGGCTCTCTAAAGAAATAGAACCAATAGTATTTGGAGCAAAATTCATAAGAGGGATTTATCTATTATAGGAATTAGCCCAAGCAGTTTTGGAGGCCAAGACGTCCTAGAGATGCAGGCAGGCCTGTAGGATGGTTCAGTCCGAATCTGAATACAGAGACTCAGGGGAGCCCATGATGTAATTCCCAGCCAGGGGTGAGACATGGAGGTCAAGTAGAGAGAGAGAGAGAGACTTCCCCCTTTTCCACCTTTTGGTCAATTCTGGACCTAAAGGATGGGATGATGTACACCTACATAGGTGAGGATGGATCTTCTTAGCCTGCTGAATCAGATGCTAATCTCTTCCAGAAACACCTGAACAGACACACCCAGACATGACATTTTACCTATTCTCTGGGCGCTCCTTCTTCCATGCAACTTGACCTGTGAAATTAACCATCACACATCCCATCTCTCCTCACTGTTCACAGAATAAATACAGACGCAACTCCTTAGCAAGATGTGCAACTCACCCCCATTCTCACCTCTACCCAACTGATTTCTTTTCACAAACACTCTATACCTGTTCTTTGCCCAGATTGCACTCCCCTGAAGGTCATGACTTTGAGAATGATGTTCTGTTTACCAAAAAGAACCTTTTCCAGCGTCTGTGCCTTTCAGAAATCCACGTGAAGTTTCCACACAAATAAATCTTCTCTCTGTAGCTCTGATCCCAGCCATCCAAATTTAATTTTCTCCTATTTATATTTCCATGGCCCTGCATACCTACCCCTACTGGAAAGGGGCTTACTAGAGTGTATTCCAGATATTTGTTCATGCTGTCCTGCTACTGACCAGTGAGGTTTTGACATCAGAGACCCAGGTCCTAGTTCATCCCACACCTGCTCTGCTCAGGCCAGCGTCTGGTCTGTGGTTTTACGCTTAGTAAATATCAGCATGTTTAGCAATGCTTTAGCCTTTCTCCAGGACTCCCTTTCTGTAAGGAAAAAGTTTTTTTTTTTTTTTTTTTAATCGTTTTAAAAAAGATGGAGACTGATGTTCTGAATGATCTTTGGTGTGAGGAAAGGGCCTTTCCACCATGGCCTGAAGGTTCAAAGTCCAAACACTCCCATTCTTTGCTATTTGCAATAAGGTCAAGATTTAGTCTTGAATGTCATCTATAATCTCTGTTTGATCATCTCTTTTGCTTCGTATTTGTGATGATTTTGATGATGATGAAAGCAGTGAAGTCATATGAACTGTGTTGAGTCTTCTTGGTAATTATGCCTTTTTGTCAACTGATTACTCTTGTAGTTTTGAAGGCCTGTGTTAATATTGTAAAAACGCAACTATTTCAAGACCATAAACAGAACTGAGTGTTCACCAAAAACTAAATCTAAAAATTCTGAGTGAAGAATAAATGAGAGGTTTTCTTCCTCCTACTTCTCTCCCTCTTCCTTTTCCTTCCTTTTCTGTTACTTAATATTATTGTTATTATTGTTATTTTCTCTAATCTGGAAAAATAATAGCTTGTTAGCCTAGCCTGTCTAAGTGGGACTTTTACCTTTGTTAAAAAAAAAGAAAAAGAAAAAAAAACGTTAAGTAGCCCCTTTCCTAGGATGTGAATTCCTTGTTAGTGTGTGGCTCCTATTGATTGCACAGGTATATTACTACATGATACTCAGGGTTGGAGAGTTTTACTGCGAGAGACTGTTCTGGTCATTGTATCTTTTTCTCACCGAAGGACTGGTTGGGTTCCCTGTTTTGTAGCTCATAATATTAATAAAAGCAAATATTTGTGTGTAACTCACTATTGCCTTTGCAGTTAATCAGGATTAGCACAAAAGAACTATCATTCATCACTTGAGAGTGTTTTTTAGAGGATGAGAGAAAGTAACATCAGTGCCTCGTATCGGCTGATCCTGCTCCTGACACTAGTTGTGTCCTTATTCACATTTTGCACACTGTTCACTGAACCCAGGGCAGGCAAGTGCAAAGTAAGAGGCTGGAAGAAAACACGAGGAGCCATAGGAACTGCAGACACGTTTATTCTCTCCTGGTGGGCACAGCAGCCGTAGCAGCAGACATAACATAACACAGCATAACCGCACACAGCCTTTCCGGGCTTTTCCAGGTGAAGCTTCTGTAGGCGTAGGGCACGAAGTAGCCCACAACCATGCGGTACCTCGTGGCACGCATGCGCAGTGCTGTAAGCAAGCGCAGCCGTTACACAATCATGCACAGTCGCTGCTTACAGAACATGGGGTGGGAGGGGTAAGAGCTGGGGTGAGAGAGCGTGACTGGGGCCATCTTGTTAACTTCCCTACATCCCTGCATCTTGGCTTTTGGGTGCTCTCCTACTTTTTTAATCAATAAATGACTACTGATGAACAAAGAAAGAAGGGAGAAAGGCATCGGTATGCAGTGTGCTGGCTTGGTGGGCTCTACTCGGATATGGTCTATTATAGCATCAGTATGTCTCACCCGTGTCCCTTACCCTGCAAGTGCACTTCAGTGGTTTTCACAGTACCTCTTCAGGTAAACCATGAGCACATTCAAATAGTTTCCTTGTACTATGACGTCTTTGGCTTATTGTCATAAGGTTTTTAAATGAGCAATTTTTTAAAATCAAAATCAGGTGTATATGAAAGTCGGCATGCCTTTGTTGAAAAGTCTGCAAGAAAAGCAAGATCCTGATGGTTTGTTAGAAGTAGTTACAGGGATTACCCTGGATGTGAATAAGTGGAAATGAAAATATAATAAGTTTGACAAAAAATGGATATTTGGTATTATACTATTCTTTTGAAAGTCTCTCACCCCCCACCACTCAATTAGGACTGATGTGTTGCTTTCCACAGATTCCATGCAGTAGTTAGATGAGTTAAGAAGTCTGGAATCTGTCTTCCTTCCGCTCAACCTCTAGGGAAGTGGACTCCCAGCTAGTGCTAGCAGTGTGCCCACTGACTGGAAAGTACCCTCCCCCTCCCTCACTTGTTAGCATCTCTATCCTTCTCATTTCAGCCGAGTCTCCGGTGCATCTGCAAGCCTTCCCTGCCCTCTTTGGCTTGGGCAGCTTCTCCAGCGTGGAGCTCAGAGCACTGCTTCCTTCCTAGCACTTGTCACAGCTGCAAGTTCACAGCTTCAAGTTCACACTCATTTACATGATTATTTGATTCCTCACTAGTCTGAAGCCTGTGAAGCTGAGGACAGTCTTCAACTGCTCATCATCTCATCAGTTCCTAGTCTAGGCCTTTGCACATAATAGGCACTGAATCAATATTTTTGAAAAATGAAAGAGTTCAGATCTAAAAATAACTCATTTTGGGTTTATCATTTGAGGTTTCTTTATTATATGTATGCTTAGTGATGATTTTATCAATTTTCTGAATTTCAGATCATTTCTTTACTCTGAAAAGTAACTTGATGTTGTTTTCAATGCCAGTATATAGGTAATATAAGTATATTTTAAATTTTATTTTATTGAAGTATAGTAGAAGGCAATGGCACCCCACTCCAGTACTCTTGCCTGGAAAATCCCATGGACGGAGGAGCCTGGAAGGCTGCAGTCCATGGGGTCACTAAGAGTTGGGCACGACTGAGCGACTTCACTTTCACTTTTCCCTTTCATGCATTGGAGAAGGACATGGCAACCCACTCCAGTGTTCTTGCCTGGAGAATCCCAGGGATGGGGGAGCCTGGTGGGCTGCCGTCTATGGGGTCGCACAGAGTCGGACACGACTGAAGTGACTTAGCAGCAGTATAGTTGATTTACAATATTGTGTTAATTTCTGTTGGACAACAAAGTGATTCAAGTATTTATGTATGTGCGTGCATGCATAGTTGCTCAGTCATGTTCAACTCTGCAACACCGTGGACTGTAGCCCACAAGACTCCTCTATCCATGAGATTTTTCCAGCAAGAATACTGGAGTGGGTTGCCGTTTCCTATTCTAGGGTATCTTCCCAACCCAGGGATCGAACCCAGGTTTTATTTATATACATGTATACATATTATATATAGGCATATAATGTGGGCTTCCCAGGGGGTGCTGGTGGTAATGAAGCCGCCTGCAATGCAGGAGATATGAGTCATGGGTTTGGTCCCTGGGGAGATAGGCATGGCAACCCACTCCAGTATTCTTGCCCTGAGAATCTCATGGACAGAGGAGCCTGGCAAGGTACCGTCCATAGGGTTGTAAAGAAGTGGACTCAACTGCAGCAACTTAGCACAACACACACATGCGCACGCACACACACACAACATATGTATATATATATGTTTCTTTTCCATTATGATTTACCACATGATATTGAATATAGTTCCTTGTGCTACACAGTAGGACCTTGTTGTTTAGCCATTCAGAGTCTTCTGGGGTTTTAATTCCAGAATCTTTTCTCCCTACTACAAAATTAAAATTGCTCCAGGTTTTTGAATAGAACCCTTTTGGTTTCAGGGCATCATCACATCAACGTCTTCATGAACCAATTACCAGTATAAGCATATGGGCTTTAAAATATATATACAATTCTCCAGAGCTCATAGTGTAATTAAAATTTGGAAGGGCAGGTGGCTGAGAGGTTTCAGTAATTTATTGTGTGGCTCTAAGATCAGAATCAAAAATTTGAAAATCACTGTGGATTCTATGCTTAGCATGGATCCAACGCATATATACAATGAAAGCCGCAGAATTAGTTCCCAGCAAGAGGATTTAGAGAAAGATTTAGAATGAAACTGAAAGAAATAATTTATTGAGTTGAATCACAGCAGAGCATAGCAAAAGTGGGTAAAATGTAGAGAATCTTTTAGTCTCTGCTCTTCTTTTGGCCTGAGGCCACCACAGTGAGTTGAATAGGTAGATTTATCTTTGTCTCAATTCACTCGTTCAAAGAACGTTGAGTGCTTCAGTGTGCTGAGCTCAGAGCCAGTGTCTTAGTGGGAAGCTGGTCCTTCCCTCTCTAATGGAATTTTAAAGTTTTGTTCCTAAAGAGACCATGATCAGATCTAGAAATGTGAACCCCTTCTCACATTCCCAGAATGCTTTAAAAGCTTCTTCATTCCTCCGCCTTCCAGAACAGTCTGTCCTCTGCAACCCTTCTGATCTTTGTGAAATTCAGCTTGCCCTCTAGGACATGACTAGGCTCTGTCAGGACAGACGAGGTCTTCAGAGCTCTACGTCTACCTGAGAAACATCACACAGTGTTTGAACAAAGCATGGACTCAAAACTCAAAGTTGTTACTTCAGGCTCCAAATACCTGAAGCTCAAATTCGCCACGATGCGGTATTTTGGTCCGTATTTCTCCAATATAAAAACCTGCCTTCCTGGATTCTCCTGGTCCTATTTCCAGAGTGGGCGTTTGCTTCTAGGTGCTGCCCCCCTTTATCATTCTAGTGATGGGTGTCACTCAATTGCCTCTGCCTCCCACCACCACTGTGCTGGACAAGCTTTGGGATAAGTCATACTCAATAAGTTCTATTTGAAACTCAATGACTTTATCTAATTTATGAAATCGTTTGGGCTGTAAGAGATCTCCAGTGAAACACACAGCTCATCTCCTTCTGTTGAAGAGCGGGATAGATTTTTATTGTCTGTAAAATCCATTCTGGGTGAGTATCTATTCTCAGCCTTCATTATCTCCAGTGATAACAGTCCCACTGCCTCTTTGGCCAACTTCCCTATTGCTGAACTAGCCTTGCTTATTAATCCTGTAATGATACCTTCTGGTCTGTAAATATTGAAGCCATGCTGGAGTTCCCCCGCTAACCCTTTGCTGTCTGCCCATCCCATGGATGCTTCTAGAAGGGATGTAGTTATGGGGCACACAGCACCGGATGCTGTGCTGTACAGCCTTCTTCTGAGCCTGCTAGGATGGATGTTGTCAGTCCTTAGAAGATGAAGCTATGAAATCCGGCACCCAGGGTGGTGACTGAATTGTTAATGCCACTGGCACGAAATTGCTTCACAGATGTGAGCTTCACTGCCAGTACTGTGTGTTCTAACTGTAGCATTAGATGAACACAAAGATCTCGGGGCATCCTGGCATGTTTGTGGTCATGCTGGGACAAGGACATTGGCTGCACATGCCCTAGGAGAGTGTGGCCCAGTGATCATCCCAGGGAAGAATTAGACGTGGAAACTGGATAAGGTGCTTCCTCGCTTACGTTTTTATCTGCCTGTGCTACCCAGGGCTGGCACTGAACCCACATCTCCTCGAATTCCTTTTTGCCATTTCTGAGCTCCCATCACCCGGACTCTGGAAGCTTCACTTGTGTGGGCCAGAATTTAAGACTTCGTTTAGCAGGCTGCCTTTGGGCTGCTGGAGGGCTGAGGTACCTGGGAGTTCATTTTCCCCCTAGAGTGTGTGAAAGCCCCGCTTCCTTGCTTTTAGTTGGGACAAGCCCTAACAAGCAATCTGAAGCCCTTGGGTCTCCAGTGGATCAAACTGACCACTTCTGGTAGCATTTCCCTAGAGGAGTAGCCTTGCTTGGTTTCTCTCCCTTCCTCTGGCAGGTTTCCCCCGCTCCCTTGCCAGTTTATCCCGGGAGCACTTCTTCAATAAATCACGCCGTCCTCCTCGTGGACTTTGCTCCTGGGGAACCAGACTCAAGACAGCCGTCTCGTACTGCAAGGCACTGAGAATGTGAAGTTGGGCTCCTCCACTTAGTGTGGTAACTGGTCTGATGTCCATGCTTGCTTTTCTTGTGATTAACCCACCTGATCCTGTCCCTGGAAATCACAGGTTTTGTTCTGAGATTGATAGAGGCTTGTCCATAATACATAGCTTTACACTTTTTTTTTTTTTTTTTAATTTGAAGCTTGCATGGTATTCAAAGCCAAAGTAGGTCCCCCTTCCTGGAGTTCTCCTCAGGTGACACGTTCCTTGTGCTCCTTCTGCAATCGGCTTGTCCGTCTATTAGAGCTCAGGCTGCCCCGCCTCCAGCCATGGCAGTCTGTGCTCTCACGTGACTGTGAATGCTCTAGGGGGGAGCTGGTTCTCGGAACTCCCGACAGGCAACTCATGGGGCGTCTTCTCCTCCAAAGCTGCCTGGCAGTTGTCTGCCGTTTTGTACTGATCGAAGAACTTAAATGTGTCCATGTTGGTGGTAAAGTCCCCAGAATGGGTCACTGATTTGCTACTTTTGTTTCCATCGACTTAGCTTCTAAAACACTATCTGACTTACCTCTTTTAAGTCTAATAAATTTTAAAACCCCAATATGTTTTTAAAGTATCTTTGATATTAATTTCTCATTTGAATGTTTTCGTCTCTGTAGGCACCCTCTGTTTTTTCAGGCTTCTAACTTTATTGAGGCTAAGTGAAAGATCTCTCTTGGTAAATCTCTCATTACATTTGAAAATCAGTGGGTTATTTTCAAATATCTTTTGAAATTGATTTCTAATATAATTCCACAGTGATAAGACAACAGACTCTGTATGATTTCAATGTCTCTAGACCGTGAGATGTTTGCACCTTGCTTTCTGTCCCTGGTTCTGTTCCAGTGTCTCCTGGTTTATAGTCTGTGGGAACTTGAGTAGAATTTGTATCCTGCTCTTTTGTGAAAATTTCATAAATCTTGATTATGTTGAATTGGTTCATAGCGCTTTTCAGGTCTACTATATCCTTCTATTTTTCTGTCTATTCATTCTGTTAATTTTTGAGAGTTTGATATTGAAGCTCTACTAAAAATGTTAATTTATCTACTTAAAAAATAGTGGAACTATGGGTAATGTTCTGTATTTTCCAAGTTTCTTATAAACATGTGTTATCATACTTTCATAATTTAAAAAAATAAAGAAGAAATAAGAAACACAGATAGTTGAAACTCAAACAAAAAATTATAACCCCAATAAATAAATGTCAGAACATCACCATAATCAGGGGTCAGTGGCAAGGTAGGAGGAGTGACGTATCTGGGAACAAAGCAGTAAGAAGCAGTCATGACCCTTCTCTCACATCCTTTGTTCTTTCCTGAGGCCTTTATCCACAAATAGAACTTTTCCCCCAGTCTATTTTCTTTCCCTCCTTCCATCTCTTTCTCATTCTCAAATAGTTTAGAAATATTAACTGAGAAACATGCTTTATCTTAGAAATGAATATCTTTCCAAGAATGAGCGCTGACTTGACTGCAGTGCTGAATTAGCCTGGGACCACCAAGGACAGCTTGTCTGTCCGTGAATGTCCCAGAAGCTGCTGCTGAAGCTGAGAACAGCTCACTTACTGTGGTGGCAGAGCCCCGCTCTGTTCTCAGCTCCCTGACCCTAATCCTACCGGAACCAGTCAGTTAACTGCCCTCCTGTGTATGTCTTGCACACAGTCGGAGCACCATTAATGTTTTTCAAATGGATGTTGAATAAATAAAGCAAGGAGCACATGAACTTGGGACCTTACTTCTTGTAAGCTCAAAAAGCTATTTTTTCTGAATACATAATTGATAATACTGAAAAATAAATAAGGAAGTTGTATTTACGTTGCATGATCCTGCAGTCATTAGCAGGCTGAGACTGAAATGAGAATTCAAAGTATAATTAAATCATGACATTGTTCTAGGATGACTTCATACCCTTGCTGTAGACTAGCATATGATTATGCTTATTATTGTCGTCTCAGCTACTATTTTAAATATGAAAAAATTCAGTAATGAAAAATAAATATTGAAGAAATTTAGTAACAGGAAAACCTAACTTTTTATTCAATGACTATGCATTTTTTTATTTGGGTGATATCCAATTATATTTATATATGTGTATGAATATGATAGTGAAAGTCACTCCGTCACGTCCAACTCTTTGTAACCCCATGAACTGTAGGCCGCAGGGTTCTTCTGTCCATGGAATTCTCTAGGCAAGAATACTAGAGTGGCCCATTCCCTTCTCCAGGGGATCTTCCCCACCCAGGGATCACACCCAAGTCTCCTAAATTGCAGGCGGGTTTTTTACCACCTGAGCCACCGGGGAAGCTATGAATATGAAGTCTATGTGTATAGTAATATTTGCATATGTTGCTTTTACATCAGAGAGAAATTAAGGGAAATGGTCTTGGTAAAGATGGTCTAAAAAAATGGTCAAAACTACAATTCGGACTGTCTTCAAATCACTTGTCTGCCCCTCTCATAGCATGATATCATAGCATGATGGGGATGATGTCCATTATTCTCACGTGTGATAGTGAGTGGCTGCTGGCATCCAAGCTGTTCTCAAGATTTTCTGCCCAAGTGGAAGTCAGGACATGTAACATTCAGTGCTGGGGAGGTGGCCCAAAGACATAGGGCTACATTAAAAACATGCTTATACAAAATTCCACTACATGAACCCATCATCCTTGAACTCTAGACCATATTGGATAGAGGGGATTTGGAACAAAACACCTTTCAATCTGTTAGAAAATTGAACTCTTAAATTTATAGTGAAGCTACACTTAAGGCAAATTAGCAATGGCCCCTGTTCTTAGCTGGCAATTTCCCCTGTAATTGGTGTGGATGAGACTTAAAATATTCAACAGAGTGATGCATGTGACTAGCTGATCTCCACCAAATTGTAGTTGAATAAGAACAGAGAAGCAAAGTTGTCTTTGTTATTCTAGTATGACTAGCCTGCAATTTTTGATAAGTCTGACAACCCTATCAACCCTGACAACCCTATTAGTTTTCATTTGTGTAAGGAAGTACAGCAAAAGAGTAGTTACCAGGTCAGTGCTTCAAGAATCAGAGATTCGGGTTTGCATGCAGCTCCATGGTCTTAGGCAACTTGTATAAGTCTGTCTTTTTCCTCATTCGTATAATGGCAGTGAATTAGAGAGTTGATATGAGAGCAAAAACAAAAAGTGTCTACATTTCTTAGCTTAGTACCTGACACCTAGCAAATGCTAATCAATGGAACTAGTTAGTGATATTTATAGTAGAGTCCTAGTTGTTGAGGTATCTTTTTGTTTTTCTTGTACATAATTATCTAAGCTTTTCACAATTCTTATTTGCCATACAAATATAACTTAGCATTTTTAGTTCATATCAAGATTGAGCATAAAGGTGTCTTCAAGAATATGAGGAAATTAGGAGACTAGTCTGCTTGAATTATTTTCTATTCCCAATTTCGATAACATGCATTCTTAAAGTAATCTTTGGCATCGTTTAATAGTTTGTTTTTTTACCATCATACGAGAAAGTTTATAAAGACTTTCATGTCTCTATATTTTTAAGAAACAAAAAAGCAGTCTGTTTTTATATCCAGCTTAGTAGTTTTTTTTTTTTTTTTTTGCAGCTGTGAGACAGCAAATGATAAATCAAAAACTAATATTTCCAACTACCTCAAAAAATTAAAGTCTGTGGCAGACTAAATATGGGCTCAATGAGGCTTATGGATGATTTGTTCTAATTAGATATAAGGTAAATGTTCTTGCAATTGTGACTTTTATTAAAGTCAGAACATGTGGCTGTTCTGGCTTTCCTGCACTGCCCTTTAAAAAAAATCATTTGAAAATATTTTGGGTCTGCTGTCACTGAGACAATATGGCTTGGCAGTGTGTTGGTAACTTAATAAGCTCACCACATTTGTCATGCAGAAACTGTTCTTTATATGCAAAGCTGTCAGACAGATTGAGTATATAAGTCTTCTTCGCATGAAATAATATGATAAAACCCCAGTATTAAATTGAATGCTGTACTATCGTTTGGAGTCTTTCATGCATAGGGAGAAATTGTTTTACAATGGAAGCATTGTTTAATGACAAATACTCTTTTTGTAACATTCATCAGTTATGTTTTAATAGCAGGCATTATCTTCCTGACTATAGGTCCACGTTTCACGCTGTTAATGTACAGGAGAGTGAGTCGGCTTCTAAGTTATGCTTGGCATTTTTTAAATGGTTGACGGCTGCAATGAGGCTACTCTTTGGGTGTTGTAGGTGTTTTCATTCTTCCTCTTTTGTCAGGTTTGTGACAGAGCCAACAATACTTGCCTCTTTCTTGGTTTTGATTTAATCCCCTATGAGAATGCTTACTAATATAATATTTCAAGGCTCAGCTCCCCACAGAGGAAAATGTGGAATGTACGCTTATAAGGCATGTGGCCGTGGACAGCCGGAGAATCAGTTAACAGAAAGCGTGGACACAGCCCGTGGGGCAGATTCTAGGTCAGGCATCTGTCTTTTGTTCAGTGGTAGACGTCCTCAGGGAACTGGCCCACCCATGTCAGTTTCAAGGGGCTGGACGGGAAAGCAACGACTCCAGATACGCACACAGCAAATGTGTTTCAAGCAGTTCTGTGCCAAGCAAGTTCCTGTTACAGGGTGGCCCAGAGCCAGAGCTCTTCCAAGCACTCCAGGGCTACTTCATGTAGTTGGTATGTGGGAGAAACTTGTAACTCTGGGACTGCCCATCGTACAGAGCCTGTCACGTCTGATGTGTGAGCATTCCAGAGTGCAGCAACGCAGCCAGCAGCTTGAGATCAGCAGGGAGACGTTTTCATGGGGGAGGGTTTAAACGGAGGTGGATCAGAGTGAAGAACCCTGAAGTTCCCTCCCCCCATCTCTGCCTCCCAGCTTTTCTCTTTCTCTCTCCACCCCTCCCTCTCTCCCTCCTTCCCTCTCTCCATCCCTCCCTCTCTATCCCTCCCGCCTTCCCTTTCTCTCTTACTCTAACTCCTCCCTCCTCTCTGATTTTGTGTTTTCTTCTTCTTTTTTTTTTTTCAAGGGAGCTCTGTCCTAAATGTATGAAAAATGATCATAAATATTCATGGACATTCTCAGGCCTGGGCTTGGCTAACCTGAATTTTTCAGTTGATCAGGCTGTCTGGTTTTTCTTAACAAAGGAAAACCAACTCTTTTGCATCCCATCACTGCACCATGAAGCCCTCCATCTGGAAGGAATTCTGCATCTTTAATAAATGTGTGTTCCCTATTCAAAAACCATCTAAAACTAGTGTTCCAACAAGTAGGAAAAAAATATTTTGACATTTTCTTCATGTCTTGTGGGGTAAGCACAGTTGGAAACAGGCTCTCTGTTAATTTTCACAGGCTTAAGAGTTGATGTACTTTTGTGTACAACCTAGTCAGCTCAAGGTTGATTTCTGATCCAAGATATAACATGGTGAGTGTTTGTTATCAAGGCCCCACTTGAGTTATCATAAGTCAACCTTCACATAAGTCTCTAATTCAGAGATCCAGAAATGATCAATTGAGGTCCGTTGACCTATGCCAATGCTGATTTTTCTTATGTAGTTGTAAAGTTCTACATGAGGAACAACACAGCCAGCCTGTGAGGTTTTGTTCGCAGCCTGATCAACAAACAGTCTTGGACAGCAGTGACTTTGGTACCAAACCAACAAACAGGTGGCTTCTGGGGAAACTGAGCCCTTGTAAGAACAGTAGTCACATCTCTAATTTAACTGACTATCACAAGTTAGGTATCACGAAAGGGACTTATATCCATCTTCTCATTTAATCCTACAAAGATTAAATGATAGTATATTCAAGTTAATTAGTCACCAAAACATTAGAAAAAGGAAACTCAGAAAGTTTAGCAAATTGCCAAAGGTAAACCGGCTGATAAACACTTGCAAAGACATTCAAACCCAGGCCGGACAACTTCCTTTTTGCCTTTGAGTTTACCCTTGGAAGAGGAAAAAAATGACCAAATCTTTTGGGGATAAATCCATTTTTTCAAGAAATAATTGTATGTATTTTAGCTATTTGGGGCTGTGCTGGGTCTCTGTTGCTGCACACAGGCTTTCTCTAATGCGGTGAGCAGGGGCTGCTCTCGAGCTGTGCTGCGTGGGCTTTTCCTTGTGGTGGCTTCTCTTGTTGCAGAACATGGGCTCTAGGGCACGAGGACTTCAGTAGCTGCGGCTCACAGCCTTAGTTGCTCCGTAGCGTGTGGGATCTTCCTGGACCAGGGTTTGAAGGTGTGTCGAAGGACCAGGGTGTCCCCTGCATTGCAAGGCAGACTCCCAACCACTGGACCACCAGGGAAGCCCTGGTCAAATCCATTTTTAAGTAATTAGAAAAAAAATGAAGCCCGTAATCTGTGTACCTTCTTCCTTTTTTCCTAGTCTTCTAGCACTGTTTGGTGTTTCAAAGTACAGAGTTGTAGGAAATCTGAAACTGTGCTTTTAAAAAATACTATCATGATAATTTCATGATCACATGCTTGAAATTCTAAAATTAACCCTGAAACGATAATATAAATAGTATCTTTGATTATTCTTAAGTCCCCTACACCTATCCTTTTTGTTGTTTTGTGGAGATGATGAAGGAAAATATTTCAGTTTGAAGTTGATAGACATTTATAGGGATAGAGATGTTTACATGCTAATGAAAACATTGTATCATAGGATTAATTTCCAGCATTCAAAAATATGATTCTAGGCATATCTGATTAAAAAAATGTTGAAAAATTACCCCCAGTAATCAACTGTTTCTTCTATCATAGAGAAATGGTCTCTGCGAGGCCCAAGCAGCCCATCATCTTTGCGGACATACTAGGAAAAGTTCTATTTCAGATTTCCACGTGTGTTCTGATGTCATTCGTAAGCGCACAGAACCTAGGACAGATGTGACGCTAAAGCTGCCTTATAAACCTAAGACACAAGTACAAAACAACCTCACAACACTGACTGTCTCTACTGGCACGCTGTGTCCCTAGGAGCATAAAGGACATGTCTGCTAAGGGTTATCTTTCCAAACTGCATTTATGGTGCAAACTTGTATCTGGTGAGTGTGTTTTAGGAGAGTGATCTGAAAACAAACGGCTCCACTGGCACCCAGTGACCCAGGTTAGAACGGTGCCCATCCTGGGAATTTCGTTATTCTGCTCTGACCTTCCCATTTTCCAGATGAGAAAACCGAAGCTGACGGCAAGAAGTGACAGGCCCAAGACCTAAGGCCAGTCAGTGATGCACAGAGTGGAGCAAAATCCATATGCGTGGACTGTGCTCTTTCTTATGTGTCCTGATTGGCTGTTTGCAGGCTGTTTTGAACAACCGTCACATCTATTTTGTCTTTGATTTGCATTCTTTTATGTGCCAGCTATAAACTATCAATTCCAGCATCTTAAATATCATAAATAAGGCTTAACATGTTTTATACTTCATCTGTGGGTTATATAACAGCAAATAAAAGGTTTTGTACTCTGCAGATTGACGTCAACCAAGGCACACACACAAAAAAGAGTAATTGGCTTGCCTTCCACCCAACAATATGTCTTTTGTAAAAAACTATAGAATAGAATATCTCCTATAAAAGATCAGAGTGGTGATTCTCAGAGTGTGGTCCCTGGACCACGAAATTCCTCTCTTTTATTTCCCTCTGTCCCTCTTCCCTCCCCTCTTCCTTTTTCCTTTCTTATCACATTTAAGTACTTTAGTTTTGGGGTTTGCATACATTTTGTGTGTGCTTAGTTGCTCAGTCGCATCCAACTCTTTGCAACTCCATGGACTGTAGCCCGCCAGGCTCCTCGGTCCATGGGAATTCTCTAGGCTAGAATACTAGAGTGGGTTGCCATGCCCTCCTCCAGGGGATCTTCCCAACCCAGGGATGGAATCCAGGTCTCCCGCATTGCGGGCAGTTTCTTTACCGTCTGAGCCACCAGGGAAGTCCATACATTAAGACCTTCTAAATCTAGAGTTACTAAGCAGCCACCACAGCAGCCATTGTTCTGGACCTCCCCAGTGTAGTTTAGATCCAGTTTTGTCACCCTGTTGTGAATGAGAGGACCAGCATCATCAATTTCAATACAGTTCTTGGCCACTGTTTCCTGTTAATTTCAAATGATCGCATCTCCCATTTTTTTCAGCCACGCTTGTCAATACCTGGCATCTCTTCGGTAAGCCCCCAGTGAGGCCAGCCATTGCAAGCCTAGAGACTCCAAGATCCTCTCTCTGTTGCCCTTTCACCCTGCCCGAGACCCTCCTGGACAGGAGTGTGGAGTGGGACTAATTGGTTGGGAATACCTGCTGATCGAGAGCTCAGGTCGTAATTCTGGAGAAGAGAAGGGAATCTAGATCCGGACTCCCTCTCACCAGCCCCAGATGCGCTTCATTATCCCTGTCTGGGGAAGAAACACGAAGACAAATAGCGACTGCAGTGACACCATCTTGGGAGCAAGGGCTCTTGAGCATGTCTGATAAGAGACCAGATATACTTTATGTCCAGTTGTGGGTGTGGATGGGGGCACCTGGAAGTGTCTGCAGTTCCTCACAGATAAGAACTGCTGACCTTTCAGTGTCCAAAAATGGCCAGAGAGCGCTATACAGCAGAGTCATGAATCATGACTATAAGCATTTGCAGAAGAGAGCTGCATGGCTGTTCCTTAACTCCTGGCAGCTCCATGAAATACCTGGGTCTCATATAAATCTATCACTTTTTAAAAAGAGAACAGAAGGATGTTGTCAGTGAAGTCACATCTTTCTAGTGAGAGAGCCAGTGGTGTTAAGGATGCAGTTGCTTCACAACTACAATTCCAGGAGTTCCTGCAAGAAGCTGTATCCAGAGTAGTACATACCTGACAATCACAGGTGGCAGAAATTTCTGTTACAGAGAAAAGAAATTTAAAAAAAATATTGATGTAGAGTTGATTTATAATGTTGTGTTAATTTCTGCTCTACAGCAAAGCGATATATATATATATATATATATATATATGGATTATATAAAGTGAATATGTATATATAAGGTTATATATATATACATATGATATAGATATATAGTGGTTTAGTCACTAAGTTGTGTCTGACTCTTGTGATCCCATGGACTGTAGCCTGCCATGGTCCTCTTTCCATGGAATTCTCTAGGCAAGAATACTTGAGCTATATATGGATATATATATATGGCTTCTCTGGTGGCTCAGACAGTAAATAATCTGCCTGCAATGCAGGAGACCCGTGTTTGATTCCCGATTCGGGAAGATCCCCGTATGCACATTATTTTCATATTCATTTCCATTCTGGTTTATCACAGGGTGTTGAAGATAGTTCCCTGTGCTGTGCAGAGGAACCTCGTTCACCCGTCCTGTGTATAAGTCCTCCTCTGCCAACCCCCATCTCCCAGTCCTTTTCCCCCGCCCGCCTCCCCGCTGGCAACCAGATGTCTATTCTGTGTCTGTGAGTCTGCTCTTTTCTGTAGAAAGGTACATTTGTGTTGCATTTAGATTCCATGTACAGATGACATCACATGATATTTGTCTCCCTGTTTCTGACTTACTTCACTTAGTCTGGTCGTCTCTAGGTCCATCTGTGTTGCTGCAAATGGCATTATGTCGTTTTTTTTTTTTATATGAGTGAGTTGTGTTCCATTGTATATATATTCCACATTTTCTTGGTGAAATGACATAAAATTATATATTTTATTAATAGGATAACATAATTCTACATGACCAAACCACTGGTTGACCTGGTTTTACATGTTTCAGATGGTCTTTTTTTTTTAATGTTTTATCTTATATTAGAGTGTATTTGATTAATAACATTATGCTAATTTTAGTTATACATATAGATGTATATATTCTTTTTCAAATTCTTTTCCCATTTAGATTTGGAAAACATAATATTGAGTGGCAGCACAGGGAACTCTGTTGGTTATCCGTTTTAAATGTAGCAGTGTGCACATGTCAGTCCCAAACTCCCTAACTTTCCCTCAACACCCCCTTTCCCCCAGGAACCATAAGCCCGTCCTCTAAGGCTGTGAGTTCTCAAGTCATCTGTTAATGGACATTTAGATTGCTTCCATATCTTGACTATTGTAAATAGTGCTGCAATGAACATTTGGGTGTATCTATTTTTTCGAATTATAGTTTTGTCTGGATGTTTGCCCAAGATTGGGATTGACAAATCACACAGTAGCTCTATTTTTAGAATTTTGAGGAAACTCTGTACTGTCTCTATAGTGCTGCACCAATTTACGTCCCCAGCAAGAGTGTAGGAGGGCTTCCTTTCAGATCAAAGAACTTATAATAAACTAGAGGAATACCTGAAGTAGAAATGCCTAGAGAAGTGACAAGCTCTTGACTGCAAAGCACAAAATAGTGCAGAGTTCTGATTTCAGAGTATGCTCCCCGGTAGGGCAAGGGGCACATTGGGTTGGTTGTAGGAGAGAGGAAACCAAGAGCCCCTCGGAAGATGCCCACCAGGGGAGAAGGGGTGCAAAAAGATGAGACTGAGCTGGATATAAACAGTCTTGCGATTTTGTTGAGGACTGGTCTTTACCAACAGATTCTTTTTCTGTTAAGACAGAGCAGTCCAATCAGAGATGCCAATCATGCGTGCGTGCAAGTTGCTTCTGTAGCCCACCAGGCTTCTCTGTCCATGGGGTTCTCCAAACAAGAATGCTGGAGTGGGATGCCATGCCCTGCTTCCCTATGCAGGGATCAAACCTGTGTCTCCTGCACTGGCAGGTGGGTTCTGTACCACTAGTGCCACCTGGGAAGCCCAGGTGTCAGTCATAGATCGGGAAACTTCAAGCCCAACTAGGGAGAGATTTTAGCATTTTCTCTGTCTTCCCTCAGGACTGGTTAAACGATTTGAAGGGTGCAGTGAAAAATGATAATGTGAGGCTCCTTCTTCAAAAATTATCAGGAATTTCTAGATAGCAGTGGCAGAAATATAAACCAAAGGAGCTGAGTGTCATAGCCTTCTGAGTCATAGCCTTGTGCACAAGTCTTGTGCCCATGGAGTTTGTCTTCTTTTGTTATTTTTTTCAAAATGTTTGTCATCTTTTTTGACCAATGTGCCTCACCACTGGAGTGTCATCTTAGGACAAATGCAATTTTGTAAAGTCTTTTTTCAACATTGTGTATTGAAAGTTCCCTCTTGACTGAATGGAGGGTTTTGAGAATGGAGAAATATATTCTTTCAGTTCAGTTCAGTCGCTCAGTCGTGTCCTACTCTTTGCGACCTCGTGGACTCCAGCACACCAGGCCTCCCTATCCATCACCAACCTCAGAGTTTACTCAAACTCATGTCCACCGAGTCGATGATGCCATCCAATCATCTCATCCTGTTGTCCCCTTCTCCTCCTGCCCTCAATCTTTCCCAGCATCAGGGTCTTTTCAAATGAGTCAGTTCTTTGCATCAGGTGGCCAAAGTATTGGAGTCTCAGCTTCAGCATCAGTCCTTCCGATGAATATTCAGGACTGATTTCCTTTAGGACGGACTGGTTGGATCTCCGTGCAGTCCAAGGGACTCTCAAGAGTCTTTTCCAACACCCCAGTTCAAAAGCATCAATTCTTCGGCATTCAGCTTTCTTTATAGTCCGACTCTCTCATCCATACATGACTAGTGGAAAAACCATAGCCTTGACTAGACGGACCTTTGTTGGCAAAGTAATGTCTCTGCTTTTTAATAGGCTGTCTATATATTACTTTATGGCCAAGTAAGTTGAAAGTTGAACATGTCTCAAAATCTATCCCCTCTTTCCAGTCTTTCTAACATTAATTTCAAGTTTGTGCCAATGAGATTTGGCAAAATGCCAGTTCCTTTCTTCTGTTCAAAAATCATGTCCTTAGAAGAGAAGAATGTCTTTTGTCTGAATCTTCAGCAAAGCTGGTTTTATCACAAAATCATCTTTAAGCAAATCTTCTTTTTGGTAGTTATCAAGTGTCTCAATTTGTTTTACATGCTTTCGTTTTGTTGTCGTTTGGGCTTGACGAGGTAATTATATCACAGTGTTTCAGTGGTGTAACAGAAATGGTAGCAGATAAAGGGCATTTTGTGTTTTTGATCATCCTATTCCATTTTATATACTCTTTAAAAATTAGAATAAGCTAAATCCTTTTTGAATGGGTAAAGGGTTATCTTTATTTGATGTTTTAAATTCATATTTGTCTGTTTATCAGTTTGCAACCTGTGAAATACTGTTGTCACAAGCTCCACACCACCTTGCAGTGAATAGGAAGAGCTGGCCACTGGCAATATTTCTATTGGTTTGTTAGAGAAAAATAAATAAACTACCCATTCATCCATCCATCCTCCATACATATTATACATATGCACATATAAAGTAAATAAAGCAGTAAAATCTTTCATTAATATATGAAAGATTTATTAATATATTTATTAATATATAAAATCTTTCATTCATATATGTAATGAAATTAATTACTAATAGTGGATCTTCCCTGATGGCTCAGATGGTAAAGTATCTGCCTACAATGCGGGAGACCTGGGTTCAATCCCTGGGTTGGGAAAATCTCCTGGAGAAGGAAATGGCAACCCACTCCAGTATTCTTGCCTGGAAAATCCCATGGACAGAGGATCCTGGTTAGGCTACAGTCCATGGGGTCACAAAGAGTTGGACACGACTGAGAGACTTCACTCACTCACTCACTCAGTGGCATAAGAGTGATATTAAGAAATACAAATCAAAATGTTTCAAGTGTTTTCTCCCTTAATTGCTAACAGTTCCATGAAGTTGATTTTTACCTTTTATGCAAGTAAGGAAAGATTCAGGGAAATTGAATTATGTTGCCCATTTTCATACATTGGACAGTTCAAAATACAGGTCTATATTAATTTTAAACGCCATCTTTTTTCCATACTACCCTACAGTCTCAAGCAAAACATTTTGAATTTTTCTAAGTATTTTTATTCTATGAACTCTCCTTACCTCTAGTCTTTCGTATGAAGTAAGCCATGTAATAACTATTCAATTTGATCAACAAGCTAGTATGACTTGCTCAGTTCAGGAGCCCATCAGAGACCAGGACCCTGTACAATGACCCAGCTCTGGGTTCTTGTCCCTGGACCAACCTGGCTTCTCCTGTGGTCACTACTGTAGTAACAGCATACATTTATCCTCAGTGGTTTATAATCCTTTATAAATCTCCACCTAGTTAACAAGTAAAGAAGTATGAGTTTCCATCTCCAATCATCTAAAATAACAATTACCCTCAAACAAGGAAGTGAACTAGTCATTTTCATTCTGAAAATGTAGAATCCAGCTCTTTATTTTAAGGACTATACCACACACTGCTAATTGGATTCCCTTTAACTGGATTAAAACCAGAGGCATTTTTTTTCCCCTTGTCTATGGAACCTCACCTCTTTGTTTGGTAGGATTGTATCCCTGGGGATAAGATTGGGGGAACTGGGGGTTGTATAGAAGGCTGAAGGATTTCAGTGCGGTAGGGCAGTGCATTTTCACAATAATAATGGGTAATAAATCGAGAAGAGACTCTGCTGAGTTTTGAGTTATTTCCTAGGATGGAGGCTTCAAATGTGAGCAGAAAATAGATACTTGTGCTCTTTACAAAGGACTTAGTGGCTCATCCATGGGGATTTGAACCCTAGTTCTTTCTACCACTCCACAGGTATACAGCAAAGCTGCCTGATGTAAAATCAACTTTGAAGACAATTTCCAATGAATAGAAACTTGTGACTCTTCTATTGGTTGTATTATATTTTTGTTGCTTTTATATTGGTTGCATTATATCTAATGTTGCTTTTCTGGATTTGGAATATTCAAAAATTAATTTTCCTTTCCTTGTTGTTTGCTAATCTGCAATTCTGTCTAGCTTCTATTTGCCTGAGGTATTGAAAGTTAAGAATCACTGGGGAAAAAAAGTATCTTTTAAAGTTTATCTTTAAGGATCAGAGTACAATAAATAGCTAATCTAAGATTTAGATTACAGAAATGTAGTGGATCAGCTAACTGTGCCTGGATATTACCAAATGTGTGAGGAATTTAGTGCCATAATTGTCAAAAATACAATAGTATCAGACCTTATGTTCTATTCATATTTTGACCAATTGCTTGGTTACATAAATGTACATTAAAACCTACAAATTTGTATTTAATCAGGAAGCTTTCCCCACATTATAGAAATAGTTCATGCATTTGAAGAAGAGTTGGAGATCAACCCCCCTGAGTCCTTTCTCACTGTAAAATTCTACTAAGTTAGTAAGATGAAGAAAGTGTTGAGAAGCCAGTAACAAATTTTTGTTAGGCTGATTTACTGGTGGAAAAAATTGATTTATTGGCTTGTGTTAAAGTGGGGACTGAAATTCTAATCAGATGAATGTCGTATATTATATGTTTAAGCTATTTTAAAAGTTGTGCTGTTAGGAAAGAATTTTAGTGCAGCTGGTTTCTTATATCATGGCTATTCAGTAGGAGAACAATTTCTGAAAAGCTGAAAAGTTTGCATCTGTATATGTAAATAGATTCAATAATGTGCCTACATCCATGTTTTTATCTAATAGGGTTATATATTTATAGCTATATACATATATATATTCATGGGAAATAGATGGGGAAACAGTGGAAACAGTGTCAGACTTTATTTTTTGGGGCTCCAAAATCACTGCAGATGGTGACTGCAGCCATGAAATTAAAAGAGGCTTACTCCTTGGAAGGAAAGTTATGACCAACCTAGATAGCATATTCAAAAGCAGAGACATTACTTTGCCAACAAAGGTCTGTCTAGTCAAGGCTGTGGTTTTTCCAGTGGTCATGTATGGATGTGAGAGTTGGACTGTGAAGTAGGCTGAGTGCTGAAGAATTGATGCTTTTGAACTGTGGTGTTGGAGAAGACTCTTGAGAGTCCCTTGGACTGCAAGGAGATCCAGCCAGTCCATTCTGAAGGAGATCAGCCCTGGGATTTCTTTGGAAGGAATGATGCTAAAGCTGAAACTCCAGTACTTTGGCCACCTCATGCGAAGAGTTGACTCATTGGAAAAGACTCGGATGCTGGGAGGGATTGGGGGCAGGAGGAGAAGGGGACGACGGAGGATGAGATGGCTGGATGGCATCACTGACTCAATGGACGTGAGTCTGGGTGAACTCCTGGAGTTGGTGATGGACAGGGAGGCCTGGCATGCTGCGATTCATGGGGTCGCAAAGAGTCGGACACGACTGAGCGACTGAAATGAACTGAACTGAACTGATACACAATTTAAGAAAGCATGCATGAGTCCATCAGGGAGTCCAATAATCAAGAGGTTATTGTTCCTGTTATGAGTGAACTATCTTTGGGAAATGGACCGGAATGATGCTGTATTGAGACTTCTTTTTCTCTTAAAGGTAGCCAAGTGCCTGAGGAAACCATGTGTTTTCTGCTTTAGCCTAAATACCAGCATTGATAAATGTAGTTAAGTATAAATAAACCATTTTAACAGCCAAAGGAAAACAATGGTATTTAGAATCTGTGCTTAGTTTGAGTGAATAATTTGAGAAACTTTCAAAATAAAACTTACGATTTGAAAATTATTTTACACATCTGTATTATTAATACTTTTAGTTTCTCTTAAGTAAATGGCTCATCTGTTCCCCTTACTTATCAGCAAGTTTTTCTTTTGTATAAAACATCAAATCACAGAAAACTTTTCCTAACTTCCAAGGTACAATGTGTTGTTTCCTGCCCTGGAATAGCACTTAGGTCTGGGTAGGAGTGTTGATGAATTGAAAGCACCAGAAAAGTTCATTCTAACTCACTGCCTCTCAGAAACACCTCTATTTTTAATGGTTCCTTGACAAAACAAAAGCATCTGTTATAGAGGCATAAATTTAACTTCTCTGCTGCCTTTGATCCAACAGTCATTGGTGGGAAGTGGCAGAGCCCGGATCTGAACTGGGACCTCCACTCCAACCCCAGTTGGCTGTAATAGTAGTGGGTCTCTTGTCTCCACTGTTCTATTCTTTACTACAAGAATGCACTGCTTCAGAGCAGCCCCACAGCGTAAGCCACGGTATTCCCATTTCACAGCGGTGTGATTCCCAAACTCCTAATTTATCCCTTTTCTCCCTCTTCCCCCGCCTCCCCGCTGCTCTCCCGTTTGGTAACCATAAATTCGCTTTCTGTGAGTCTATTTTTATTTTGTAAATAAGTTCATTTGTATCATTTTTCTAGATACCACATAGAAATGATACCATATGCTATTTATCATTGTTTGAAGTACTTCACTTAGTATGATTATCTGTAGGTCCATTCATGTTACTGCAAATGGCATGATTTCATTCTTTTTTATGGTAGTCATCCTTTATTTTTAATGGGATGCTGGAAACCAAGAGCTGTCCTAGGCCCCAGGGAGGCTAAACAGTTTTGACCATACAGTGTGGTCAGTAGAGTTTTATCACACGGCAGTAGTTGGTTGATTCCTGGAAAGCATAGCAGACACTCCTAAAAACTTACGTTTCCCTTCATTGAACAACTAGGAATTGTCCTTGGTTTTACTTCAGTTCACCAGTCCTGAATCTTCTTTTGGAAATTGCTGACAGAGAGGAAGTTTCCAATCAGAGCTACTATTTTTAATTTCATAAAGACTATAAATGGTATTCCCCTTGTTGAGGCTAATGTCTTAAATGCAGCCCCAAATCAATTAGCTATTATGTGCAACCATTCTGCTGATTAGAAAGGTAACATTTTTCTTTTGTGTATGTTACCAGTGTTTGGCACCTTTTCTGGAACTAACATAAGCCAAAATTTTCATGTATGTGGTTCCCTTTGTCTCTTTCCAAAAAGGATAATTTAAATTTTTCAACATGTAATCACAGAGAAAATGAGTAAAACAAATTATTTTGCCTTCTTTCCATAAGGGGCTTTTCAGAAAAGAGAATACAGACACCCCAGTGGTTACTGTCTCTGACTCCCAGCCCAGGACCTGAAGACCTCTCTTGAAGAACTTCAACTCCAACCAGAAGTCTTTTTTTATTTTACTTTTTGGCTGCAGTGGGTCTTCGTTGCAGTGTGTGGGCTTTTCTCTAGTTGTGGCGAGTGGGGCTTCTCTTGTTGTGGAGCATGGGCTCTAGGGAACGTGGGCATCATAGGCTTAGCTGCCCACAGCATGTGGCATCTTCCAGGACCAGTGATCAAACTTGTGTCCCCTGTATTTGCAGGCAGATTCTTAACCGCTGGACCCCCAGGGAAGTTTCTAACCAGAGTCTTTTCAAAACAGGCTGGAGAATTGTTAATTACCTGATGTGGAATTTCAGCCCTCCTGAAAATACAATTTAGGCAACTGTGATGTCTGTCGTGCTTCATTATTTTCCTTCCAGGATAGCTTCTTAGTTATGGTGGAAGCAAACTATTGGTTGGCTCTTCCCATCCATCAAGGCTTCTTTTGCTTAGTCACTCAGTTGTGTTAAGTTCTTTGCGACCCTTTGAACTGTAGCCCACCAGGCTCCTCTGTCCATAAAATTGTTTTCAGGCAAGAGTACTGGAGTGGGTTGCCATTTCCTACTCCAGGGGATCTTCCTGACCCACAGATCGAGCTGTGTCTCCTATGTCTCCTACTTTGCAGGCAGATTCTTTACCCACTGAAACATCTGGGAAGACTTTTATGACTGTAAATGATCTCATGAACTGAAAGACAGTAATTTGCATTCTTTGTTCAATGATCCTACCTGTGAGAAGAAACGAAGTATTGAGAATGATAAATTGTCCCCTGAAGTTGTGGGTTTATCTAATTCTATCACAGAAAGCTATAGGTTTAAATTTTCTTGACTGAGGAATGTTTAGTAATAGGAAGTCCTACATTCTAACATTTTTGAAGAAAGAGGGATATTTTTTTTTTCTTTCTTTCCTTCTCTTTCAGTTTTTTTTTTTTGGCTCTCTGTTATGACTGATCTACTAAAACCTTAGATTTCCTCTCTCTTTGATGGGAATTCCACTAAAAGATTAAAGTGTCTCTCCCCATAGGAGGCTCTTTCATTGGTCTCAGCCCTTTCTGTCTGTGTGTTTTATTAAACTTGCCTGATTTTCTCATCCAAATATAAAGTTCATCATCCTGTAAGGAAACTTATTAGAATATCCTTGGAAATGCATGTTATCAGGCATATGTGCGGGTTTGATGTTTTAAGGGACCGACTGGCAGTCCGTGGCCAGAGGGGACCATTAAGGAAATGAGTTTGATGGAAGTCTTGACACAGAGGTTGACAGCAAAATTCAGATGATTAATTTGGAGTAAGAGAAGTGTTTCAAACTAATGAGAAACATGGTTTGGGCTTACCCGCAGACTGTACATATGGCTAGGGGAAACCAACTTTTTAATACAGAGGGAGGAAAATGATGACGAATGTTCACCTTGGGTCATTCTTTTATGGCAAAGATGCTACAAAATGAAAAAGTGTTAAATTATTTTTATCTTGGCGGTTTTTCTGTGGGTCTTTGGATCTCTTATCCAAGCCTGTTTTGCAAATTTGCTGACTGGGATGATGGGTACAAAAACAGAGAGAATATTTGCACATAAAGAGTTGGCCCATATTAATATAAATTAATTCTCAGTCAAGAGGACCGCATACTTACTTGCTGCTACTTTGGAGGAATACAAACGCACAAAATTACTAGCAGGAGCCTGGGCACATAGTAGGGGCTGGATATTTGTGCGTGTGCCGAGGCAGCCAGAACAGCGCTTCTGAATAAAGCGAAAAGGCTATGAAAGCTTTCCTTTCAGTTCACGCTTTGGTTTCGCCGGCCTTTTCTGTTCTGTGAGTTCTAGTGAAGGCAGTTCCATCTTACAGGTTCAGAACCCCTGAGCTTTCAAGGACCCATCATGTGTGGACTGCTAATGAGCACTAGGGGAACCGTGTTTGCAGGTTTCTTTACACACGCAGCTTAGTTATAAATTGTCTGAGCTTCCAGAGAGGCTGATGTTTGACACTATGGGGTTGGAGTTTTGAGTGCGGGGGGCGGGGGGTGGGGGGGGAAGATTACCAGAAAGAACTTTTTTGGGCAGCAAATATCTCAGTTGCTGTTGACTGGAACTTTGTAACAAAAAGTATATGAGAAGTGAGTTCTTGCCAGACTTCAGGCTTTCCTGCTCTTTGTGCTCTGTAAAACCTCATGGTGGATTTTCAGTGAATGCCTTCGGCTACATGAAAAAGGAGTTTCTCCAAGAATGTGGGGAATTCCTTTGGTGCCCAAAAGGAAATATGAGGACTCTGGAGACTGATGAGAGAGACTGAAAATAGGGGTGCCGTAATCATCATGTCAGTTCCTGCCATTTATTTCATTTTCTTTTTAAAATAAGATCTGAAAGTGTTTGAGAATTGTTTATGAAGCATAAGTCAACTTTCTAGCACTTTCAAGTTGAATGCAAGTTCGTGTTATTCAAGTGACAAAAAAGTGTAGGTAAGTCCACTCACTCTGGGTCTGTAATTTTAAAAGATAATTAATAAATAGGTTCAATTTGTTACTTAGAGGATGCAGACAAAAAATCCCTCAGAGAAAGAGGGATGTGTTTTAAACACAATTTAATATAACTAAACACACTTATAATCTTGTTAATTATAGTCTATTTGTATATTCTTGATAATTAAACTTATCTATGGTATGTGTGTGTGTGAGTGCCTGTGTGTGTTCATGATGGGGGAAAAATGGCCTCTTGGGAAGAATGGCATTTTGATGAATCACAGGAAATAGTAAATTATGTGGATTCCACATATTTCCCAAGGCTGTGACCAGGATTTTACCTCTGAAATTCATGAACCAAGGTCTGAAGGGAGATTGGCTGGATTACAATTCAGATGTTTTACTTTGGGAGGAGTGCAGGGTGGGGACAGAATTAAATTTTCAGTTATTTCTCCAAACAAAACCCGATGTGACGGCCACCCTTAAGAGGGATAGAATGCATACTTTTGTGATAAAAATTTCTAGCAGTGTGAAGCACAGAGCATTTATTTTAGATAACTGCGGAAGGCAACCCATTTTAGATAATACTGGCTTTAAAAAAGTTTTGGTGGGTGATCATAGTAATAGCATTTCAAGACAGAACTTAACTGCACAGTATAAGGCTGACCAAGTACATGAAATGGTAATGAATTCAGTAATAAGAGAACATTCCAGATTTGTGCATACTTGCTACCCCTCAAGTTTCAGGGCCGCTTTATAAATAAAATGGAAACCTTATTTTTTTTCCCCTCAGTATTCTTGTTTTCCTCTCATTTTAGTTCTCTTGGTTGCCTTGTCAATTAAGTTAATTAAGGCAGAAAATAATTCCCCCAAAGGGACATTGAACTAAAACGTTTCAGGCAAAATCTAGTCAGAAAATATTAATAATATGCAAGTGGGGTTATACATAAAAGGAACGCTATAAAATGCTGCATTGTTCCTGGTCCATATATTCAGACAAAACACTGCATTTACTGTCTCCAGAAAATGCAAGTTAACTGATGCACTTCATCAACGGGCTTTATTACAGCGCCACATATTTGTGGTGGCCCTTAGGCTATGGGAACTTTTCACTCGACTCCACTCTTTTATAAAAGGTCAAATTCTGAAAAAGAATGGATATATCTATGTGTAACACGGAATCACTTCCTTGTACGCCTGAAACTAACACAACATCGTAAATCAACTGTACTCCAACATATTTAAATGTATTTATACATACAGATTGGTCTTTAAAAGCTAAAAAAAAAACCGTCAGATCACTCTATTTTTTAAAAGGGGTATCATACAATAACGAAAATGTAGTTGAAAGTCTCAGCTTTTTATTAGTCAGTTGAGTAGCCACTGGAAAAAATATTCTCTGAGCTCTAATTTCCTCCTCATTCAGTGAGGTCACAGGGAGGCAGGATGGGTTTTGGCATATTGAGGCTTTAGAATATACTGATCCCATCCAGTAATTAATCTTTAATAAAAATGTAGATGCACTTTGATTGCATCCCTTCCTCCAGCTCAAGTCTGTTGCGGATGGACTCTTCAGAGTAAAGAAGGAGGCCCAGTGCTTCCGTCTGTCTTTTCTTCCAGAAGTCCTTTCTGCCCTGAACTGCTGGTGTCAGCATGAGAGGGAAGGGAGTGAGAAGGACAGAGAAGTCTCACTTAACCCCTGTCTTGAGACAGCTCTGCATTCTCATCTTTGGGAACAGTCCCAGTATCTTCAGGGGCCTCCACCATGAATGTTGGAAAGCCCGACTGTGACACTGATGATCAGTTCTGCTCCAGCCCCCTGCTCCCCGCTCAGCCCCTGGAGGTCCAGCTTGGCCAGGAGGCAGAGATGCTTCCCCTGGCTCTGCCTCCCTCTCCTCTGGAACCCACATTTTGTCCAGGCGTGACTGGCATCGTTGGCTCTGATCTCCGGTGGCCTTGATCTCTGGTGGCCTCGGCCTAGAGCAAGTTGAAGCAGGGTTTTGGTTTCCAGCCCAAGACTGAAGTCAGACCATGCAGTGAGAGCACTGACTTCTAGCCGCTAGACCACAGGGGTCCAGTGGTCAGTGACAAAGCCCTGGCCTATCAGCTGTGTCAAAACAAATTTCCACATGGAGATGGAAAGCAGTGAAGCAAGTGAAATACTCATTATTAAGAGGAAAGGGGTACGTGTGAACAGACATATGGGCCGACTCAGAGAGACAGAGGGCCCCTCGTGGCGGTTTGACTCACTTTTATGGGACATTTCTTCCAGGTCTCCTTTGACCATGCTGTGCCTGGTTCTGAGTCTGATTTGGTTTATCTCAGGGTCCTCCCAGATGTGTGTATAGCCAAGATGGGTTCTCGTGAAGAGGTTTATAGGCAGATTGACAGCACCTACTATGAGGCGGTGTCCTGTCCGTCTTTGACTTCCAAGGAGCCTTTCTGCTGTGCAGTCAGGGAGGTCTCCATGACTTTGAGAATAAGGACTATGTGGTCTTTTAACTCATATCATCACAGGGGTTCAGCTCTTCTCCTTCCTGCTGTTTTGGAGTATCTGTCCACAGGTGAGAAACCCTAGCTTCTTAGCCGGGGTTCATTTATCTCCTGCCTTAGCTCCAACAAAGTCTGAATGTGCAAGGCTGTCCTCAGGCCTCCCTCCACCACCTTGACCCTGTGCCCAAAGCAGCTTACCAGCTGTCCATTCTCTGCACTCTCTAAGTGGGGACCACGCACAGTCCCTGTGGCCCTGTCAGCGCAGAGCCAAGACAGCCAGCCCTCAAGGGCTGCTTCTGAGGCTCCTCTCCCTGCTTGAGTTGAGAAGTTAGCAGAGAACCATTTTCTCCAAACACATCTTCTCATAAAATTTTCTTCTATTTCGGTTTCCTTGACCTGCATCACTTTTAACCCTCAATATACATTTAAGGCCATCTAACTTGATGGTTGGCTGATGAGATGAGATGGTTGGACGATATCACCAACTTGATGGACATGGGTTTGAGCAAGCTCTGGGAATTAGTGATAGACAGGGAAGCCTGGTGTGCTGCAGTCCACGGGGTCGCAAAGAGTCGGACACGACTGAGCAACTGAATCCAACTGAACCGAACCAGCTTCCCGTCTTCCTGCTCTGACATTTTACAAATGTTATCGTAGTGTTTGCTTTACAACTTACCCAGCAGTCTGCTGTCCATTTCACCTCGGTGCCTCAGTTTTAAAAGAATATATTCTTCTTCTTTAAATTTATTTTTATTGAAGTATGATTGATGAATAATGTTGCATATAATAGGTACAATATAGTGGTTCACAATTTTTAAAGGTTTTACTCCATTTATAGTTATAAAATATTGGCTATATTCTCCAAGTTGTACAATACGTCCTTGTAGTTTATTTTCTTTTTGTGTGTTTTTTGTTTTTTTTTTTAATTTAATTTTTATTTTATTTTGGAGTATAGTTGATTCACAGTGTTGTGTTAGTTTTGGGTGTACAACGTGATTCAGTTATGCTTATACATATATCCATTCTTTTTCAAATCCTAAAAGAATATAAGTTAACATAATACTACAAATAATCTAAATTCTGATAGCTTTCAAAATTTCTTATTCCATTCTGTCGTGGTCCCTGTTTATTCATATAATTCTAACACTTCATTTCTAAACATTTTGAAGATAAAGGAATTTTTTTAAATTATCAGTATAAAACCATGGTTAAGAATTAAGGGATGAGTGTTCTTATTCATTAACACTGTTGATTATTTGTTGTGTTTTTATAAATTGTGTTGTTTTAGGACTGAATCACTTTGAAGGTTACTAATTTATTTACAAATGTTTCCAGGTCTAGATTCATGGAAAAGAAAATTTTATATAGGTTTCAATTAATTGACCCCATATAAATAAATGAAAACTTAGTACTATCTTAAAATGTCTTCATTTGATGAAATTGCATTCAGCGAGCATCTTGTATAAGCAGGGCCATGAAGATGCACAGAACTAACAAAGCTCGCGGTCTGTTCTAGGACAAGGGGATTGCCTGGGATGAGCCCTAAGCAGCGTCACACCTGTGGGGCAGCTTAGTCTCATTTGGATAGTAATCCATTATTTGGAGAATTAACTTCAAACATAATATTAAGTTTAGTATTAAGGAATATAAAAAGAGAACAACAGAAAAATGGTTCATAATTCACTGCACAAATAATGCCTTTTGACCAAAAAAAATAAAAAATAAAAATAAAAAGCTAAAACAAAACTAAAATATATGTGCATGTTAAGAAAATTTTAATAGGATGAGAAGCTATGAAAGGCAATGTGAGCATCTTCTATCCTGTGTCCTGTTAAGTTCAGTTCGGTTGCTCAGTCATGCCGGACCCTTTGCAACCCCATGAATCGCAGCACGCCAGGCCTCCCTGTCCATCACCAACTCTCGGAGTTTACTCAAACTCATGGCCATCGAGTTGGTGATGCCATCCAGCCATTTCATCCTTTGTCGTCCCCTTCTCCTCCTGCCCCCAGTCCCTCCCAGCATCAGAGTCTTTTCCAATGCGTCAACTCTTTGCATGAGGTGGCCAAAGTATTGGAGTTTCAGCTTTAGCATCAGTCCTTCTAAAGAACACCCAGGACTGATCTCCTTTAGAATGGACTGGTTGGATCTCCTTGCAGTCCAAGGGACTCTCAAGAGTCTTCTCCAACACCACAGTTCAAAAGCATCAGTTCTTCAGCACTCAGCTTTCTTCACAGTCCAACTCTCACATCCATACATGACCACTGGAAAAACCATAGCCTTAACTAGACGGACCTTTGTTGGCAAAGTAATGTCTCTGCTTTTGAATATGCTACCTAGGTTGGTCATAACTTTCCTTCCAAGGAGTAAGCGTCTTTTAATTTCATGGCTGCAATCACAATCTGCAGTGATTTTGGAGCCCCCCCAAAATAAAGTCTGACACTGTTTCCACTCTTTCCCCATCTATTTCCCATGAAGTGATGGGACCAGATGCCATGATCTTCGTTTTCTGAATGTTGAGCTTTAAGCCAACTTTTTCACTGTCCACTTTCACTTTCATCAAGAGGCTTTTCAGTTCCTCTTCACTTTCTGCCATAAGGGTGGTGTCATCTGCATATCTGAGGTTATTGATATTTCTCCCGGCAATCTTGATTCCAGCTTGTGCTTCTTCCGGCCCAGAGTGCCCTGTTACCTCCTTCCAAATCTAACTATGCACTTCTAACAGTTCTTGCCTATTCTCCTAGAGAATTTAATGTATATGTATTTATATTTGTGTATGTGTATATAAAGTTATCATTAGAGATATGTAGAAACCAGCTACTTCCTCTTTTCCTCATTTCTTCACCTTTTCTATTTCTCCTACATCTCCACCTCATCCTTCTTGATAGCAATAGTGCAATCCTTTTTTAGCTTTTTAAGAAACCTCCATACTGTTCTCCCTAGTGGCTGCACAAATTTATGTTTCCACCAACAGTACAAGAGAGTTTCCTTGTTTCCTCTTTAGCATTTATTGCTTGCAGATTTATTTATTTATTTATTTTTGATGATGGTCATTCTGATCAGGGTGAGGTAATAACTCATTGTAAGTATACCTCATTTGATCTGCATATATTTAATACATATATTAACACATGTATGTGAAATCTAGAAAAATATACAGATATATAGCACAGGGAACTCTGCTCAGTGTTATGTGGCAGCCTGGAGGGGACAGGATTTTAGGAGAGAATGGATGCATGTGTATCTATGGCTGATCCCTTGCTGTACACCTGAAACTATCACAACATTGTTAACTGGCTATACTCCAATAGAAAATAAAAAGTTAAAAAAAATTTAAAAAGCTTAGTACAAACTCATTATTTTATATATGTGCTGTGCTGAGTCATTCAGTTGTGTTTGACACTTTGCAACCCCATAGACTGCAGCCTACCAGGCGCCTCTGTCCATGTGGATTCTCCAGGCAAGAATACTGGAGTGGGTTGCAATGCCGTCCTCCAGCAGACCCCAATTAAAAAAAAATAGTGTATTCCTTATTATCTGAGTACCAGAATATAGTCAATCAGTGCATTCTTCGTGACTGCTTGTATTACTAATACAAACAAGGATGTGATGGACATTGTGATCTATTTTTATGAACCTTGTGATAAATTCCTAAGTCTCAACACTGGGTCAAAGGAATGCTGAGTTTTCTGTGATTTCACAGATGCCAGCCTGACTATAAGAAATGATCCACACATTTGTACTTTAACCAGGAGCATCTGCTTTTTCTCATAACCTCTCTAACATTTTGACTGCTGAACTTCCAAATATTTTGCCAATTTGAACGGTGAAATATGCAACCTGAATTTTTTATACATTTCTTTCATTATGAAGGATCTTAGATCACCGTTATCCATCATTTGTATATTTTTCTAGCAACTTACTCTTTTTCCAGATTTTTATTTTAGATTATATATCTTTTTACTGATGTTTTTGAGTTTTGTATAAATTAAGAAAGTAATGTATCTGACATAGCATATTCTCCTCAATTTCTTTTCTACATTTTGATTTCCTGGTATTGTTGCCATACAGAAGTTTAAAGTATGTATCTACAAAATCTAACATTTTTTCTCTTTTAAGCCTTCTAGGTTTTTAAAACTCCTTAAAATACTTTTCTCACTAAAAGATTATGAATAAATTCAATCATATTTTCTTCTAGACTTTTTGAATTTTTTTCATATACTAGTATGAGGGGTAAAATACAAAAACACACATGTACATATACATGCATACATTTATGTTTATGATATATATGCATGTTTTCATACATTATAGTTCATATATATAATTTTAAAAATCCAATCTACTGGGTCTATGGTCTACACATTAATTATTGAATACTTCTTCTTTCCACAGTGATTTGAAATTTAGTTGTACCATGAATTTTATTTCCATATGGTTTTGGTATATTTTTGAATTTTTCTAACTTCGTTCTGTATAATGCAAATTAATTTTTCCCCCCAAACAAATGTAGTACTTATAATTTGGTAATTGTGTATGATTAGGTTGAGTCTCCTTTCTTAATGTTCATTTCGAAAATTTTCAGGTTTTTATGTCTTTTCTTTGAGATAAACATTTTGTTCATTTTCACCAGCATACACACAATGTTTTATGGATATTTGGGGGGACCACTTTGTATCCATGTATTAATTTTGAATGATTCATCCTTTTTATACCATCATGTCTTCTTTTCATGGCACCTCTATTTACTCACCAAAATATGCCATGGTATCTAGTGGAATTTTAAGTTTTCTTCACATAAGAGATGCAGATTTATTTTAGATTTATACCAAGTAATTAATATTTTTGTTTAGTATTAAAAATTGGTTTATCTCTTAATTGTTGTTTTCTACATTTAAATTATAGCTTTATATATCACACTCTTATAGAATTCTAGTGTTCTTAATATTCTTAATGTATTTTTAAATTAATATTTCCTTGAGGCATAATCACATTCAGTTCAGTTCAGTCACTCAGTCTTGTCCGACTCTTTGTGACCCAATGAATTGCAGCACGTCAGGCCTCCCTGTCCATCACCAACTCCCAGAGTTCACTCAGACTCACGTCCATCGAGTCAGTGATGCCATCCAGCCATCTCATCCTCTGTCATCTCCTTCTCCTCCTGCCCCCAATCCCTCCCAGCATCAGAGTCTTTTCCAACAAGTCAACTCTTCGCATGAAGTGGCCAAAGTACTGGAGTTTCAGCTTTAGCATCATTCCTTCCAAAGAACACCCAGGACTGATCCCCTTCAGAATGGACTGGTTGGATCTCCTTGCAGTCCAAGGGACTCTCAAGAGTCTTCTTCAACACCATAGTTCAAAAGCATCAATTCTTCGGTGCTCAGCTTTCTTCACAGTCCAACTCTCTTATCCATACATTACTACTGGAAAAAAACATAGCCTTGACTAGATGGACCTTTGTTAGCAAAGTAATGTCTCTGCTTTTCAATATGCTATCTAGATTGGTCATAACTTTCCTCCAAGGAGTAAGCGTCTTTTAATTTCATGGCTGCAGTCACCATCTGCAGTGATTTTGGAGCCCCCAAAAATAAAGTGTGACACTCTTTCCACTGTTTCCCCATCTATTTCCCATGAAGTGATGGGACCAGATGCCATGATCTTCGTTTTCTGAATGTTGAGCTTTAAGCCAACTTTTTCACTCTCCTCTTTCACTTTCATCAAGAGGCTTTTTAGTTCCTCTTCACTTTCTGCCATAAGGGTGGTGTCATCTGCATATCTGAGGTTATTGATATTTTTCCTGGCAATCTTGACTCCAGCTTGCGCTTCTTCCAGCCACCTAAGATTAGTGATAAATATGTCTCTTGATATCCTATTTTTATACTTTTTATTTATTTTTTCTGATTACATTGTATAATACCTACAAAACTGCAAAGAAGTATATAATTATAGCACATTTTTGATAGATTTCTAATTAAATTTGACTAATTCTTTTTACCCTATAAACAGTGATGTCGACGTTTGACTCTTTAAAGTATGCATGTGCACATGTGCCCTTTTGTATTGGTATAAAGAAAGCAGATATTTCTATTGTTGAGGCTGTTTTAGCATCAATACTGGACTTGAACTGTGTGCCTTTTTTGTGTTGATTAAGGAGTATAGATTCATAGGAGCATGTATTTCCTAAGTGGCCACCAGTTTCTTGTTTTGCTTGACTGCATCTGGGCACTTTTCCTCTTCCTTTACTTACTATAATTAGGCTTGTGGGAAGGAAGATTTTGAAATCATGCTTCATTCTGCCATCTGAAACCAGCAGTCCTGGTGAGGATGCTTTAATTATTCATCGTGGAATCTCTGTATAGAAAATCAAATAGAGTTATGTATTTTTCACTTGATGATTTTGCTAATGGGATTCTAATCTTCACAACTTAAGAAGCCCAAAATAGCCAATAATGTTTTAAACAACATAATTATTTGTTGCCTGAAAGTTTCTACCAAAGGGCATGTGGATTTCAATGAGATAGAATTATAAGCCAGGAAAAAAGATTAACACTTGTGTGTTAATACGTATGCAGTTTTTTATTAGGAAAATCTCACTAATAAACATGCTGCTGCTGCTGCTAAGTCACTTCAGTCGTGTCTGACTCTGTGCGACCCCATAGACGGCAGCCCACCAGGCTCCACCGTCCCTGGGATTCTCCAGGCAAGAACACTGGAGTGGGTTGTCATTTCCTTCTCCAATGCATGAAGGTGAAAAGTGAAAGTGAAGTTGTTCAGTTGTGTCCGATTCTTAGCGACCCCATGGACTGCAGCCTACCAGGCTCCTCCGTCCATGGGATTTTCCAGGCAAGAGTACTGGAGTGGGGTGCCATTGCCTTCTCCGACTGATAAACATATGCAGACATATTTCCTAAGGTGTGGACCAGCTTCCCTGGTAACTCAGACAGTAAAGAACCTGCCTGCAATGCAGGGAACCCAGGTTCGATCCCTGGGTCAACAAGATCCCTGGAGAAGGATATGGCAACCCACTCCAATACTCTTACCTGGAGAGTTCCATGATCAGAGGAGCCTGGTGGGCTACAGGTCATGGGGTTGCAAAGAATTAGACAGGACTGAGCAACCAGCACTTTCACATACATTGATCAGGCCTTTTTTCAAAGTCCTTTAGAGGTAGATAAGTCCTTCCTCTGGACTCTATGGCATTTGAAATCTGTCAGCTGACACAGATTAGTCAGAGACCAGAGGTTGAGCCATCAGGTCTAGTCTCCAGGAAAAGCGAGAGGGGTTTTCAGTTGTTTTTTCTGTGTTTTGTTTTTGGTTTTAAATTTTACTTAATGGCAAATTTTGTTAGGAAATATCTTAAAGCTGTTCTTACTATTTATTGTTCAATCATTGACATTTTCCACTTTTCTTAGAGTTCTTATCCGCACTCTGGAATTGGGAGATCACCCCACATTTGAACACTCCCTCGCTGTCTTTCTTTCCACAGAGGTGTGTGTGACTGGTGATGTACACGTTTACATATGTGTGCATGTTCATGTCTACAGGGATTTTGCCCACAGATAGTCATACCGTAATACAACGTTATTCATTTGTGGTGCGAAGTGGAACTCTCGCAGGCCGCAGCCTTGGTTCTCGCCGCCACGCCATCTCTGTCTGCCTTTCCCTCCGTGTCTCTGTTTCTCACTCTCTGTGTGTCTTGCTGACTCTGCTTCTCTCACTCTCTCTCTCACACAGAACCAGTCGGCCAGATGAAGCATGTGCTACAGAAACATAAGGTTGTCTTTCTGAGTTGGCTTTTCTTAACCAAATTTCATCTTTTCAAAGTTTACTATGTGCTGTGTTGAGCCTAGTAGCTCAGTCAGGTCTGACTCTGCAACCCCGTGGACTGTAGCCTGGCAGGCTCCTCTGTCCATGGAGATCCTCCAGGCGAGAATACTAGAATGGGTTGCCAGGCACTCCTCCAGAGGATCCTCCCAACCCAGGGATTGAACCCAGATCTCCCACATTGCAGGCGAATACTTTACCATTCTGAGCCACCAGAGGCATAAGAATAGGGGTGTATCTCTGGGTCTTTCTTTCATTCTCTCTCTGTCTGTATATACCAACTACACACGTTTTCAGGGATGTCCATGGAGTTAACTCAAGAGGGGATGGATGATGCTTCTGTTGAGCAGTGACCGACTCTTCAGTCACACTTCTTCATCGCCAGCATCGTTGCCTCCATCAGCCTGGTGGAGCAGACACTGCCAAGAGGAAGTGCCCTTGGCGGCCACGTGTCTTCCTGTTGCTTACATGGCGCTCGCTCTCTTCCAGGTTGTGTTCTAAGGACTTCACATCTATGAACTTATTTAATCCTCACAAAACTTCATGAGATAGATATGATTTAACCATTCCATTTTCAGACATAACATTGATGCACAAGGCATTTAAGCAACTTGTCTAAGATGATACAGCTGCTGCTGCTGCTACTGCTAAGTCACTTCAGTCATGTCCGACTCTGTGCGACTCCATAGACGGCAGCCCACCGGTTCCGCCGTCCCTGGGATTTCCCAGGCAAGAACACTGGAGTGGGTTGCCATTGCCTTTTCCAATGCATGAAAGTAAAAAGTGAAAGTGAAGTCGCTCAGTCGTGTCTGACTCTTAGCGACCCCATGGACTACAGTGTACCAGGCTCCTCCATCCATGGGATTTTCCAGGCAAGAGTACTGGAGTGGGGTGCCATTGCCTTCTCCGGATGATACAGCTAGTAAATGCAAATAGAATATGCCCCAAACTGTTTAGTTCCAGAGCCCACACTTTTGTCCATGACAGCTCTGCCTCAACTTTCATCTGTGCTGTATTTATTCATTTCATGGCCTGGGCTTCTGCTAGACTGCTCGTTCTCTGACTAAGGAAACAGTCTTTTCTACCATTCTATTTCTGGTGTTACCACAATTCCCACCACGTATAGGGAATACATAATTGGTTTTGTTTTCAAGTGAATTAAAGTTAAAAATGTATCTCTATAATACCCTTTTTCTTATGTCTTTTAATAGAGCCTTCATAGTAAATTTTGAAAAGAAGAAATTTGATTCAGAAAACCCAGTAGAGAAAGACAACCCCATGTTTTTCTAACACATACTTCATCTGGCCAACTGCTTAATGCTCATTTGTCATCAGTGTGCTTAGAATGTCCGTGACAAATGGCCATTCTTATAACTTGGAGCTTCCTGACACCTTACTCATTCCTTTAGCCAAACAACCTTACTCTTACAGTAAAATCTGCACATTAAAAAAATAAGATAGATGTTCTGGTCATCTTCTGATGTCACATCCCAGGAAAAACATGCTCCTTATTACAGCAATATTTAGCCTTCATCAGTGACTATGCCGTGTGCTCCTTCGTTTCTGACTTCAAAGGAAAAGTTTTGGATAAACAGCAATTACTTTTTTTTTTCCCCCAAAGAAGAAATCCTGATGGAAATTACACTAAAGGAAAATTGACATGAAACAAAAAGCACAAATCTTATGTCTACAGTTCAGTGACTTTTGGTAAAAGTATTTAACCTTGGATTTTCCTGGTGGCTCAGATGGTAAACAGTCTGCCTGCAGTGCAGGAAACCCAGGTCCGATCTCTGGTTTGGGACGGTCCCCTGGAGAAGGGAATGGCTACCCACTCCAGTATTCTTGCCTGGAGAATTCCGTGGACAGAGGAGCCTGGCAGGCTACAGTCCAGAGGGTAGCATAGAGTTGGACATGACTGAGTGACTAACACACACATGTGTAACCTTAACTGCCACCCCAGTCTGGCTTCCCAGGTGGCTCGCTGGGTGAAGAATTTACCTGCAATACAGAAGACACAGGAGACCCAGGTTCCATCCTTGAGTCAGGAAGATCCCCTGGAGAAGGGCATAGCAACCCACTCCAGTATTCCTGTCTGGAGAATCCCATGGACAGAGGAGCCTGGAGGGCTACAATCCATAGTGTTTCAAAGAGTTGGACACGACTGAAGCAACTCAGCATGCAGGCGTGTGCGATGGCAATCAATATAAGGACAGTCCCTTCCTTCCAAAAACTTCCCACAGTCCTCCTCCCAGACAACGCTCTGTATCCCACCCTTCAGCAGGCCCTGATACAGTTTCTATCAGGGTATCATGGTTCTGTCTGTTCTTTATTGAACTTTATGTGAACCTTGTAAAAACAAAAGTTACTAAAAAGACCTGTTATCCTGATCACTTTTAGTTTTGAAAGGTCCACTTATTGGTTTCATGGAAGGTAAGTCATCTGGAGAGAAACATTGGTGAAGCAGACCAGTACAAGCTGAGTTCACAAGTCAAGTGATGTTGAACACAGACATTTAAGGGTGTTTCAAGATCATACTTTTTATTTTTATTAAACTTTTTATTTTGTATTAGAGTATAGCTGATTAACAATGTTGTGATAATTTCAGGTGGATAGCAAAAGAACTCAGCCATACATAATATCTATTCTCCCCCAAACGCCCCTCCCATCCAGGCTGCCACATAACACTGAGCAGAGTTCCCTGTGCTATAGAGTAGGTCCTTGTTGGTTGCCCATTTTAAATATAGCAGTGTGTACACATTGGTACCAAGCTCCCTATCCCTTTCCCCCATCCTTCCCCTTGGCAACCGCAAGTTTGTTCTCTGAGTCTGTGAGTCTCTTTCTGCTTTGTAAATAAGTTCATTTGTATCATGTCTTTTTAGTCCAGATCATTCTTAAGAAGCAGGCCTTACACCAACAGTTTCTCTCACCTTCTTTTGACTTCACAACTCTCTCAATAAAATAGTGATGAAAATTCTATTTACTCTGTGTTACTGTCCTAGTGGCACATTTTGTAGGGCTCAGCTGGCAAGCAACTAGATCACAATTATCACTTAGGAGGAGATTTCCTTAAGACAATTTGTTGGGCCTAAAAGTCCTCTGGAAAAATAATAGTATCTCTTAGTTTCAGAGAGTTTGGTTAACCTTCATCCACTTGGGAAAACTAACCAAAATGTGATCTTAATGACTCTCATTCTGTTAAATAAGTATTCATGATTGTTCTAGCCATTATTGTTCCTACTAAATATGCATGGGAAAATATTTACAACTCACTGTGATTGTTAAGTGCATCAATTTTTCTCCACGACTTTCTCTTTAAAGAGTAATTTGTACACATTCCTGTGATCAGTCTGAATTTTACACGCTGAATAATATTTACTGGGAAATATATATGTGTGTTTCAGTGAATGTGTATATGCATTCATACACCTAATACCTCCTATGTGATAAGAAACCATTTTTCCCCCCAAATAGAGCATTAATGATAGCACTTATGGTAGCAAGTTCCTTGGAGGACCAAATGAGATAACATACTCAAGAAAAGTTGAGTATTACTTTGTTGGAAATGTGTGAAGAGGGCTGATCTTCTATGGGGTACAACCTTTATAAGATCTTATACATGAGTGACTGCGTACAAATATCCAGTTTCAAAAGGGGAAAAATGGTGTGTATGGTCACTGGTCACAATTTTAATCATATGGATACTTCCCAAATACTAAAGCTTATTTTCCATATGGCACCATATACAGTGTACTATGCAAATCACATCAGGTATTTTTCATGTAATTTTAACTATCAGTTCAGTTCAGTGCAGTTCAGTCGCTCAGTCGTGTCCGACTCTTTGCGACCCCATGAACTGCAGCACGCCAGGCCTCCCTGTCCATCACCAACTCCCGGAGTCCACCCAAACTCATGTCTGTTGAGTCAGTGATGCCATCCAACTATCTCATCCTCTGTTGTCCCCTTCTCCTCCTACCCTCAATCTTTCCCAGCATCAGAGTCTTTTCAGATGAGTCAGCTCTTTGCATGAGGTGGCCAAAGTATTGGAGTTTCAGCTTCAGCATCAGTCCTTCCAATGAATACCCAGGACTGATCTCCTTTAGAATGGACTGGTTGGATCTCCTTGTAGTCCAAGGGACTCTCAAGAGTCTTCTCCAGCACCACAGTTGAAAAGCATCAATTCTTTGGCACTCAGCTTTCATTATAGTACAACTCTCACATCCATACATGACCACTGGGAAAACCACAGCCTTGACTAGACGAACCTTTGTTGACAAATGGACCTTACTACTGACTTTGCTGTTTTGAAGACTTCACTCTTTCCCTGTTGGCTGCCTTGGGTCTTAGTTGTGGCATGCAGGATCTCTCATTGCAGGTTTGCTGCAGGGCATAGCCGTCCCTCTAGTTTAGGCCCACGGGCTTCAGAGTGCGTGAGAGCAGTAGGTGCAGTGCGTGGGCTGAGTCGCCCTGCAGCATGTGGAATCTTAGTTCCTGCACCAGCGATGGAACCCACATCCCCTGAACTGGAAGGTGGATGGACTCCTAACCACTGGACCACCAGGAAAGTCCCTCACCCTGACTTTTGAACTTAAGGAACAATTGGTCCTTTGGGTGGAGTCCTGGTCGGCTTATCTTTCCAACATCAGTGCTTTTTGAAATCCTACTATGTGAAAAGTAATAAGTAAATGGTTCCCTTGCTTTTACATCCTGAGCCACGTAGAAACTCTGCCTCTCTCATCTGCCCCAGAAGACAAGTCTCTTCTAAGCATATGATAGTGGCTTACAGAGAGTAGGACCTTATGTTTAGTGACCCAGTCCTGTCTGACTCTTTGTGACCCCATGGACTGAGCCCACCAGGCTCCTTTGTCCATGGGATTTTCCAAATAAGAATACTGGAGTGGTTGATACTTCCTATTCCAGCGAATCTTCCCAACCTAGGGGTCAAATCTGCCATCTCTTGCGTCTCTTGTATTGGCAGGTGGATTCTTCACCACTAGTGCCGCCTAGGAAGCCATCAGCATCTAATTCTGATCTTGTTATGTCCTCATGCCTTGGCCTAAACCTGGGAATGCCTCATTATAATCCCTAAGGAGCTTACTACTTAATTCAGGAGTGGGACACGATACATTGAATTTGGAATACAGTTGGGCAGACATGAGCCTGGAAAGAATTAGGAACATACGGTTTCTTATTTGGATTTGCCTGCTTTGTGGCCCAGGATCTTCATTGCAGATAATCGCAAACACATTAGCAAGACCTGATTACTATATAAAGTCATCTGTACTGAGGTTCTCTAACCTAGGATTTTATGAGACATCAAGATGTAAAAAGAATGACTGAGGTTAATTTAAGTTTCAATTTAAAATAGCAGTGAGAAAACTTTTTTTGTTATCAAAGGGATATAAATTTATAAGACCTGGTGTTGGAGAAGACTCTTGAGAGTTGCTTGGACTGCAAGGAGATCCAACCAGTCCATTCTGAAGGAGATCAGCCCTGGGATTTCTTTGGAAGGAATGATGCTAAGGGTGAAATTCCAGTACTTTGGCCACCTCATGCGAAGAATTGACTCATTGGAAAAGACTCTGATGCTGGGAGGGATTGGGGGCAAGAGGAGAAGGAGATGACAGAGGATGAGATGGCTGGATGGCATCACTGACTCGATGGACGTGAGTCTGGGTGAACTCTGGGAGTTGGTGATGGACAGGGAGGCCGGGCGTGCCACGATTCATGGGGTCGCAAAGAGTCGGACACGACTGAGCGACTGATCTGATCTGATCTGATCTGATATCACTTAGTGTGGATGATGAGATCCAGGAATGTTTACTTTCATGGACAACTAAGTTTAAATCAGAAAAGTTCCTTTGGGTGGTCACTTGGAAATGTTCAGAATGTCTTGGGTCCAGAATTTCTGCTTCAAGAAACTATGTGCATGTGGACAGAATGATACATGCAGGGGGATGGCCTGTCTAGACATGTTGGGACCTACGAAAGGTCCAAAGTGGGCTTGTTTAAATGTGATACAGCTACTCAGTACATACAGAACACTGAAAATCTCAGCTGTGTCTTTTAATGAAGAAAAAAAAAAAACTAACCCATCAAAACAGTGCGCATAGAATAACAACGTTATTATACAAAAATATATTTATAGGTATATGTCCGTAAACACTAATTATAATCGCATAGAAGGGCTGATATAGTGGAAAAGGATGAACTTGGAGGGACCTAGATGTTTCAGAGCTAGTTATAAATGCCATGGAGGCAAGACATTCCCGTGAATCTGACCTAGGATTTGTCACTCTTCAGGAGCAAAATATGAATAGGCATTTAAAATAACTTGAATAGTTTAACTGGAGCTTGCTGGCCCCAAATGGATTCATTTCTGGGGGATAGATATATGACTGTAGCTAGCAGCGGAGCAGCATTGAAACTTCGGTTTTTTTCCCCATCCATAATGGCTGCTTTGGAAGCAGCCCTGGGAGTCCTTCAGGAACCGCTAGACCTCTGCAGCCTTATTAGATGCTCAGACACGTGTCTCCTGGTGAGAGTCTCATGCTGGGAAAGTCATTAGAATAATAAATTTCACTTCTCTGTGCACTGGCTTTCTAAGCTTCAGGTGCATATGCGTTTTATGCTTTTTCCAGTTTCTCGTGGCTGTAAGTCCTGGGATTGCTGACCTATCCCTTCCTCCAAAGTTTTGCCAGCATCATGAGTTCAGGGAGTCACTGAGGCTGAAAATAATGTGTGGGCTTCAGATTGCCATTGCCCTGCACAGTTCTCTGTATTCTCGATGCCGAGGAACTCAGTGAAAAATAAGATCTAATTAATGAAAATAGACTGTACAAGGGATGGTAAGGAAGATGCCACAAAATGCTTTTTGATATTTTGTATTAGAGTCTGACCCCAGCTTCCATTAATACCACTATCAAGATCATCCGATAGTATCTATTTATATGGATGGAAATGACTGCATTAAACTGCAGTTTTCAAACAGAGAGATTCTGGAAAAGGCCTTGCCATACTAAATGGCAGTTTCTATAAATGGAACAGTATTCATGAGGGAGGCTTCAGAAAGCAATACTATGTAAATTCACCATTAAGGTTTGCTTTTTCAAAGGTTATCAAAAAGATTTAGGAAAAGTATGCTATATTGTATATATTCTTTTTATAATTTTAAGTAATTATCATTCAGTAAATAAATTTAGCGTAACAGCATTTCCCTACCATTCAAGGATAGATCAAACCCCTTCTCTGTATTAAAGAAGGGGGAAAAAAATGTATAAGTGGTAATAAACATTTGGATCTTCAAAAATAATGCTAGGCTAAAATTGGAGAAAGAATATTATGCTTAAATACAATAATATGAAACAAAAAGCATATTATTTCTTTGTGTTAAATCTCTTTATATGGTCTTTTCTTCCAGCCCATATACTTAGAAAAGGCATCTCTTTATTTTACATATCTATGTGTTCCATTATTTCACCTCAGGATGCCATGTTACAGTCATGGGCTTCCTTTCAAAACTTTTCCCTCCACTTCTGCCTTTAAATATGTGGACTATTTACTGCATTTTCTCTATTTCTGAATGTGAGGGGGTGTCAAAACCCCCCAAATGAAAAAGAACCAAAAAAAGTTGACTGCTGACTGTCCCACGGACTGCGTCCCCGTATTTTACTTCTAAACTTCCTGAAGCCTTAACTTCCACAGACTTTTCTCCAGTTCTCAAACACTGTTTCCTTAAATTTTGTGAGCTGTGGGTAGTTCTTACTAGATTACAGTTTTAGGAAACAGGACATGAAATAAGAGTTGAACCAACTTTCAGATTTAAGAGCATGCCACACTGTCATATGCATGTAAATTTGGGACAGGTAAAGAAATCACTCACTGTAAAAATGTAACTGAATTCAGGTTTGTGTCTTTTAGTAAAAAAATTAAATTAGAATTACTCAGGTGACATTTCTGCTATGACTACCATGCAGATATTACTTAACCACATAGATCTTAAAGAAATACATTTCTTTAAAAGCCTAGGGTTCTTATGAAAGTTGCCTCCAAATTTGTTTTTCTGAGTCCAGCTAGAGGGAATTTGGTATTTTGTGGGTCAAGAATTGTCTAAACACTCCACAGAGCAAACCAAGGACTTTGACAGAAATAAAATTAAGCTCATCAGCCTACAGTGTTTATCCTTGGTGTGGTGAGCTGTGACGCTTGTTGATAACTTCTTTGCTGTTTCTGTGGCTTTAAAAATGAAAATAGAAGTCAGTCTTTACTAGAAAATCATGTTGATCCTTGATCAAGTCATCAAAAGCAATTGTAAAGGTCAATTAGCAGCCCAGATGTCCAACAGTGGGGGAATGTTTTGTAAAAAATAAAATGATGTTTGGAAACACATGGAAAAGCTGAAAAAGAATTTACTTGTATGTATTTTCTGGTGAAAATTGTGTAAAAACTATTCCTGAGTTGAATATATGATATTTACTTCAAGCTTACTAATTTCATTTGGTATTCCAGTTTATGGATAAAGTTATAACATAATTCAAAAAATTGAAGTTTATTCCATGAAAAAATTCCACAAAAAATAATTTAATCCTAATATATAAGCATTCCATTACTTTGCATCTATATGATGAAGTACTGAATCTCTACTAAAACTCATTTTCAAGAAAACCATTAATAACCTGATAAACAATTGTGATATGTTAAGAAAGCAACATACAATGCGTGTGAGAGACAGAGGGATAAGTGACAGAGGGGAGACAAGACAGAACAAATATTTAAGTAGATGCAGAAATGCAGTGTGTCAAAATAGTAACACTGCTATAATCAATATAATTTATATTTTACAGAATTCTCTATATTCCATGTTTTCTGTTATAGACATGTATTACTTTTATAATCAGGAAAACACAAAAAAATGTTATTTAATCACCAAGAAAGCATAGGAAAATTTAAAAGATATATAACTTTTAAAACTTCTGGTTCTTTCTTTCTATATTTTCCACTTTTTTTCTTATAAAAAACATGTATTACTCTTAGAAGAAAATATTTTTTGTTTTGTTTTTCAGAAAAGAGACAAATAATATTTCCCAATTCTTACTCAATTATTTTGGTGAAACTAGAAAAATAAAGGACGTAATGCACTTTCTCTACAACTAGATTATAACTAATCAGGAAGGATAAAAGTGCACTTTATTTTATTATGTTTCTTCCTCTGTTCTAAGTCAATAAATGAAAAGAAATATTGAGGATGATTTGTTGAAACATCCATAAACCAGTGATCAAGATGTCTGCTTGGATGGAAATTAGAGAGTCACTGCCACATCTTTCTTTTAGAAACTGAGGCTACTTTGAGTTTGGAATTCATTGAGACTAATTCTTCAGACCCTGTGCTCTTCAGAAAATTGCAAAGTAGTCTCTCTGCATGTAGATTTCCGATACAAAGGTGGCCATCAGCTGTGTTAACTTTATTCCAATAGAGAAGATTCAGCCTGAACTAGCTTGCCATTCTAAGTTAGAAAGAATTCTAACATTGTATCATTTGGCAAAAAGGACCACCAGGGTCCATGGAAGGATGCATAGGTGAAGCTGGCTCAGCTTCTGTGGACAAGCAAACCCTATTGGCTTGCTCCCTAGGAAGAATGGGCATGTCTTCACTGAAATGTGGAAAGCCAGAAGAGCAGCTTGACCCGTGTTCACAGGAGGGATGCCTGGAAAACCGGTTTGTCATCAGTTTTTCCTCAATGCCTGGTACACTGTCTGGCATTTAGTAAGTGCTCAGTAAATATTGTTGAAGGAATTCATGAATTCTAAAGCTTCAATCCGAGCTATCTTTTAAGTCAGTACCCAAAATGGGGATTCACAGTGTGCATGCATGCTCAGTCGCTTCAGTCGTCTCCAACTCTTTGTGACCCTATGGACTGTAGCCCGCCAGCCTCCTCTGTCTGTGGGATTCTCCAGGCAAGAATACTGGAGTGGGTTGCCATGCCCTCCTCCAGAGGATCTTCCCAACCCAGAGACTGAACCCGCATCTCTTATGTCTCCGGCATTGGCAGTCAGGTTCTTTACCACTAGTGCTACCTGTGAAGCCCGAGGATTCAGTAGGAGCTGTTAAAAAAAAAAAATAAAGCTTCATTTAAATTTAAATAGAACACAGCAAAAATACAAGAACTATTCTAAATTTATTGAATCAGCAGTATCCCCAGTTTGTTTTAGTTTTTCCCAATCTCACAAGTCTTTGGATTCATTCCAATGAAACTTCTTAAGCCACTGACCTCAACACACACACACACAGAGTTTAAATATGGGGACAAGCAATGAAGAAAAGTCTTTGTATAAATTAAGGAAACTGTTGAAAAGTCCTTTCGGCTTGTCCTGGTGATGTTTGGGGCAGCGTCAAGGAAGGAGGGGTTTTCAGCAGAACCAGAAAAGTGTCCTAGCATCCAGAGCTAAGTGGCAGGAAAGAGAGGACTATGGGACTCTAGAGTAGAATGGACTATTGGTGCTGGAAATGAATGTAGCTGAAACGATTCTTTCTGTCCAATAATAAGGTCCCCAAATGGTGACAATGAGGATTGTAAAGGCAGCCATTCCTATCACACTCCTATTCCAGCCCTGATTTACAGAGATAACTTTGCTCAGTAAAAACGCAGCTCTGTCTGAAACTTCAATGCCAAACCTCCAGGGCTCTGGCTTAATTAATCTGGGGATACAAGGCAGGCCCATCTCGTCTTTCAGATGTCATTTTCTTGAAGCCTACAATTAACGTCTCTCTAACAAATAGCCCAGAGAAATGGCTTTGTGGTTTTCCTTTCATACTTTTGGAGATGACGGACAGACAGGCTTTATGACATGTGTTTCTGGGAAGTCTTTTTAATTGACTTGTCTCCAGATGCAAACAACTTGAGCAGCTAAGTGGTCTGCTGTTTCCTCTGTTGCTTTCCTGATGGGCTTTTCTCAAGAGAGGGTGAGCAAGTTATGACATCATTTGTTGATTTTACCTGGGCATCAATTGTGCTACTTTGGAGTATTATCATAATTGATCCTGCATCTTGTGTCTTAAGTTAAAATTTACATAAACAAATATTTTATCAAATGTGCCCTTCAAGTTGGACATTCATTTTCATGTTAGGTAATCTATTTAAGGATTCCTGACTTCATCTAGAGATACTGCTTTGGATAATCTGTTGGGCTTTGAAATTTTCCATATTTTATTTCTCTTCAAACTCAACTCTGCATGCTCCTTGGATTTTACTACTTGGTTTTTAGGACATTTGCAGACCAGAACCTTTCAATTGGTTAATGGTGATATAAACCTGCATCTTCTACTTATGCAGTTCCTAGATTCAGACTGTCTAATAAATCACCAGAGGAGGAATAATTAAAAGCTTCTTTCAATTCTATTAGTAAATCACCAAGGATGACTGGGTGCTGCTTCTAGATGCGTTATGATTTATACTATTAATGTGGATTGTTTTGGTTTTCTAAAAATAATAAATGACCCAATGAATAGCATTTGGCTAGAGGCAGACAAGAAAATAATCCATATTATATAGATTTGTTCAGTGGCATTTAAAAGACCTTGATTAGAATTCAGTCTGGGCTGGAGTGATGAGAATGCAGTTTACTGATGGCTGTTTGAAGTCATTCTACACGGCAGAGGCTGGAGGGAGTCACAAACAGAAACATTTCTTACCTCCAGTGGCTGGATCCAGCTGTCTGGCATTTGAAAGAGAGAAATGAAAAGGTCTGAATGTCACAATCACTGAAACCATTTTCGTGTTTTGGTTTTCATGCTATCTTTGATTGGCTCAGAGCTTCAGCAGTGAGCTGAACTGGCCTTCCCAAGATGCCACGTCCTCATGGCTCCTTGAGCAAAACGCTTGTGTTTTGTACGTGGAGCAGGAAGTGTCTTCTCTGACATACTGGTTCACCTACACCCATGTTTCTCTCAAACACCCCAAGAATCATCTCAACAGGCTTAGTGTTTTGGGTTTGGGAGGGCTTACTCAGATGGTGCAGGGACACGGACTGGGAGAAAGGCAGGTGCAAGGTGATCGTTTTAAATACTTCCGTATTTCAGATGGCAACAGACATTTGATCCATTTCGTCAATGGACTGGTGAAATCTATGGTGTTGGAAAGCCAAAAAGTTTGTTGGGCAAATTTATTCACCAGGATCAGGTTTAAATATCTCTCCATAGAATCATGTTTTCAACATGATTTCACACGTACACACAGGCATCATTGAGTGAGCAAACATCTGGTCACTGCTGTTAGGGAACGGAGAGGTGATGTACACAAAAGCCACATTAAACTATGACTGATATTCTTAACTGTGTGTGTGTGTGTGTGTGTGTGTGTGTGTGTGTGTGTGTGCGCGCGCGTGTGCATGCGTCATCCAGAAGGGGGTGCCATCGACAGATCGTTGTGCCATGGTGGGTTCAGGGAAGGCACTACATTTGATCTATGTTCAGCAGGAAAGGTCTAGCATGAAGATGGAGATGATATTCTAAAGGAGAGAGAGAAAAGCCAGAAAAACTGACTAGAGTTAGGAGAATCAAGTTCCAAGTACAAAAAACTCTTTTTGAATTATTCTCCCATAGCCTTATCACCTTTAAAAGATTCCTTCTTTCATTCATTAATCCTTTAAGCATTTTATATGATGTGCATATATCAATGTTCTCTTAGGTGTGAGGGATTCAAAGATAAGCATACAAAATTACAAAATGAAAAACACTTCCCAAAAGTATAGAGTAAGGAGATGGCACAACAGAAACAGTTATAATCTTCCAGTGATCACTACTGGTACACAAAAGTGTATTAAACAGTTAAAGTGTGAAAGTTAGGCAAAATGTCACGTTCGTTTTGAGAGAAAAGATTAAATATGTTGTCTAAAAACTCTTGATTGTATATGTTTTTATAGAATAACTAGCTAACAGGCTCTTATGTTTCTTTTCTGACAAAGAAGAAGATATCTAGTGAATAATCAAACAGGAATATTTCAGAAATTTAAGTTGGAAACTATTGAAAGAAAACAAAATTAAAATTGCCTTTGTTAGGAGCCAGAGTTCCCAATATCTCCCTGAACTGATAAGCAGCAAAATAATTCTACTTGCTTTTTAAAATTGTAGTGATTTTGAACTATTGAATTTCTGTTTCATACTCTGATTTACTATGGTTCCTCTAGTAATAATTGTCTCTGGGAGATGAAGAATATCTGTCTTTCTGATGGGAAAAGAGAAACCATTAATTGGCCTAGAATTACTATTGTGAAAACATGAAAATAAAAGAGATTTATCTTCAAATTTACCCATCTATAAAATGGGAATGGTAGTAGGATGAACCTCACAGCCTTACTGTGATGTTTCAGTGAGAAAAATTGCACTTAAAGCCACACAACAGTGCCCAGAATACAGTAAGAGCTCAATTATGTTCCTTCAGCTATTTTTGTGTATACATTAGTAAATATAATCTAAATTTTAAAAAACTAGCGGGTGAAAGTCTAAGATACAGGCACACCTATGTCAACTTAAAACAAATATTTACAACCTAAAAGTTGAGCTATGTTTTATTCAGTGACAATGTTTAGAACTTCAAGCCCAGGAGAGGGTGCCTCAACTGACCTTGGGAGAACTGCTCCAAAGGGACAAGGGGAAGAGCCAGGTTATATAGAGGTTTACAACAAAGGGCAGGTAGTTTTAACCTCAGAAGATTATTGTTAATTAAAGAAGACCAGATATCCCAAGTTAAGGAATTTAGGGCTTTTCTATGTATAGAAAGGTGCAGGAGTCTGGGCTCACTGAATTAATTCCTCTCTTATGCCTCTCAGCTATCCTGGGCCAGTCTCCCGTTTTTTCCCCATCCCGCACTCCCTTGTGCTCCCGATAGGGGGAGGCTGCAATCTGATGACTACTGGAGGGCAGGTATTCTTCTCCTTCCTGAGGGCCCTTATCGCTCAGGAGCTCGTACGGAAGGGCTGGAATCGCTGATAGCTGTGACATCCTTGTTTTCTAACATGACAGAAAGAACTCCATTTCTCAGGCTTTCCCAGTGCCTCGGCAATAAAGAGTCCGCCTGCCGATGTAGAAGATTCAGGAAACGCGGATCCGATCCCTGGGTTGGAAAGATCCCCTGGAGGAAGGCATGGCAACCCACTGCAGTTTTCTTGCCTGGAGAATCCCATGAGCAGAGGAGCCTGGTGGGCTACAGTCCGCAGGATTGCAAAGTCAGATAAGACTGAAGCGACTTAGCGTGCATGCACTCCGTTTCTCACCCAACTTCCTCTGAATGTTTAATTCCATAAGGCAGGCCTCTTGGACTTATTTTCTGGATTAGTATCTGGGGTTTCTTCTGTTAGAGTTTCTGTCTGGACGCCATATTCCTGCAGTGGTGATGGCATGGCCCTTTGTGAGTTAATATTGAGTCTGTTCTGTTAAACCCAATGAATTCACAGCACTGCTACTCTGGGTATAAGCAGCTTCTGAAATTAGGCAAAAAAAAAAAAAAAGATAATGCTGGGTCATACCAAGAATGTTCTTTTCCCTAAGAGACATTCTGGCTTCCCAGTTATACCAGCTGGGTGTTCTCCCTAACCTCCTGGCTGCACATATGTGACGAATAATTGTGATTTAGCAAAAAAAAAAAAAAAAGTGAATGGGAATGGGACAAATTGAAGCAATTAACTAAAAGATGTAAAAGAGAAAGGAGACTCAGACTAGCCCCTGGACCTTGTGGGTGGGAAACCCTCGGTGATGGTTAAAGTAATGGTAATGACCACTTTCCCTCTTTGCAGACTGTTATCAGTGGTTAAGGGCCTTATGATTTTCGCTAGAGACTGGGAAGGAATGCTAACATATGAAACCAAGCAAAGAAGTGGCAAATAATTGAGCCTTGAGGGATCCTTTGGAGAGTGCCTGTCATTTAGGGGAATGCACGTTTGATATTCATCTAGCTGGTTTTTGAGCGCCTGTTTGCAGGAAATGAAATGCTAAATCTCTATGTTTGCCAAGGGGAGGAGAGGAGTGGGTAGTGTCCTCAGAAGTAATCAAAGCCTTTTTGACATTAAAAGTGGCTGAGGAATGTTTGGAGCTGGAGACACAATGATGCAAATCAAGTGTTGTACCAGGATTCTGCCCGGTGACCCTGGAAGCTTTAAACATTCTGCTTGGAAGTGGGTGGTCAGCATCAGAGCCTCTGACTCAGTGCAGGGAGGCAAGGAAACCTGGTGGCTATGCAGATTGCTGGGAAAGATGGTTTAGTACTGGGATGAGGTGTGTGACCCCGGACTAGAGCCCTTTTGAATGTGCTCCATCCCAGTATTACAGCCCTTCCAAAATGGTAGAGGTCAGCAAGAACAAGACCCCAGATTTGTGAAGGTGGATCTTTACAACCTGAATCAAGAGCCCTTCAGTCAATGTGAGTTGCTTTCTTTATTTTATTTTTCCCATGAGATATTTTAATCTACAATGTTGTCAACTTCTGCTGTACAGCAAAGTGATTCAGATATATAATATTCTTTTCCATTATGGCTTATCACAGGAGATTGAATACAGTTCCCTATAGCTATACAGTAGGACTTTGTTTATCCATCCTATATATAACCGTTTCCATCTAGTGAGTTGCTTTATAATGAGAATACATCCATGAAGTTGTCAAAGACATCCGTGATGTCCTGCAGAGACCTCCTCCTGTTTTGAATTTTCTAGGAATTTTGCAAGATGGTTTTTAAACATAGTCATTCTTCTGCTATGTGCATGTATACTTAGTCGCTCAGTCACGTCCAACTCTGACCCCATGGACTGTAGCCCAACAGGCTTCTCTGTCCATGGAGATTCCCCAGGCAAGAATACTGGAATGAGTTGCCATGCCCTCCTCTAGGGGATCTTCCCAACCCAGGGATCGAACCCAGGTCTCCCACATTGCAGGTGGAGTCTTTACCGTACTATAGAAACTTGTAATTAAATAAATTATATTTAAGAAAGCCAACACTCAAAATTCACCACTTTGTAATGATTTTACTGGATTTTGCTATTATCTGGGCTCCTGAGGTTCTTAGCATTTATTATATCCATATGGTTAAAATATCATAAAATGGGGCACAACGGCTCATTTCTCCTGACTCTGCATTTTGCGATGTGATGTTGGTAGCTTGAAATTGGCTTTCTGCTCACCACTTCAAAGGCCTTACTCCCACCCATGGGAAAGCAGTAGCCGGGCAGTTATTCTGAAGGCTTCACAAAAGCGGTTGAAAAGATAAAGTGTGTATAAGGCAATGCCTTTTAGGTCTTCTGCCCATTTTTTGATTGGGTGTGTGTGTTTTTTTTTTTTTTTTTTCTTCCTTTTTCTTGTCAAATCATGGTGACGGGCTCACAGAGAGAACAGACTTGTAGTTGCCAAAGAGGGCATGGGGAAGGCTGGGCTGGGAATTTGGGTTGGTAGATGCAAACTATTATGTATAGAAAAGATGGACCACAAGGGCCTATTGTATAGCACAGGGAACTATAGTTAATATCCTGGGATAAACCATAATGGAAAATAATATGGAAAAGAATGCATGTATGTATAGTTGGGTCACTTTGGTGTCCAGCAGAAAGTAACACAATATTGTGGATAAACTATACTTCAACTTAAAAAAAATATAATGCTATCTGCTAACATCTGCCTCTTGGTCAGCCCTCCTGGCTTCTCTCTTAGTGGCTCCATTTCTTAATGTTTGAGGACCAACTTCTGTTACCACGCAAAACCTGTGCCAGAAGACCCTGGGCCCCACAGTGGTCAAATGTACTGAACTTAGATGGGACCATGGACGTGGGTGGAACTCAAGTTCTGGTTTCACTCGTCTGGAGTGAGATTTGGACAGTGGGAGTCAGCAAGATTCCCAGGTGAAGCTCCTATGAAGGCAAGGTTGAAAACCGCTAACTAGTCCAGGGAAAACTACCATTTAGTTTTGCTCTTCTCCTCTCTTTGGGTATCCTCTTCCCCTGGTTCCCCTGCTGCCTTCCTATGTCACCTGTGTTCACCTTCTTAGTCATTCTTCCCTCACCTCTGAGCCGATGGCACAGTTTCAGGATTGCACAAACCCCAGAGAGGCTCATCACCAAACCAGAGAGCATGTCTTCCCCAAAAGTTCCATTACAAGCCGCAGGGGAGGACTCGAATGGCTGTGGCTTGGAGCCCATGCGTTCATCTCCCAAGCAGTCGCTGGGCGATCATCCCCTGCTCCGTGATGGTCCCGTACCAGGGCCAACCCCACAAAGACTGGGGCCCAGCACACCTGTGTGCTTCTGGTCCGCTGGCTTGGGGTGGTCCTTGCTGGAATCATGTGTTAAAAGCTTCATTTAAAATATATATTTGTTTATTTTTGGCTGTGCTGGCTCTTCATTGCTGTGAGTGGGCTTTCTCTAGTCGTGATGAGCAGAAGCTACTCTTTGTCGCAGTAAGCAAGCTTCTCATTGTGGTGGTTTCTCTTGCTGCAGAGCGTGGGCTCTAGGCATGCGGGCTTCAGTGGTGGTGGCTCGCTGGCTCAGCCACTCTGAGGCACGTGGGGTCCTTTCAGATTAGGGGTCGGACCTGTGTCCCCTGCATTGGCAGGCGGGTTCTCAACCACTGGACCACCAGGGAAGTCGCTAAAGACTTCACTCTACTAATCAACGAAGACGTGGTGGCAGTCCTAAAGTCGTTACCAGTTCAAGTCTGGTCTTCCGTGAGGATCTTACCAGAATGAAAGTGATTCTTCTTGCATATATATTTGATTACTAATTAATAGATTAATATCATTTCAAATATTATAACCATAACACAAAGACATCTTGATTCTTCTTACTGAGCATTGGTGGCCAGGGAAAGTCAAAAGTTATAGTGGAAAAACTCCTAAGATCTCATCTCTGATCTGTCTCTCACTCACTTTGCAGCCTTGAATGAGTCCCTAAGCAGTTCTCTATGACTTGTCTGTGAAACAGAGATTAAAATACCTGTCTATTTATCTCACAGGGGTATTAGGGGGATTAAATGAGATCATGTTGATGAGATAATTTTGAAAAGCATCTCAACCTACAGCTGTAAACGTATTATTCATATACTGGCCAGCCAAGTGGTATTAGCTGTTACAAGTAAAGATAGTAAGCATGCAGATGCATGTGCTCAGATGATTATTTGCGACATAAATAAGTTTTCTCCTGATACATATTCTTTCGGGTACAGGTCTGATTTGGTTTCAGATTTCAGTCAGAATTTTATTGAAACGCTTAGAATGATTTTTTTCCCCTAATTTTATCATTCTTAACTGGTAAGTATGTCATCAAAACTGAACCACAAATGTATTAATATGAAATCAAAATGCAGGCATATAGGAATAGACAGAATGTATTTTCCAAATAATTTGGGATTTGGAACAAGATCACTCATTTATTTTATGATTTCTTTGCAGTGGGTTTGCTTCTTTAATACCTTTAACACCCATTTCTCAACTTAAGAGTATCTTCTTTGTCCTGCCTGGCTAGACACTTTCTCTCGGAGTGTTAGTTGCTCAGTCGTGTCTGACTCTTTGTGACCTCATGGCTGTAGCCTGCCAGACTCCTCTGTCCATGGAATTCTCCAGGCAAGAATACTGGAGTGGGCTGCCATTCCCTTCTCCAGGGGATCTTCCTGACCCAGGGATTGAACCCGGTCTCCCACATTGCAGGCAGATTCTTTACCTTCTAAGTTACCAGGAAAGCCCACTATCTCTCAAGGTCAACCTCAAATCTGTAGCCTTTTTTGAATCACAGTGATAAAAATGCTTGTGCCAATCTCTGTGTTTTTCTCTGGGTTTTCTGAGAATCTCTCTCTCTCACACACACATACACATACAAGCTCACATGTCAGTTTTTATACGGTTTATTTGTTCATCAGTTCAGTTCAGTTCAGTTCAGTGGCTCAGTCATGTCCGACTCTTTGCGACCCCATGAATCACAGCACGCCAGGCCTCCCTGTCTATCACCAACTCCCAGAGTTCACTCAAACTCATGTCCATCAAGTCGGTGATGCCATCCAGCCATCTCATCCTCTGTCATCCCCTTCTCCTCCTGCCCCCAATCTTTCCCAGCATCTGGGTCTTTTCCAATGAGTCAATTCTTTGCATGAGGTGGCCAAAGTACTGGAGTTTCAGCTTTAGCATCATTCCCTCCAAAGAAATCCCAGGGCTGATCTCCTTCAGAATGGACTGGTTGGATCTCCTTGCTGTCCAAGGGACTCTCAAGAGTCTTCTCCAACACCACAGTTTAAAAGCATCAATTCTTTGGTGCTCAGCTTTCTTCACAGTCCAACTCTCACATCCATACATGACCACTGGAAAAACCATAGCCTTGACTAGACAGACCTTTGTTGGCAAAGTAATATCTCTGCTTTTTAATATGCTATCTAGGTTGGTTGGACACGACTGAGCGACTTCACTTTCACTTTTCACTTTCATGCATTGGAGAAGGAAATGGCAACCCATTCCAGTGTTCTTGCCTGGAGAATCCCAGGGACGGCGGAGCCTGGTAGGCTGCCGTCTATGGGGTTGCACAGAGTCGGACATGACTGAAGCGACTTAGCAGCAGCAGCAGCAGCGGGTTGGTCATAACTTTCCTTCCAAGGAGTAAGCATCTTTTAATTTCCCCATGTATTTTTCCACCCCCTGGCACCTAAGAATGCTGATATGTACCCATAACCTAGTAAATACCAGATGACTGATTGAATCAGAAAACACATTTTTTGAGGGTGGAGAAAAGTTAGAGTTACAAGAAAAAAAGGATCAAAGGGAAATGTCTAAATTTTATTTCAGATTCATAGAGATATGTTCCTTATCGATCAACAGGATTTTACTGAATTTTCACTATATGTCAGATATCAAGGTGCAGATGAGGGTTAGCAGTGATGACCACAGATCCTGTGTGATCCACACTGAGGTAGATAAACACATGATAAATCATTTCAATATAGGGGACTTAATTCAGAATGATCAAGGAAGGACACGGAGGAGATGGCCTTTCACCTGAGACCTTGGGAAGTAGGAGTAAGTTTTACAGGAACCCAGAAAGGAGCATTTCTGATGAGAAGGAGTAAAAGAGAAGGGGGCCAGAAAGAAGAGGGAATGGGGGAGCAAGAGGCCACCAGCCCTGTGTGGGCGTCCTGCCTCACAGGACCTCTTAGGAAGTCTGCAGAGGACAGGCGTCGGGGGTGAACTGGGCTTTCAGATGCGGAAAGCCACCAATGCTGTGTAGGTGTGTAATTGATTTTTAACAATATCATGTATTTTTAAATTAATTTTTATTGCAATATACTTGCTTCACAATGGTGTGTTAGCTTCTACTGTGTAGCAAAATGAATCAGCCATACATACACATATATCCCCTCCCTTTTGGATTTCTCTCCCGTTTAGGTCACCGCAGAGCATTGAATAGAGTCCCCTATTATATACAGTATATTTTCATTAGTTATCTATTTTATGCATAGTATCAATAGTGTAAATGTGTCAATCCCAATCTCCCAATCGCACCCCCCCACCTCTTTCCCCTGTGGTGTATATACCATGGAATATTACTCAGTCATAAAACAGAATGAAATTGGGTCATTTGTAGGGACATAGATGAACCTAGAGACCGTCATACAGAGTGAAGTAAGTCAGAAAGAAAAAAACGAATATCATATATTGATGTATATATGTGGAATCTAGAAAAATTGTATAGATGACCTTGTTTGCAAAACAGAAATAGAGACACAGACATAAAAGATATCTTGTGCTTTAAGAAGCCTATTATCTCATCACAAATATGGCTTGTTCTGGCTAGTGGCAAGGGTTACTTACTTTCTGCCATCTAATTTGTGGCTCTGCGCCTGGTAAGGCTTACAGGTGTCCAAGCCAGCCTCACTCCGGACGAAAGCGCACTAGAAAAATGCAGTCTCCCACTGAGGGGCTCCTGTGTACTTGGGACTGTCACAGTTAATCTGGTGGCTTTGCTTATGTCAGCTCATTTCAGTCCTCACCACAAGCCTCGGAGATTTTTGTCCCCTTTGCACAGATGAGGAGATGGAGGCATAGAGGATTAAGTACACTGTCCATATCACACACATTGGTAAGTAAGCCACAGAGCCAAGGTCAAAGGCAGGCAGTGAGACTCCAAGTCTCATACTGAACACAGCACTGTGCGTCTGTGAGCTGCTTGTCCTGGGTCTGCCAAGAGTGCATATGTGATCAGTGGTCTTGTCACCTTGGACAAAGGGTTATGAAAGTTGTGTGGTCTTGCATGTGACCTGAGTACAGTCCACATTATGCCTCCGTGACGGACTGGGAAGAAAATGGCCCTTCGGGGGTCCCAGAAGCGCAAATCTGAAACATACGCTGCCCTGCCGTAGATGAAATACGGTGATAATCGCCTTTCTTTTGTCTCTTAATAACCCACATGGTACATCACGTGCAAAAGTGTCATTTGTCATCTGCCTTGTGGAAGCGCATCCTATTTCCTTCCTGTCCCTTGGGCCTCTGAGGAAGTAAGAGAAAGGTCCAGAAGGGGAAGAGGTCATGTGACCCTCTGCTCTTCACTGACATGGAACAGGGCACTCTGGGCTCCAGAGTGTGCCCGTCACCTTCCTACAACCATTCTGCAGCCCCTCTAGGAATTGGGAGACTATGAGAGGAGCGTGGTGGTGTAAGTGCTGGACGCTCATCAAGGTCGTCTGTGGTCCCGTGGTCCAGGAGGTGGTTTCCAGTGGACAAGGGGTCTGTGCTGACTCTCTTCTCTACTGAGGCAGTATCTGGAAGCAGCCACAGCCTCCCACCCTGGTTAGAGGGACTGGGTATGGGTCTGGATGGATTCCTGAAATGCACCTCCATGGGGCAGGGGGCAGGGGGACATGCTATTTTGAAAATAATAAAAAAGGAACTGGAATAATGATGTTCTTAACATTATACAGCAAATCAGTGCCCAGAAATCTTTATCTTTTAATCCAGTGTGATAACCCTTAAATCATACCTTCCCCCTACCCTCACCCCCTGCCCCCGCCAGCTTTAACTGGAGAGGTTCATTTTGTTCCTGAGCTAATGACTCTCTGGGTCAGATATCAGACACGTGGTACCTGGGTGGAAGGGATGTGTTCATCTTAGTCTTGGCTGTTGTTGTGATTAAAGTTATGTTATGTGTTTGGTATTCTGTGTTGGCTGTGGAAACAGATTCCTTTCTATTTCCTGAAAGGAAACAAAACATCGCCCACAACCTATGTGGGGAAACTCTTGCCCATCTTTCCTTTCTAACTTCCTTCCCTCCTTCCTTCCTACCTTTTTTCCTTTCTCTGTCTCTCTTTTTCTCAACTGTGGAATTAGGAAAACTTGTGATTAAAAAAAAATCACAAGTGAATGTTGCCATTACACAAGCATTTTTTTGCAGTTTTGAATAAAATCACAGCCCCGATAAAGATGTTCTGAAGACTCACAATACTCACAAAGTCCAGATGCTTCCACCAACGAGTCACACACAGAGGGAAATTGAAATTTTTAGAAGACATTTAATTATCATGTTATCTTAGAAAGACAACAATGCAAATTTCTTTTTAAGTAAACTATCTATTTATGCCCATGAAACAGATATTTGCCTAGAGTGGCCTGTTTCATGGATAGTAAATGGAAACAGGTGCTGTGTGGTACATGGTGACATGCATGGTCTCACACATATAATAGCGTATATGCAAAATCATAGACTTGTACTTTATTGATTTTTTTCTGAATGCGATTTTTTCCTTCCTGCATCTTCAAGATGGCAAGTTAGCGGTTGCTTTATCTAAATTGCCTCGCTTAAGAGATTTGCCCTCTTTGAATGGGGGAGGGGAAAGGGCATATGAAAGATGTCCTCTGAAGTATTAAAAACCCTTCAGTGAACCCTTGGGAGCACTAAAAATCAAACAAGTTTCATCAGATGACTGCTGTGTTCACTGGCATCTTGGAAACACATTGTTTTGACTTGAGGAGACAACACCTAAAGTACAGTGTGATCCATTAAAATGTCTTTCCAATGTTAATATAGATTCTAGACGTGTGGTGATTCAGTTTTTTAAAAATTATGTCCCCTTTGTATTCTATCACTTTTTAAACAAACTAATCTAAACTTTTACAATTTTAATAGAGAGTTTAGATAGATATTCTGAATTTTATTATTTTTCTCATTTCTTTTACTTACCCTCTTTAAGCAAATAAACAAAAAATGCAAAAGTGATAGTCACTCAGTCATGTCCAACGCTTTGCGACATCATGGACTACAGCCCACCAGGCCCCTCTGTCCATGGGATTTCCTAGGCAAAAATACTGGAGTAGGTAGTCATTCTCTTCTCCAGGGGATCGTCCCGACCCAGGGATAGAACCCAGGTCTTCTGCATTGCAGGCAGATTCTTAACCATCTGAGTCACCAGGGAAGCCTCAAACAAAATCTAGGGTTAATCAGTAGAAGAAAAAGTCACACACACATTCATTATTAGATGATCCTTATGATGAAAAATCAAAACAGAATAGTTAATGTACAAAATGCAAAAGAGAGAGGCTTAGTGAGGCTCACCTTCACCTCTCTTTAGGTCTCCAGGCTGCCATGGCATAGATGATGTATTCTGTCAAATTAACAATGCCTTAAATTTGGGGATGCTACTTGTAAAAGATGCTGCTCATAAAGGGAAGCTGATCTCTGCCATGACAGCTGTTACATTCTGGTTTCACAAATGAGTCAAGGTTGGATTTTAGTTTTGTATATTTCAGTGAGAAGTGAAACCATTAAGTGGAAATAACCCTGCCTTAGGAATGGCACGTGGTCCTCTCATAGCTCGTGGTTCCCTGTGGAAGGCATCCCACTCCATCCTTCCCTGACTCTGGACACCCACTCCTGGCCATCTCTCTTAGCTGAAGATACTGACTCCTTTAAGATGGGGAAAGGCTGCAGAAAGTGATTTCAATAACATGAATGATTCTTTATGACACTCTTAAATTGATTTGCCAAGAAGGATTCCTCTCAGCCTACAAAGATGCTTTAAAAATCAATGTTGATGGCTAGTTACATTTATTGTGATTCAAAATGTTGTGTGTGGGTATGTGCCTAGGAGTCAAATGGTAGTGTGATATTGTTAGTATAAAATATCTGATTCCATACTGGACTGTGAACTCCTTCATGTCCATTGACTTAATGAACTTCCCTACCCAGTGCCTAACTCAGTATCTGGTGGTGTACAGTAGTAGGTGAGAATCTGTATAATCAGGAATCAACTACCCAAGTTCAAATTCTGGCTCTGCTGCTTGCTAGAGAATACTGGGAGCAATGTTTTTAGTGTCTCAACTATAAAGTGTGATCAATATTATTACTTACCTCCTAGAATCAAACAAGATAATGCGAATAGGGTACTTAGCCCAATACATGTTAATTTAACCATATAATATAGCTGTTACCCTGAGGTGGTTGGTTACTATGAAATTACAATGGCAAAAAATCTAAATGTGAGACAGAATTCTCACTTGGCTTGAAAAGTAAAAACACGTAAGCCAGAAAGACTCCAGATATATTCAGTAACCCCTGTGAGGACCTGAAGGAGGGTCATGACTGATACAGAGGCCCACAGCCACTGCTCTCTGCTTGGGAACGTTTGTTAAACCACCCAGGCCTTGAAACACAGAAGGAAGTTTTGCTGTCGAGGACAGTCTTTTGATGCCTTTTAACCATGTTAACATACAAGTGTGATTCTGTGCCTGTGTCTGGAGTCTAAGTGGGAAAGTTTGGAAGGAGATGGGCATTTCAGAGGTTAGTAAAGGCTAACTGTAGTTAGCCAGTGGGGAGTCTCCATCCCTGGCTGCTCAGCATCACCATCCTGCTGCAAAGGACTTTGAACATTCCTTAGTCTTGAGAGCCTGGAGGAGAGACATGCATTCTCGCTGGCTCAGGTTACCTTGTTCTGGTTAAATGAAAAAGTATGAGCGTCCGTTCCTTGTCACCACAATTCCAGCCGTTGAAGGCAATGCTTGTGGAGCAGAGATATATGATCTGGTGACTTCTGAGGTTGGGAAAAAAAAAAGAAAGAAATGATGTGTTTGCCAAGGGGGAGGGGCTGCAGGAGGGATTGACTGGGAGGTCGAGGCTAGCAGATGCAAACTATTATATACAGGATGGATAAACAACAAGATCCTACTGTGTAGCACAGGAAACTATATTCGATATCCTGTGATAAGCCGTAATGGAAAAGAATGCAAAAAAGAATGTATGTATGTATAAATGAGTCACTTTGCTGTAGAGCAGAAATTAGCATGACACTGTGAATCAACTCTACCTCGATAAAATATAAATAAATAAATACTGTAAAAATGTTACAGAGCAAACCTCCCCATCTCTGACGCGGGGCTTTCTACCTTCTGTGCGGCCAGGAAGGTCAAGAGAGAGGTTCCTAAGAGCATATGGTTTTCAGTGAGTGCTCAGCCCAGCCCACTCCAGCTGTGAGCACAGAGCTCTGCCATTCAGAGTGACAGGTTCGGAAGATAGGCTCCTCAAGGAGAAAAGCAGGCTGGAGAGCTTGATGTCTGCCCCTAAGCGTGTGTTACAGTGACCACAGCAGTGCCCAGACCCTCAGGGCTAAGGCGGTTTTGTGCACACCACCCTAGGCTGTTTGGTTCACACTTATACCCTCGTCCCTCAGAGCCTTGTCCACTTATCTTCTGACCCAGATCCAAGTCCTTTTCGCTGTTCTCCAGAACTTCAGAGTCAGAGACAACATCTCTTTAATCAAACTCTTCTTGGTCTTTCTTTCACTTTTTCACTGAAACCCAGGTGTATCTGAAGACACTGCTTCCCTTCAAACTGTCTCACACGGGGGGCCCACAACCCCACTACTTCCAGAAGGCCTTCCTTGGTGCCCCTGTCAGCCCGTTCTCTCTCCCTCTTCTGTAAACACCCCCACTTTCGAGTCTCGTGAGTCTTCAAATGGTATCACCCACCTCCCATCCCCCTTCAGCCTTTTACCTTCCCTTCCAGGTCACTCACACATCCCACATGAGTCCTGCCACGTTCCTTGTGACACTGGCCTCTCTGTTCTTTGACTTCAGTGGTTCCTGCTCCAATGAGTTTTGTTTCTCTTCTTCCTTAACCACTCATCCAACAGCCATATCCTGGACCTTTGCTGCTGCCGCTGCTGCTAAGTCGCTTCAGTCGTGTCTGACTCTGTGCAACCCCATGGACTGCAGCCTACCAGACTCCTCCGTCCATGGGATTTTCCAGGCAAGAGTACTGGAGTGGGGTGCCATTGTTATTACCAATTTCTGAAATCCCTCCATAATCCCAGTTCCAGTGGTCCTCCTCTTGGGTCATGTCTATCTATTTTTCTAGCTCACAATCTGGGGATTCTGATTCCAACACTTAAAACAAGATCTCATTAAGAATACCAAACCAGTGCTTCAGTAGTTTTTTTCTTTTTTTTTAATTTTTTTAAATTTTATTTTATTTTTTAACTTTACAATATTGTATTGGTTTTGCCATGTATCAACATGAATCCACCACAGGTATACACGTGTTCCCCATCCTGAACCCTCCTTCCTCCTCCTTCCCCATACCATCCCTCTGGGTCGTCCCAGTGCACCAGCCCCAAGCATCTAGTATCGTGCATCGAACCTGGACTGGAGACTCGTTTCATATATGATATTATACATGTTTCAATGCCATTATCCCAAATCATCCCACCCTCTCCCTCTCCCACAGAGTCCAAAAGACTGTTCTATACATCAGTGTCTCTTTTGCTGTCTCGTATACAGGGTTATTGTTACCATCTTTCTAAATTCCATATATATGCGTTAGTATACTGTATTGATGTTTTTCTTTCTGGCTTACTTCACTCTGTATAATCGGCTCGAGTTTCGTCCACCTCATTAGAACTGATTCAAATGTTTTCTTTTTAATGGCTGAGTAATACTCCATTGTGTATATGTACCACAGCTTTCTTATCCATTCATCTGCTGATGGACATCTAGGTTGTTTCCATGTCCTGGCTATTATAAACAGTGCTGTGATGAACATTGGGATACATGTGTCTCTTTCAATTCTGGTTTCCTCCGTGTGTATGACCAGCAGTGGGATTGCTGGGTCGTATGGCAGTTCTATTTCCAGTTTTTTAAGGAATCTCCACACTGTTCTCCATAGTGGCTGTACTAGTTTGCATTCCCACCAACAGTGTAAAAGGGTTCCCTTTTCTCCACACCCTCTCCAGCATTTACTGCTTGTAGACTTTTGGATCACAGCCATTCTGACTGGCATGAAATGGTACCTCATAGTGGTTTTGATTTGCATTTCTCTGATAATGAGTGATGTTGAGCATCTTTTCATGTGTTTGTTAGCCATCTGTATGTCTTCTTGGAGAAATGTCTATTTAGTTCTTTGGCCCATTTTTTGATTGGGTCATTTATTTTCCTGGAATTGAGCTGTAGGAGTTGCTTGTGTATTTTTGAGATTAGTTGTTTGTCAATTGCTTCATTTGCTATTATTCTCTCCCATTCTGAAGGCTGTCTTTTCACCTTGCTTATAGTTTCCTTTGTTGTGCAGAAGCTTTTAAGTTTAATTAGGTCCCATTTGTTTATTTTTGCTTTTATTTCTAATATTCTGGGAGGTGGGTCATAGAGGATCCTGCTGTGATATATGTCGGAGAGTGTTTTGCCTATGTTCTCCTCTAGAGTTTTATAGTTTCTTGTCTTACGTTTAGATCTTTAATCCATTTTGAGTTTATTTTTGTGAATGGTGTTAGAAAGTGTTCTAGTTTCATTCTTTTACAAGTGGTTGACCAGTTTTCCCAGCACCACTTGTTAAAGAGATTGTCTTTAATCCATTGTATATTCTTGCCTCCTTTGTCAAAGATAAGGTGTCCATATGTGTGTGGATTTATCTCTGGGCTTTCTATTTTGTTCCATTGATCTACATTTCTGTCTTTGTGCCAGTACCATACTGTCTTGATGACTGTGTCTTTGTAGTAGAGCCTGAAGTCAGGCAGGTTGATTCCTCCAGTTCCATTCTTCTTTCTCAAGATAGCTTTGGCTATTCGAGGTTTTTTGTATTTCCATACAAATTGTGAAATTATTTGTTCTAGCTCTGTGAAGAATACCATTGGTAGCTTGATAGGGATTGCATTGAATCTATAAATTGCTTTGGGTAGTATACTCATTTTCACTATATTGATTCTTCCAATCCATGAACATGGTATATTTCTCCATCTATTAGTATCCTCTTTGATTTCTTTCACCAGTGTTTTATAGTTTTCTATATATAGGTCTTTAGTTTCTTTAGGTAGATATATTCCTAAGTATTTTATTCTTTTTGTTGCAATAGTGAGTGGAATTATTTCCTTAATTTCTCTTTCTATTTTCTCATTATTAGTGTATAGGAATGGAAGGGATTTCTGTGTGTTGATTTTATATCCTGCAAATTTACTATAATCATTGATTAGTTCTAGTAATTTTCTGGTGGAGTCTTTAGGGTTTTCTATGTAGAGGATCATGTCATCTGCAAACAGTGAGAGTTTTACTTCTTCTTTTCCAATTTGGATTCCTTTAATTTCTTTTTTTGCTCTGATTGCTGTGGCCAAAACTTCCAAAACTATGTTGAATAGTAATGGTGAAAGTGGGCACCCTTGTCTTGTTCCTGACTTTAGGGGAAATGCTTGCTCATTTTCCTCATTCCCCCTCATCCCTCCATCCTCTGCTTAAGTTTCATGGGAAATCTTTGTAACTCTTGTATACAAGGATACAAACTTCCTTGCCCCACACTTCTTTCTTTGAATAATTCTGGTGAAACTCTAATCCTGGCCATATCCAGCTCTCTCTCTTTCTGTCTCTCTTTTTTCGTTTTTGCTGTCTGGGTTCTTTGTCGTGGCATGCAGGGATTCTCCAGCTGCAGCACACAGGACTTCTCGCATTGTGGAGCACAGGCTCCGTGGTTGCAGCTCATGGGCTTAGTTGCCATGAGGCATGTGGGATCTTCCTCGACCAGGGATGGAACCCATGTCCCCTGCATTGGCAGGTGAATTTTTAACTCCTGGACCAGTAGGGAAATCCTTTCTGTCTCTCTTTTAACTCTTGTGACCTGGCTGGAGAAAAACATTCTACCTGTTACCTGGTCTTACTTGAAATTCATAGCAGCACCCCACCAAGCCATCCTTTAGTGCAGCTATACAATGTAGGATTTCTCAGTTCTAGTCAATGTTCCCCCTCTCCTGGATAACTAGTGGGTGCATTTTATCTTTTCCTTGCTTACTGTTTCACTGAAAAATAGAAGTGAAGTGAAAGCTGCTCAGTTATGTCAGACTCTTATGCAACTCTGGATAGCCTGCCAGGCTCCTCTGTCCATGGTATTCTCCAGGGATGGTAAAGAATCCACCTGCACTGCAGGAGACCTAGGTTCGATCTCTGGGTTGGGAAGATCCCCAGAAAAAGGAAATAGCTACCTACTCTAATATTCTGACCTGGAGAATTCCATGGACAGAGGAGCTTGGCAGGTTACAGTCCAACTGGTTGCAAAGAGTTGGACATGACTGAGCAGCTTTCACTTTCACTTTATGCAAACATAGAAATAAACAAGCAAAAGAAAAATTTAAAAGTACTCCCACTATCATGTCTTCCAACAGAGTTATTCTTCTCAATGCACAGATATGCTGTAAGGTTTCTCGTCTTAAGTCCATTTTGTTTTCAGAGACTGCCTAATCTCTCTGCCCAATTTTATTCATTATTTAAATTTTTTATTTATTTAATTTTTAAATTATTGTTTATTTTTTAACTAGATGGTTTTCTCTGCCTGATTTTGACTTTTTATCTGTTTATTTTTGCAGAGCATTTTAAAAATCTTTATTGAATTTGTTACAATATTGCTTCTGTTTTATGTTTGGCCACAAGGCATGTAGAATCTGAGCTCCCTGACCAAGGATCAAACCCACACCTGCTGCATTGGAAGGTGAAGTCTTAACCACTGAACCACTAGGGAAGTCCCTCTCTGCCCATTTTTAAAGCAAAACCCCCTAAGAGTCAGATCTCTTCACTGTGTCCACTCGCCAGCCTCCTGCCCTCCTTTAGCCACTCTCATCCCGTACTCATTGCCCCCACGTTGTCAGGGTCACTGAGCATGTCTTGTCACCCCATCCATGGGCCATTTCCATCTCAGTGTACTTTAACACTGGGCAACATTTGACACACTTAACCGAGTCTTCCTTCTTAAAAGGAGGATTATTTGACACTCTTCTCCTTTTCACCCTCACTAGCTCCCTACCTGCTTCTTCTCTGTCTTCAGTGGAGGACTCCAGAGTGAAGTCCTAGAATCTCTGGATGCCTTGATTATGTCCTTAGTGAACTTATCAAAATTTGTATCTTTAAACATCATCTATATATTGATGATTCCCATATGTGTCATCCTAAGCCTCAGTTTGCAACTAAACGAAAGAATTTGTAGAAACCTGGAAACCAGCATCTCCATTTTGGATGTTAAATAGGAATTCCACAGTTAACCTGTTCAATACAAGTCATTCTTTGCCTCTCAAGCTTGCCTTATCTTTAGTCCTTCCAACCCCCATAAAGGGCAGCTCTGTGCTTCCACTCGACTCAGGTACAACCTTGGCTTCTCTTTCTGTCTCACGTGGCACATGGACACAATCAATAAATATCAGTGGCTGTGTCTGATCATTTCTCACCATTTTCATCTCTACAAACCCAGTCCAAATCAGCATAATCCTTTGCCTATATTATTACAATAACTTTTAAACCAATGACCCTGTTTCTGCTCCTTTAAGATCTGTTCTTCACTTGTCAGCCAAAGTAAAACTTTTTCAAATTTTGAATTTTTATTGGCATATAGTTACTTTACAATGCTTTGTTAGTTTCTACTGTACAGGAAAGTGCATCAGCCAAACGTCTACATATATCTTGTTTCTTGTGGATTCCTTCCCCATTTAGGTCATCACAGAGCACAGAGTAGAGTTCCCTGTGCTATACAGTAGCTTCTCAGTAATTACTTACTTTATACATAGTGGTGTAGAGATGTCAGTCCCAATCTCCCAACTCATCCCACTCTGCTGTTCGCCCTTGGTGTCCATATGTTTGTTCTCTATAACTGTGTCTCTAATTTCTGCTTTGCAGATAGGTTCATCAGTACCATTTTGCTAGATTTCACATATGTATGTTAATATATGATATTTATTTTTCTCTTTCTGACTTACTTCCGTATTATGGCAGTCTCTAGGTCCATCCACAGTTCTGCAAATGACACAATGTTGTTCCTTTTTATGGCTGAGTAATATTCCTCTGTGTATATGTGCCACATCTTCTTTATCTATTCCTCTATTGATGGACATTTAGGTTGTCTCCATGTCCTGGTTATTGTAAATAGTTCTGTGATGAACACTGGAGTACCTATATCTTTTTCAGAGTAGACCTTTTAAAACACGTATCAGTTCATGCCATTTTTCTGCTCCGAGCCTTCCCAAAGTTTCTCATCTCATTCAAAATAACAGCAGACATTTTTTTAAATAAACATCCATGAGGCTCTGTTACTTTTCTGCCTTGCCTTCTCCTTCTCTTCTAATTAATGCGTCTCAGCTACACTGGCCTCTTATCTACCCCTTGTGCTAAGGGGACCTCAATCCCACCCCCACCTCAAGTTATGTTTATTTATTCAGGTTTATAACAAAATGTCACCCTGCAGAGAGAGCTTCCTCAACCGAACTGTATACAACACACACGTATACTTTGTTCCTTGCTGGATTTCTGGCCCCTGGAAGGGTGTGTGGCATGCAGCAGGTGCACAATAAATATGTGTTGAGTGAATAACAAGTATTTGTGCATAGCTTTGATTTTTGCCTTTTTCTTCTTTTTCCAATGAAGCTTAGTTATTTCTTTTTTTTCTCTTAATATTTATTTGTGTAGCCATGCTGGGTCTTAGCTGTGGCATGCAGGGACTTTTAGTTGCAGGGATCTGTTAATAGGTCCCTGATCAGGGATGGAACCCAGGCCCCCTGAATTGAGAGCAAAGAGTCTTAGCCACTGGACCACCAGGGAAGTCCCTGGTTTTTTTTTTTTTTGTCTTTTTCATCACTTCAATATTTAACCACTAAGTTTTTTTTTCCAGGAAGGCTAATTAAAGAAATACCAGTTTGAGTGAACATCATTTTGTGTCTCCTTCCTCATCTGCGAAGTGGTGAAATTTTTCTGCTGCAACAAGATACCTTTTTTTTTTTTTTCCCCTACAGAAAGAGCCTTCAGACTGAATGTCTCTTTCTTTTTTTTTTTGAATTATTTATTTCTTTGGCCGTGTTGGGTGTTAGATGCTTCCAGCATCGTGTCCTGTGAGATCTTTCATGTGGTTCGTGGACTCACTATTGTGGTGTGGGGGCTCAGTATTTGTGGCACTGGCTTAGTTGTTCTGAGGCATGTGGGATCTTGGTTCCATGACCAGGAATCAAACCCGCATCCCCTGCATTGCAAGGCAGATTCCTAACCACTGGACCACCAGGGAAGTCCATCCCTTTCTTTTAATGTGGACACATCATTAGACAATTTTCTGGTCTGAACATTTAAGAAGAATTGCGTTAAGGTGACATTGCATGAACCTAAAACTTAAATCCTCTCTCAATTTTTGTTTTTTTTTTATATTTGAAAATGTTGTTTAATTGAATCCCTTTGGAGAATTATTCTGCCTCAGGGAAAGTAGTTATGTGATCACAACAGAATCAGTTTGACTCTCCCGCTTGATGAGAACAAAATTTTAAATGTGCAAAAAGATCAGCTCTCTGCTTTTCTTCCCCCAAGTGCCTAGAGATGCCCCCAGCATGGCTTCTTATTTCCCCTGTTTGCCTTCAGCATGGCTTTTTATTTTCTGTTACAACAGCATACTTCTGAGTTTGCTGGAACAGTAATTCAAATCTCTGAGAAGACAAGTTCACAGATTTAATAAGAAAAAAAAAGGGGGGGGATGTCACTCAAGGCACCGCAGAGCTCCTTGGCCCCGTGTTGGCTCTGCCTGTGCTCTGGTGTTGACGGACCAGAACGAGTGTTTCATCACCGAGACAGAACTGCTGAGGGATGTATGCAGCCCTCTGAATGTCCGCAGATGTAATTTCTTTGCCGACCAACATAGGTCAGATTACCAGGCTGCAGGCCCCACTCCCTGTCTTGATTCAGCATCTCTGGTCAAGTCAATGAATTTCATACTGAGTTGGATGGTGACAGATGCATCTAGCGAAAGTTTCTTGCTTCTGGAGTGCAGTGACAGACACTGGGTAGGACTAAGAAGGTCCCAAATGAAGTAAGAGACACCACCCTCCGAGCTTATGAGCAGCTGCCACCTCCACCCTTGTCTGTAAGTGAAGGACGTGTGGTAGTTTTGTTTCTTGCTTTGGGGGGCTTCACCATGCGAAGTCGACCCATACTCAGTTACAGGCTCCAGAATTGCTCCCTGGGGCTGGGGGTGGGAACTCGAGGCTCTGGCTGGTGCAAGGAGTGGAGGGTTGCTGTTGAAATTGGTTGGCACACTCTCTTTGTTTCCTTTCTCATGGTTTTGGTGTTTTTTCTTTTTTTAATAACTATTTTTATAAATTATTTATTTGGCTGTGCTGGGCCTTAGGTGCATCACACAAGATCTTTTTCGTTGAAGCGTGGGGATCTTTAGTTGTGACATGCGACTGTTAGTTGCTGCGTGTGGGATCAGTTCCCCAACTAGGGATCAAACCCAGGACCCCTGCATTGGAGGTGCAGAGTCTTAGTCACTGGACCACCGGGGAGGTCCTGCTTTGGTGGGTCTTGATGGGTAGTGAGAGTGTGATGGAGATTATAAGATTTTAAGGGACTCCTATAAAAAGGCACCTCAGTTCCACCTCTGCTGAAAACTAAAGTTTTAATTTATATTTATACAACTATATCTCAAATTCCATTCTGAATGAATAATAAAGCTGTGGCGCTTTTAAAAATTCTCTTGAAAATTTAAAATTACAAAAATCCCTCTGCCCCTATTTCTCCTGCCATTTTAGATAGGTTGGGGATTTCCAAATTCAGGATGAAATGCCATTCCTCTAAAATAAATAGTTTTAGGAAATACAGCTTTTACATGGTATTTCCCAAAATATGTTCTATTGCCACATATTCAAAGAGGTATGCTGTGATGTAATAAAATTTCATAGTCAAATAAGCTTGCAAGACATTGCCTCTTAATGTGTTTTGTTAAATCTAAGATGCTGTTAATTGTAATGCAGACCACTTTTTAATGTTCTGCCAAGAAAAAAAATGCTGCCAATTAAACAATGACTTGATTATAGAAGCATTTCCATATCAAAGGTTTTTCTGTAGGAAAAAAAGATGTATGTTTTCAAGTTAAGGTAAACATAAATGTATGCAACCTTTATGGAGAGTCATAAAATACATTAGTTTGTCACAGTTGAGAGGTACTGCAATAAAATTCTCTGCTGAAATTCTTTAAGCCATCTGAGTTTCTATCGCATCACCCAACTTCATAATTTTGTTCAAAATTATTTGATGGCTTAATATCCAATGTAAGCATGGCAAAGACAGATTGAAAGATTTGAATAAATAGTGAGAAAAATAGAAAAAAGACTACCTTGAAAGGAAATACATGCAACAAGTCCAGTAGAACGCTTTTTAAGCATATACAAAGAACATGAAGGGAAGTATTTTGAACAAGCTATTGAATTTGGGCAAAAAACATATCTTTGATTTTACTAACAGGAGTTCAACTAGAAAAAGGGCAGAAAGAAGGTTGTTTGAGCTTGTGATTAGTGAGAGTATATGGGAGAGGTACTTTAGTACAAAGGTACTAAAGGTCTCATTGCAATTAATATAATATTAGTTATGATGGTAGGACAGAGAAGGCAATGGCACCCACTCCAGCACTCTTGCCTGGAAAATCCCATGGACGGAGGAGCCTGGTAGGCTGCAGTCCATGCCAAGGGTCGGACATGACTGAGCGACTTCACTTTCACTTTTCACTTTCATACATTGGAGAAGGAAATGGCAAGCCACTCCAGTGTTCTTGCCTGGAGAATCCCAGGGATGGGGGAGCTTGGTGGGCTGCCATCTATGGGGTCGCACAGAGTTGGACACGACTGAAGCGACTTAGCAGCATGATGGAAGGATGTTTCTTGAAATGCTGTTTAAATCTGATGCCAGTTGGTGACCCAGTTATATTTGTAGCTGTTAAATGGGCATGTTTGTAGGAGGAAGAGACATGGTTCAGATCCTTGGAAAAAGACATTCAGCTTTGCAGTTGCTGCTTCCTCAACTGTCAAGAGTGGAGGGATGAACGGAGTCAAGTAACTGCGGACCTCAGTGCACAGCGTGCTCAGGGACTCACACATGGCCTATGGCCATACCTGTCCTTCTAGAGTTCGTCAAACTCTCTACAGGAATCTTAAGGTCGCCTGGAGGAGGGCGTGGCAACCCACCCCAGTGTTCTGACCTGAAGAACCCCCATGGACAGAGGAGCCTGGCAGGGCCACAGTTCAATCCATGGGGTCGCAAAGAATCGGGCACAACTGAGCGACTAAGCACAAAAAGTAAAGGCATTATGCCACTGCTGGCAACTTACTACGAAGTATAACTATCAGGCTGATGTTGAGCGAATAACGAGTCACACCTATGACAAATACAATTAAATTGAGAAAATATAGAGAAAAATTAAGATTAGGTGGACCATGAGACATAATCATGGAACATATGGTTTCATAACAAATGGAAATGTGTATTTCCATATCTGGAATTACCTTATTTTTGGCTCACTTGTTCCATCTCTGTTTCAGCCATTTGGAAAGTGAAACTCGTGAGAGTAGACTGTCTTTTTCATCGTTGCATCCTGGCTTTCTTATGTTAGCCTGGATTATAGGAGTCTCTCAATAAATATTTACCAAATATTTGCAAAGTGAATGAACAAACAGATGTCATTTAATATATCACACTTATTATGACTAATTAGATAGTGTATCCTCTTTAAAGCTTGCAAACCTTCGTCTAGTGGATACTATTCTTCTAGGTAACTTATGAAAATTACGTATAAAATAATTTAGACCTCAAGCCATGATCAGCACAGAGGGGTGTGTATTAATTGGCTTAATGCAATCTGTTATTGCTACACGTGTACACTGGCAAGGTTAACAGAGAAGACCCTGCCGTGACCTGCCCTCGGGTGGACAGAGGGCATGCTAGGCATCAGCAGCACACAGTGGCACGGTATCTACAGAGAAACCACAAAGCTACCTTCTCTTTTCTCTGTTAGAACTTTTCTTCCAAAGCTAATGCCGATGATGTTTTTCTTCTTTTTTTGAAAGAGCCACTATTTCCACAGATTCCTTAACAGTGAATAACCTTTTGATGGTTTATGTGTGAAAATTACACCACGCAGGTGAAGCAGCATCTCCAGTGAGCATGAAATGCTGTCTTGGCAGCCCGAGGATAGGAGCCACTTTTTTTAGCATTAAACTTTGAATTGTAAACCTCCAGTAAGTACTCATATAAGAATATGTCACTGTGCATTCAAATGCAGCCTCACAAGAGGTGAGCCTTTTCAGGGTTTTCCTTTCTTTTTACAAAACCTGAAAGTTGATCTAAAATTTAGCATTTTTCAGTGACAATCCTCAAAGAATCTGTTGTGTTTTTTTTTAATACTGATGCATTTTATTTAACATTTAGCCAAGCAGAAGCTTTTCCATGGTAACTTATAATACAATATGTGGATTATATGTATAGATATAGCCTATGTCTATGGGCTTCCCTTGAAGCTCAGCTGGTAAAGAATCTGCCTGTAATGTGGGAGACATGGGTTTGATCCCTGGGTTGGAAAGATCCCCTGGAGAAGGGAAAGGCTACTCACTCCAGTAGTCTGGCCTGGAGAATTCCTTGGACTATACAGTCCATGGGGTCACAAAGAGTCAGACACGACTGAGTGACTTTCACTTTTCACTTAAGTGTAGTCATTCACTCAACATTATAGGCTCACCTGTGACCCAGAAGCTATTGTATTCCAAGAATTGAAAGATGCATGGGACTACCCTCAAAGAAATTACATCCCTGGTACAACACCAACATGTATACATATACAGAGTATAATACAGTAAGGAAAAGGATGGACCTTTTCAAATAATTGTGTGCAAGCAAATGACAAAGTTGAAGAATAAAATAATTAAAGTAGGGATGATAAATTTGATATATATCCCAAATTTTATGCATATACACACACAATTAAGTTTAATTACAGAGAGCAAAAGCATCAGGATAAAGAGAGAGTAACAGTTATCTACCCAATACCCACTTAATATTTTCAGATTTAGCAAAACTAGGCTTATCATATAGAATGAAATTATGAACTCTACTGGTCCTATTAAAATATAAGTCATCAGATCATGTGGCTTTGATGCCCCAAACCCTTTAATGATTCCCTAATGCCCTCACATTGATGTCTAAGCCTCTCGAAGAGCTCTCCGCCTCTCACTTCTCTGACTACACGTCCGGGCACTTTCCTGGTTTATCCACCAATGGCTGCCTTGCTGAGCCTCAAGCATGGCTTTGCCACAGCTCTCTCACACTGTCTATCCCTTTGCCACTCCTGCACCTGCTGCAAATCCCGGCTTACACAAAGACCACAATTTACCAGTTTACCCTTAAGTGGCTCAGAAACACGTGATTAAGAAGGAGGGATGGTTGGATGAACAGAGAGGTCTAGGTTGAGAGAAGAGCAAACAAGGTAGAAAGTGACAGCTGAGCATGAGGAAAGGGCAGGGCTCCTGGACCTTCTCTTACATCTGTTGTACTACTTGTACTCTTCTTACAACTTTTCTGTATTTGAAATTACTTACCAAAAAAACATTAAAAAAATAATGAGACACTCACTTACCACCTAGGGCTGCAGTGGAGACTTCTAGGCTCCTCTGAAGGAGTTTATTTTCTTTGCTAAATACCTAGCTTGCAATCAGGCAGGGACTTCATCTCTTGGGAAAGGAAGATGTTGCATGCATAAAAATAGCACCACAGAGGTGTTTGATATGTTAATATTTTACTGCATTTTCATTTTTATTATTTATTATTAATGAAATGCAGTTGTCTTTGAAGCCTGCTGAGTGTTTAATAATGAAATTGTGCAAAGTTCATTTTCAAATGTGGGTGCCCCATATGTGTTAGGAACACAAATGCAATATTGCACTTCCAACCAATTTATAAGGGAAGGACTGCTGGCAGTGTAAACCAGTGGATGCTCTGTAGATGCCTGTTTACACACACAACGGCCAGGTGTCTTGGCATCTTCCAAGTTTGCCCGCTCTGAGTGCCCATTAATTAACCTTTGCCTATATGGCCTAAGATATCCACTTCCAGGCTCATGCCATAGCATGAGTTACTAACATGTTTCCCGTGGTCCATACTTAAATTTATTTCAAATACTGATTATATTCTTCCATAATAACTCAGGGTTCTTTGCATAAATCAGAGTCAGTTCTCAGTCTGTGGCGGTGCTATCACAAAAACTGACCTGGGTCTTCAGTGGTCCTGTGTTGAATGCTTGCCCACAACTTTGACCATTCCTGCTCAGCATGTGTGAAGCGATCATTGCCCTGGGCTAGTTTGGAAGGAGGGAGGCAGCCTAGCTTTAGCCCTCGAGAGAAGCGTGAGGTCACTAAGCAGCTGCACCCCCAGAGTCATCTCCCTCAGTGGCTGCTTCTCTCCCTCCTTCCTTCATACCCTCTAAGTGCCCCACTTAGCTCTTCTCTTCCACGCTTTTCTTTATTTTAGCCACAAGAGAGCTATGAGCAGGCAATCCCATAACCACAGGGTCTAACTCTGGGATCAGTGACAGAATAAACAGAAGGAATGCCTCCATGATGACCAAGTCCTCAGAATGTGGTGAGAAAGGAAGGATGTGGGAGAGGCTCTGAAATCTCATGGCCTTTGGGGAATTACACACACCACTACTCCAGTGCCATCAATGAGCGTGGAAAATCTGTAGACTCAGATGGGCCTGAATTTGTGTCTTCTGTGCCTCTATTAGCTGGGTGAACATCATAAGCCAACTTCTCTGAATCCAAACTCCTCATCCATCAAAGAGACAATACCATTCAGAGCGTTCTGGTGGAGATAAAATGCAATGACACATGAATCACAAATCCTGCCTTGGTTGGCATGCTGTTGATTTATTCTGCTGTGTTACCTCTTTAATTATTGAAGAGTTCACGCTCCAGCTCTAATAGCATTTTGGAGTTAGTGAAGGAGCTCATGGACAAGTGAGGCTCACTCTGTTCCCCTCTCTCCAATCTTCAAGACTAGGGCAGTGAGATTTCAGTGGCCAGCTCATCAACTGCACTTCCTAGAACCAGGTGCCAGCTATAGGAGTAAACACGATCTTCTTTTAACTGACAGTAACCAGACCCTGGGTTGGCAAGGGCCAGAATGATTTTTGTGATTTGAAAATTCGTCTGAATCAGAGATGAAAAGATCTTTCTCAGCTCTTCTGTGTTGGCAAAATTCCAGAGAGAACACATGGCCATTGCCCATATGACAGTTTATAGCTAGGATTCTGAAAACGCTGTGAAGATGGGTATGCAGTAAAAGACTGTGCTTAGTGCTTGAAAGACCCCTGCCTTCCCAGACTGACATGTGCAAGTGTCAAGTGACCCGAGAAATGTTTACACAGCACAAAGAAAGCCAAGAACTGTGGGTCTCCACCAGTCGGTTTTTTTTTTTTTTTTAATGCCGTGTCAACACGCAGGAGGACACTTGTAGAAGAGAATATGATTTAGGCTGTTGGAACTCAGCTTTGAAGAGGAGGGCTTTGGTGTTTTTGTGGCAATTTTCTGCTGTACATCTGGAAATTGTTTGTTGAGAGTGTGAATCGCCATGTAAATCTCAGGCGTTTCTGTTTTCTGGGCTCCCAGGCTGCTGGTACAAGGCAGTGTTTCTGGCTGAATGCCAGCTTTGGAAATGTTCTTCTTCCCAAATCAAGCTTCTGTGCTCCTCCTAGGCCTGCCTCATCCCCTTTTCTTGTCCCTGGAAATTTAAATTTCCTTTCATAAATTACAAGGGATAGTTATTTGGAACAAATATAGACAAGACCCAAATCTCAAATAGCTGTGGCCTTGCATTCATGTATATATGTATATATACATATGTGTGCATTAAGTATGTATGTATCTACATATGTATACACACACACATACACAGGGAAGCCTGGCATGCTCCAGTTCATGGAGTCACAAAGAATCTGACTCAACTTAGTGACCAAACAACACATAAATGTACATACACATTTGTAAATATCATCTCATCTCACAGGCTCAAATCGGTAATAATCTGATAGTAAAGCGATGGCACCCCAGTCCAGTACTCTTGTCTGGAAAATCCCATGGACCTTGGAGCCCGGTAGGCTACAGTCAATGGAGTGACGAAGAGTCTGACATGACTGAGTGACTTCCCTTTCACTTTTCACTTTCATGCATTGGAGAAGGAAATGGCAACCTACTCCAGTGTTCTTGCCTGGAGAATCCCAGGGACGGGGGAGCCTGGTGGGCTGTCATCTATGGGGCCGCACAGAGTCGGACACGACTGAAGTGACTTAGCAGTAGCAAAGCACTTGTATTTGAAGGTGGGCTTAGATACAGTTTAACTGGGTCTCCTGCTTAAGAAGTAAATGCTCTTGGTTGTAAGTAAAAGAATGTATATCAGGAGCTTTAAAAATTGAGGTTTGACTGTCTTTTATAAAAGGAAGTTGAGAGAAACACCTGAGAAGTGAGGAGATGCTTTAAAGTTTCAGACACCCATAGCACAGCTGAGGCCTCAGAGCCTCACAGTAGCTACAGAACTCCAGCCATCATACCCTGATTACCTGATCTTGCAGCGACCTTGTTCAAGGCCTCACTTAAGCCAAGAGGAGAGGAACAAAAGCCAGAGATTTGTGCCAGCTGAGTCTATTGCCTTGATTGGGAAAGAAAGATTCTTCTTGAATAGTTACTTGCTCCCCTGACTTCCAGTTATACCTTGGCCAGAACTGGAAACCAATCCCAGCTGGAAGGCTGCTAGTCAGGGAAAAAGATGGACTGAAGGGTAGGGACCTCATCAGGTAACCAACTGTGTTTGCCACATGTCCCAAGAGAAGAGTGAAGAAATATATATGTGTGTGTTTGTGTGTGTGTTCAGTCGCTTCAGTCATCTCTGACTCTTTGCGACCCTATGGACTATAACCTACCAAGCTCCACTGTCCATGGGATTCTCCAGGCAAGAATACTGGAGTGGGTTGCCATTTCTTACTCTAGGGAATCTTCCCAAACTAGTGGTTGAATATATACATGCACATATATACACACACCCTTATATGTTAGTATGAAAGTGAAAGTTGCTCAGTCATGTCCAGCTCTCTTCAACCCCATGGACTATACAGTCCATGGAATTCTCCAGGCCAGAATACTGGAGTGGGTAGCCTTTTCCTTCTCCAGGGGATCTTCCCAACCCAGGGATTGAACCCAGGTCTCCGGCATTGCAGGCGGATTCTTTACTTGCTGAGCCACAAGGGAAACCCAAGATACTGGAGGGGGTAACCTATCCCTTCTCCAGTGGATCTTCCTGACCCAGGAAATCAAACCGGGGTCTCCTGCATTGCAGGCTGATTCTTTACCAACTGAACTATGAGGGAAGCCCATATGTTAGTATAAGAACATATATATATATATATATTTTTTTAATATATATATATACATATTTAAGAATGGTTGGGTATATGGATTATAAAGGGGAAAAGAATTTGTGGGGGTTTCTATACATGCACCGGGTTATTATATTCAAGTTTCAGAGAAATAGAGCAAAAAGACAGAAAAATTTTTGCCCACTCAGAAGCAGAAAAGTTGTATTGGTCTGGCCAAAAATTTTGTTTAGGTTTTCCCTTAAGATGTTACAGAAAAACCCAAATGAACTTCTTGGGCAGCCCAGTCCAAGCAGAATACTCAGCTCTAGTAATGATTACTCTTGCCTGGAGAATCCCATGGACAGAGGAGGCTGGTGGGCTGCAGTTCATGGGGTCGCTAAAAGTCGGACACGACTGAGCGACTTCACTCTCACTTTTCACTTTCATGCATTGGAGAAGGAAATGGCACCCACTCCAGTGTTCTTGCCTGGAGAATCCCAGGGACAGGGGAGCCTGGTGGGCTGCCGTGTATGGGGTCGCACAGATTTCGGACACGACTGAAGTGACTTAGCAGCAGCAGCAGCAATGATTAACTTTCTAAAAATGTCTAGTTTCCATCTCTTCTGGGGAGAAAAGCTTGATAAACCTACTAAGTCAATGATATGTTGTCTGTAGATAATTCTAAAACAAATAGTGAATTCAAGGAATATTTATTGACTATCTATTTTACTAAGTTTGAAACAGTGTGCTAATGCCACAGGAATTCTGACACATGCTACAATACAGATGAACTTTGAAGACATTATGCTAAGTGAAATAAGCCAGACATAAAAAGACAAATATCATATGATTCCATTATATAAGGTTCCTTGTGTAACCAAATTTATAGAGATGAAAAGTAGAATACTGGCTGCTGCTGCTGCTAAGTCGCTTCAGTCATGTCCGACTCTGTGCAACCCCACAGACGGCAACCCACCAGGCTCCCCCGTCCCTGGGATTCTCCAGGCAAGAACACTGGAGTGGGTTGCCATTTCCTTCTCCAATGCATGAAAGTGAAAAGTGAAAGTGGCTACCAGGAGCTAGAAGGAAGGAGGATGGAGAGGTATTATATAATTGATACATGGTTTCAATTTGGGATGATAAAAAAAGTTTTGGAGATGAATGGTTCTAGTGGTTGTTCAACAGTGTGAATATACACTTAAAATGGTTAAAATGGTAAATTTTATGTTACATATATTTTACCATAAAAAAATAAGACAGAAAAGTGGGGGGAAAAACAAAACTAAAGCTAAATGCCTTCTGTCAAGGAGCTTACAGTCGATAAACTTTTATTATCTGATACATCTAGATAATAGATTCATTTTGATATTTGTCAAAACTAATACAATTATGTAAAGTTTAAAAATAAAATAAAATTAAAAAAAAAAAAAAAAAAAAAGAATATTATTTGGTGCCAAAAAGAACTGAACTACCAGGACAGGAAAAGACATGGAGGAACATTAAATGCATATTACTAAATGAAAGAAGCCAATCTGAAAAGGCAGTTATACTATATGATTCCAACTCTATGATATCTTGAAAAAAGCAGACTATGAAGATACTAAAAAGATCAGTGGTTACCAGGGGCTGAGAGGAAGGAGGAATGGACTGGTGGAGCACAGAGGATTTGGGGGCAGGGAACCTATCCTGTGTGATATTACAATGGCGAGTGTACATCATCAGATATTTGTCAAAACTCGTGGACTGTAGACCACCAAGAGCGAATCCACATAGAAACGACGGGCTTTGGGTGACAGTGACTTGCCGATGCAGGTGTACTGATCGTAACGAATCCTTCACTGTGGTGCACGAGGTTGATAATGGGGGAAGGGAGGCAGGTATAGGCCAGGTGGTACGTGGGGTTCCGTACTTTGTGCTCAGCTTTGCTGTGAACCTAAAGTTCTCTAAAGATAAAGCCTATTATAAATAATACACTGTACCAGATATAAATAAGTAAAATAGAGTTTCCTGAAACATCTATCTTTCATTGTCAAAAATAGTCCATATTCATTACAAATTGCTAAAAGCATTGTCTTCTGCATTTAACATGGTTTCAACATATATTTCAGCAAGATTCCATCAAGTTACTGATAAGTTATAAACTAGTACGTGTACTTGTGTGAAAGAGACAGGAAGTCTGACTAGTGCCTTTGTCTTTACAGCATGTGCATTTTCAGACAAACATTTGTCAGGCCAGGAGGAGGGTTGCAGAACAAAGTATCTTTTCATCATTAGAAGGCATCTGATGCCCTCATGGATGCAGAGTTACAGGAAGGAGTTAAATTACTTGTGTTTACTTCTGTTTATTTAAAACCCTTGGCAGAGTTTAAAAACAAAAGATATAACCAGGCTAGGCTGACTTTTAACTTAAACAGTGATAACCACTTTCATGTCATAAAGGAGCATCATGGTTGTTGTTCAGCTGTTAAGTCATGTCTGACTCTTTGCGACCCCATGAACTGCAGCATGCCAGGCTTCCTTGTCCTTCACTATCTCCCAGAGTTTGCTCAAACTCATGTCCATTGAGTCGGTGATGCTATCCAACCATCTCATCCTCTGTTACCCCTTTCTCCTCTTGCCTTCAGTCTTCCCCAGCATCAGGGTCTTTTCTAACGAGTCAGCTGTTCGAATCAGGTGGCCAAAGTATTGGAGCTTAGCTTCAGGATCAGTCCTTCCAATGAATATTCAGGGTTGATTTCCTTTATGATTGACTGGTTTGATCTCCTTGCAGTCCAAGGGACTCTCAAGAGTCTTCTCCAGCATCACAATTCAAAACCACCAGTTCTTCAGTTCTCAGCTTTCTTTATAGTCCAACTCTCACATCTGTACATGACTACTGGAAAAGCTATTGGAAAAATAAAGGAACATAGATGTGTATAATGACATCATGGGAAGTTCTAAATGAAATTGGGGGATAGAAATCTTTCCTTCTTCCATAAATTGTTTTTAAGTAAGACTGAACTTGAATTTAACCTTCTTTAAGCTTTGTTGAACAGAGAAGCTCCTTTTACAGAAAAACTTCAGTGCTGAGTTTTTACTCTTCTGTGTGTTCAGACAGCTTGTATGACTCCTTTCTCTCTCCTGGTTATGGTATGATGGTTGATTTTTTTAACTGGAAAAGGGGAAACTGGTTCAAATTAAAGAAAGATAACTTTGAACAGGTAGTTTCAGAGTGAAGCATTTTAAACACCAAACGCATTAGTGAGCTGCTACACTGTAGATTCGAGAACAGCAAAGACACCAGGCTGGTGTGTGTTAGCGGTTGTATGGTAGCCACTTTCAGCGTGCTCCACTTTCTGCCACAGTGACGACCACACTGACAATGATGAAAAGGGCCCTTAATAATACACTGAAAACTAGACTTTTGGATATATATCCAAAAAAATAAAAGTAAATGCTACAGCCCTACAATCATGAAAAACGGGTGCAAGGAAACTAATTCTAATAAAATCTCTGGAATGTTTATAAGCAAGAATTCAAATTAGGACTGCAGGTTCCAGCAGAATCATATATTAAGCCAAATACACAAGCAACTCAATGTGCCCATCTTTGAAATCACGCAGAGTATTTCAAGGGATTTCTTCTTACTTATTTTTGTATTCCATGCAGACACTTTTGTTCAATAAACATTCCTTGAGTGAACAGATTAAGCAGTGATGTAGGTTTTTCTAACATCAGAAACCAAAAATGTGAGTAATATAATATAGTAGTTGTGAGATGTGCTTTGATGATCTTTTTTTGTTTTCTCATTGTGACGGGTGTGAGTTAGTTTAATTGGTTTGATGGCAAAGTAGTCCTAAAGAGAAGTATAACTAATCAGTGATCAGAAGATTTTGGCAACCCCTCCTGTATAACCTGTACTGAATTCAAAATGGAGCATCATTATGGATTTGGAGCTGAGCTTAAATTTTATAAATATATTGGGGCACAGTGCTCTACACAGAGTTTGCAGCCTGTGGCACAGAACTTTATAGCAGAGGATCGTCAAGCTGGGTCTAAAAATTTGGATGGAGAGCTGTGAAGATAGGTTTATTACACAAAGTAACCCCACAGTTCCAGAGGGAGAAAAAGCCCCTATAATCTCATATAATAGCTGTCTATACTTTATTTACTGAGCACTTAATGTGTGCAGTGCCATGGAACAGTAAAGAAAAGTCTAAGAGCATCCTTTACTGTTGCAAAATAGGAGAATAAGAGGGAGCAGGGATTGAGCTCTTGATCATAAATCAATCAGTTATGTCTTCAAGTAAAGTAAAAGATTATGAAGTTAGAAATTCAAATAAACAGTCCCAATGTTCATAGAAGCACATAATAGCCAAGACATGGAAGCAACCTACGTGCCATTGACAGATGAGTGGGTAAAGAAGATGTGGTGTGAGATATATATACATAATGGAATATTACTCAGCCATAAAAAAGAACAAAATTAGGTCATTTGTAGTGATGTGGACGGACCTAGAGTCTGTCATACAGAGTAAAGTAAGTCAGAAAGAGAAAAACAAATACCATATATATTAATACATACATATATATATGTATGTGTGTAATCTGAAAGATGATACTGATTAACCTGTTTGCAGAGCAGGGATGGGGACACAGACACAGAGAACAGGCTTGTGGACCCAGTGGGGGAAGGAGGGGGATGAACTGAGAGAGTCACACTGACGTACATGCACTGCTGTGTGTACAATAGGCGGCTCGTGGCGAGCTGCTGCACAGCCCAGGGGGCTCAGCTCGGTGCTCTGTGTGGACCCAGAGGAGTGGGATGGGTGCGTGGGAAAGAGGCTCAAGAGGGACGGGGGTGTATGTATAAAAATAGCTGATTGACTTTGCTGTATGCATAAACTAAGACAACTTTGTAAAGCAATTATGCTGCTGATGCTGCTGCTTCAGTCGTTTCTGACTCTGTGCGACCCTATAGACGGCAGCCCACCAGGCTCCCCCGTCCCTGGGACTCTCCAGGCAAGAACACTGGAGTGGGTTGCCATTTCCTTCTCCAATGCATGAAAGTGAAAAGTGAAAGTGAAGTCGCTCAGTCGTGTCCGACTCTTCGAGACCCCATGGACTGCAGCCTTCCAGGCTCCTCCATCACGGGATTTTCCAGGCAAGAGTACTGGAGTGTGGTGCCATTACCTTCTCCGAAAGCAATTATACTCCAATATAAAAAGCAAAAAAAAAAAAAAATATATATATATATACATCTCATCTCCTACTTTCCTATAGTTTGTTCAGAGTTGCAGCTGTATTTGAATATATCCCCTATCCTGCCAGGGAAGTGCCAGCTGTGCCCAAGCTGAAGTTTAGGAGAGGTTCAGGAAACGGGTCAGGTGACATGGATGTGTTCATTCCTTTTCCCAAAAGCTACTGGTCTCATGTATGTAGGGTCCTCGTTTAGAGGGATAGACTTGGAAGCATTTCTGTCAGTTTATGTTGAGGTGTGGCTGAAGGAAGGAAATATTGTGTGTATTCAACCAGTTCTGCTCTAGGTTGAAGTACTAGGACCGCTCCAGTGGCTAACCTTACCCATCCCATCACTGGTTACCTGAGCTGGGAGAAAACTGATCTAGGACTTGTAAGAATAGTACCTCCAACTCGAGGCCCAATCCCTTGTGAGGGTCACAGGAAAGCCTAGCCTTGGATAAGCAATGGGATTTCTAGAAGGACATTCCAGGGCTGTTAAAACTTTTTTCCCTGGGCAGTATGATGATTGCTAGAAGGTGGATGAAACAATGAAATCCAACTGAAGCTGAGGAAAATCTTTTTTTTTTTTTTTTTTTCACTTTTTTCCTTTTCTGTCATTGATAAAATGTGATTGCAGGTATGAGATGAAAGATCCGTATTGGTAAAGAAATAAGTTCCTTACTTCTAACCTTAAGAAAACCAATCAAACACATTTTACAAGGTATACAGGTATACAAATTTTTTTTTAATTAATTTTATTTTATTTTTAAACCAACCCTGTACATTTTACAAGGTATACAAATTTGACCTCAAATATAGAGTGATATAGTTCCCAAACTGCTCAGTGATTCCACCTTTCTCCCACCTGAAACTTCTGGATAATAGACATTTGCATTAGTTTTATATTCATGTTCTCTTCCTACTGACATAAAATTATACCTGAAAACAACATTCTTCTCGACTAGATTATGCAGTGTTGTCATAGCCTGGATTTCAGTTGAGGCCAAGAAGATGTGCTGGAGAAACTGACATTCTGGGAGTTGACATCCCCAAATCGAGATGCAGATTCCCAGCTGTGCTTTTGTGAGGGCCCACCGTGAACATGGAGTTTTTGTTCATTTCCAAGCCATTGCAGCCCGAAGCTGTCATAAAGCATAAAACCAGACATTTGGTTTTGTGAACTTATCCAGCTTGTACCCACATTTGTACGTATTTGGTCTCGCTTTCTGTAACTTAACTTGTGGCCTACTGGACTCGGCTCGTAGACTGGCACTTGCCCGCAGGCCACAATTGGACCCAGACTCATCTCTAGTGCCCTGTGGTTTGTTTTAGGGATGGTTATTCTCCCCTCTCCAAAATCCTTTTTCCTATTTATTTCAGTGTGTTTTATTTAAATTCCTACGATTCTGTCCTTTTAAATTTTCTTTTTACTAGTTGTCAGCTCTCTAGCCTGTTATCTAAATGGTCTCTGTTAGACTCCATGTAAACAAATGAGCATAGAACATGTTTTAGCTGAGGGCTGACAAACTCTATTTTTGCAGAATTGCCACTTAATTGTCACATCATCTGCAGGGCAGTGGCTCTTCAGATCAGCTACTTTGAATAAGGACATGACTGCCTGAGTTGCTGTGGACTTTCTAGTGACAACCCCCTCCTCCATTTGCTCCTTGATGTCCCCTGAGTGATGGGCCTTCAGTTTGCTCCGCTGACAGAAGTGAAAGTGCTGGGTTATGAGTAGGTCAGCTCTGAAGATGGCAAAGCGTCCTACAACCTGAGGACGCTGACTGCCTCTTCTTTCCCAAAACCTGTAGTGAAAAACACACACCCAAAGGTGGCAACAAAACCGTCACTATAAAAGCTGTTAACTGTGTAGTCCTGGATAAACGTTCAACTGTGGAATGATTATTAATGCTAGGCTATCCCTGTACCCTCTCTGAATTGTAATGAGAGATAATGAAAGTAGGAATGGAAGAAAACATTTATCTAGACTTAAAAGTCACAATAATCATGGGTGAATGATTGTACGTCTTCATTTTTGTGCCTAGAGTTTATGTTTTTAGAATGTGTTTTAAGCTCTAGGACTGAAATCTTAAGTTTTTGTGGATTTTAAACAGTCATTTTTAAAAAAGAAAATTTGGTCTTAATGGGAAAGTTGGATATTCTTCATGAATGAGTTATTTGAAAGCCCCCATGCTGTTTCTACAGTTCAAGATGGTCAAAACTTTCTTTGAGAAAACATATACTGCAGGCAGACAAATCACTGCTGGTGCTTCTCGTCACTGACTACCAGACTTTGTGCATGGTCTTGCACCCACTAAAAAAATCACAGAAAATCTATTTGCCAAGTCTTGTTTTTAAAAAACTCTTTTTTTCTTAAGCATCTCTAAGAAAAGAAAAAAAAATTACCAATACTTCTTACTCCATAAATCTTCTCATCCTTGTTTTATTGGTTTTGTGGCAAATCAGGGTGTGTGACTTTCATACTGAGCCTCATTGATTTTTTTAATATATTGTAAGTGTGACTAAGCACACACGCACTCTTGGTCACATGTGGTCATCACATATGTTGAGTAAGGTAGCAACAGAGGGACTGTGTACTAATTAGATGAATGAGTCACATGTGAACACACACACACAGAGACTTGCTTAAACACATCTTGCTTAACTCAATTGGCAAATTCTATGGCTATTGTTCAACTGTCTGCTTCACTTGTCACCAACATTAGTGGGGAAAATTTAAGGCCTTTCTGCTATATTTGCAGTCACTCAAAGTATACCTGGTCAGCAACTGATTGATTTGGACTATCTGCTTTGTGGTTTAGGTTTTCCGAGTTTCCAGTTTTCAGAAGAGATGAAGACGACTTTGGAAATTATACGGCATTTTTAAAGAGATGTGTTAGATTAGATTGATTAAATCAGTACTTGAATATCCCCACAAAAATTCCAAAGGGAACAAAGACATAAATTTTTCCTGCTGCATATCCCAGTTGTTGAATTTTAAAAAAGAATGTAATTTCTAGACTATCTTCCAGCGAGAGGCAAATAAACACCAGACAATGTTTAGCAAACCTTCAAGTTACACTGTCAGTCATTGTGATGTTTGCCTAGAGGCAAATTAAAGTAAATATCCTTAGCGTATTTCTGAAGGAGTCATTCAGTCAGCATCGTGATCTGTTAAACAGTTGAGGCTCTCAGTTATGCTATCTTCAAATTCACTCTGTTGAGCCTGACCTTAAGATAACGTAAAAAAGCAATTAGTTTTAAACAGTGGGACTGCCATCAGTGTGAAGGAAACAAATTACATGGTGGGGTGATATTTTTAGTGATTTTTAAGGAGATTATTAAAAATGAAATCTGTGCTAAAAGCTGTGATTGTAATCTTTAAAGCTGACACAGAGCAATGCATTCTTTTCAGATAGCTATGCCTCCTCAGTGGCATGCTAAGCCCCTCTCTGTGTCCTAATGAAAGGTGGTCTGGCTCATTAAACCACATCACAACTCCCCCTGGACAATCAAGCCAAACATTTCTTACGCATGATTTGTTGAATTCAACCCCTTTGCCTTGTCACTCAATATTTTAGCAAATATTGATAGTGCGTGCATCAGAAATGAAAACCTGGCTTCACATTCTAAACTGTTGCTGATAACCCTTAACTGGAGCTCTAAGTGTGTTTAAAACTTATGGTTACCGAAGGGGAAAGTGGGGGGAAGGGATAAACTAGAAGGCTGGAATTATTATATACACACTACTATCAATAAAAATAATCAACAAGGACATATTGTGTGGCACAGGAAACTGTACTCTGTATTCTATAATAAGCTATAATGGAAAAGAATTGATAAAGACTAGATATAAAGGATAGTATATGGAAAATTGAATCGCTTTGCTGTACACCTGAAACTAACCCATCATTGTAAATCAACTAGAGTCCAAAATTTTTTAAAAAGTTAAAAAAAGTCACATCTGTGTGTATTCACACACATACACACACTTATGGTTTACTCATTTTGTTTTATAAGAGTAAATTTCTACTTTTTGTTGACAGGATTAGCAAAATGTCATTCTAGTCTTTTGAAATTTCACTTCATTTATTTAAGTTGTGGAGCTATAGCTAAAATCAGCAGAACATTTCAATGTAAAGTTCAACTTTGCTGCTGTATTATAGTCACCTATATGCACGTTTCTATTACCAAGGAGGAAATGACCTTGATGTTGTTAAGTGTGCTCACTATTTAAAACTCATATTTGTGAAAATCAGACACAGGCTGATTTCACAGACAGTGTCTTGAGTGGAAGCTTTCAGATGGAGACTGTCTGGTACACTCTGTAAAACCAGTGCGGATACTGGAGCAGCTCAAAAATACGTTTATGAGCAAGAACAATACAAGGATCAATAACAGTTACAGTCTCTGGCTCAGTCCCAGAGACCCTTTGGAGTCGTTTGCATCTGCTCCTTTCCCTGAAGCCACCCAGCAGTCCTCACAGGCGGACACTGTGTGTTAACCTCAGCTCTCAAACGTGGAAACTGGGGCTCAGGGAGATTTAGAAGCCTTTCCAGCATTGCATGACCTTGAGGAAGCTTGTATGCAAACCTCGGCGGCTTTCAGGCCCCATTCTCTACTACTGGCTCTGGGGCTAAACAGTAGGGGCAATTTTGCTCATCAGCATACTCAACATAATTTGATTAAAGTGTACATCATCAAATGATCTTAGTACACACAGATACAGTATACTAGTAACAACTGAATTCACATATGTGGAATTAAAAAATTGTTATTTAGTCCCATGTGATATCTGAGTGTGATTACGTTACATAGAGTCAAAGATCTCAGTCTAGGAAGATGCTTCCAGGGTCCCTATTTAACCAGCACTTAAGCATTCCTACGGCCTCTTCCTTCTTGCTCATAAGACGTAACTGAGTTAGAACTGGGCATTGAACTTGCTTCTGTGGCTGAAATGGCTCTTAGCACAGTCCTCTTTACAGTGGGTACAAATTCATGTCCTCAGAGTTAATCTGCATAAACCAATATCATGAAATCAGGTTGTTCTGACTTTCTGATGTGTGTATAAATATTCTAACATGCGTGATAATAGGATAATTCACATTATTAATGGAAATAAAATTAGTGAATATTAATGTCTTTAAGAGACGTTGCAGAACATAGAGAAAGCAATTCTAATAGATGCCTTTTTGAAAATTGAGTAAATGGATACATTTGTATGTCTGGCTGAATCTTTTTGCTGTTTATCTGAAACTACCAGAACATTGTTCATCAGCTATATGATAATATAAAATAAAGGTTAAAAAAAAAGATTTTAATTAAAATGAACTCAAACTCACCTTTTGTTAAATTGTGACTAAAATCTGATTAGATTATAAATACTTTGTTTTCCTTCAAATTAAAAATAACTATATAGAAAAAAATAAAATAATTAGATATTTCAGTTTAGTGTGCATCTGAATTGCAGATTTGTTTTGGCTTAAGTTAGTAATACTTTTAGAACTTTTAGAACTAAACAGTTCTAACATACTTCTTTACTTTTTAAATATAACTACCATGTTAATTAGCTCACTTGGTCAAAATTTGTTTCACATAACAAGGTGATCCTGGGTTTACTTCTCATACGGGTGAAAACACTGCAGTTAAGCGTAAGGATATAGAATCTGTAGCCAGACTGCCTGGAGTATAAGACCAACTCCAGCACGTCAACTATGCACTTAATCTTTATATGCTTCCATTTCCTCATCTGTAAAGTGTTTGGAACAATGCATGCCACAGCACAAACACTATAAAAATGATGGTTAAGGAAAAAACCCTCAGGCTTAAGAAGCAATCATAATCTCATTGTTGGCACTAAATTAGTATAAAATAAATATTTGATAGGGCTTCCCAGGTGGTACAGTAGTAAAGAAACTGCCTGCCAATGAAGGAGATGCAGGAGACACAGGTTCAGTCCTTGGGTCAGGAAGATCCCCTGGAGTAGGAAATTACTTTGCTGACAAAGGGCCATATAGTCAAAGCTATGATTTTTTCCAGTAGTCATGTATGGATATAAGAGTTGACCATCAAGAAGACTCAACACCGAAGAACTGATGCTTTTGAACTGTGGTGTTGGAGAAGACTCTTGAGAGTCCCTTGAACTTCAAGGAGATCAAACTGGTCAGTCCTAAAGGAAATCAATCCTGAATATTCATTGGAAGGAATGATGCTGAAGCTGAAGCTCCAATCCTTTGGCCACCTGATGTGAAGAGCCGACTCATTAGAAAAACCCTGATGCTGGGAAAGACTGAAGGCAAAGGGAGAAGAAGATAACAGGATGAAATGGTTGATGGCATCACCGACTCAGTGGACGTGAATTTGAGCAAGCTCTAGGGGGAAGAGTGAAGGACAGGGAAGCCTGGCACACTGTAGTCCATGGGGTCACAAAGAGTCCGACATGACTGAGTGACTGAACAACAAAACCGGTATTCTTGCCTGTAAAATTCCATGGACAGAAGAGCCTGGTGGGCTACAGCCCATGGGGTTGCAAAGAGTCGGACATGACTAAGCACACATGCAAACATTTGATAACGGTGTTTTAATTACCCTGTAACTTTAGGGAACTGACGTGTAAATAGATAAATTTTTTTACTCCCCAATGTCACCATATACATTATATTTTTATTTCTTTTCTTTCTAAATAGTTGAATGAACTTACATCAGCAGATCCTAGCTCTTTTGAAAAGTATACATCTTGTTATATTGTGTAACCACTAACCCAAAACAGTCATTGTTTTCTTCACAATATATGTAATAGAGTTGAAGACTCTATATCAAAAATGCTCAGCTGTAATGAGGCTGAGATAGAAGCACTTTTCACAAAGGATGTTTTGTTATCTGCTGGATTTATATTAGACCAAGGCTGTCAACTGAAGTCCCTTCCCTTGAGGGTTGCAATAGTTTGCTATTGCAATCTGATGGCTCACAACCTTTATTTTAATCCCAATATTGAATGAAGACTCTTAGAGCTGGAAGGGACCTTGAGGTCACCCAGTTTATCTTGCTCATATTATAGATGAGAAAACAGCTTCTGACAGATCAAATGTCACACTGCAAGTTAGTTAGCTGTCCATCAGTATACCAGGACAAAGTTGCATTTTTGAGTGGTTATTTCAGGTATCTATTCCTGCAGAACAATCAGCAAGGGATAACCAAGTGGCTAAAAATGAGTCTGATGTATTACTTATTAAGTTGTTGATTTATTGAGTAAGGTCATGATTCTCTGCATTGACCTGGCAGGCTTTCTGCTCCAGGTACTGCCAGCGAGGGCTAGTTGCACAGATTCATTTACACAGAGAGCTCTGTGGGGCCCCTCAGTTGGGGCACCCTCAGAAAGAGCTCTCCTTTCCATGGCCTCTTTCTTCACATGCTGTCTTGGCTGCCACTGAATCTCCATGGGCCCTCTTGTTTTTGTAGAATATTCCATGACTAAAATGGCATTTGTTTTTTTAATTTTTCTTTTTATTTCTTAATATTTATTTATTTGACTATGCCTGAAGGATCTAGTTCCCTGATTAGGAATTGAACCTGGGACCCCTGCACTGGGAGCTTGGAGTCTTGGCCACTGGACCATCAAGGATGTCCCTTCAGCCCTAACTCTTTTTTTTTTTTCTCTTCAGCTGGGCTGGGTCTTTGTTGACACATGAGCTTTCTCTAGTTGTGGAGCACAAGCTGTAGAATATGCTGGCTCAGTATTTGAGGCATGCAAGCTCTCTAGTTGCCCCATGGCATGTGTGATCTTAGTTCTTCACCCAGGGACTGAACCGTGTCCCCTACATTGGAAGGTGTTTTCGTAACCACTGGAAGACCAGGGAAATCCCTTCTGCCCTAACTCATAGCACAGTCTTTCTTTCAATGAGAACACATTATTGTCTTTAAAGCTTATCTGGATAAACCCACTTCAAGAAATACTGGTGGAGTAATGTCACTACAGCATGGTGGCTGTGATACAAATCAGATCATCTCAGAAGGGTAAATCCCAGTATGTAAGCATCTGTCAAAATGGAACTTGTGGATAGCCATTGGTCAAAGAAAAGTATTATGTGATAATGTGGGAGAGCATTATAGAGTGTAAATTATGGAAGATACGGTTCATTTAGAACTACCCATGAGCCTCCTGACCACAGTAGCAGATAATTTATGTGTTCAAGGTCAAAAGAGCAAGTTGTGAGAACTTGCTGCAAGAATACAGTATATTGAACATATATTGAACACAGTATATTGAACATAGAACTAATGCTACTTTAATGGATTTCTTGCATCGGTTCAGTATTCAGAGCACAGTCAATGAATACTGGAACATTGCTACAGTAGATTGTAGGATTAGGGTGAAACCTTCCAGAATATGATGAGCAACAGGAATACTCACACTGGCTTTAACAGTCAGTGCTTTTTTTTTTTTAAATTGCGATATGGTTGATTTACATTACT